>NC_056735.1:1920633695-1920636195 GCF_019279795.1 Protopterus annectens
AAATCAGTTAATAATACTTCACTAATTTAAAGTGATCAATAAAATCTCCAGTTTTCTTATGCTGGAAGCAAGAAACTCATTCACTAAAAATGCATTCCAATCTACATCTGTGTACATCATCGCCGTCATTATACTAAACTGTTATTGTAAGACTGACATATATCAGGTAACAGTAAACAAAATCAGGAGATGTCTCTGTGGACCCAGGAACTCATCATTGTTTACAAGTCCAAACAGCAAACTGACCTCTAGTGAAAGGAAGTGCAACACAACTGCTATCCATATTTTTACTTAAACTGTCAAATAATATACTTGGAATCCCCAGAGTAAAATCAGATTTTAAGAAAGACATTGCATTAATTAAGCCATCACAATGAAAGTACCATATAGCTTAAAAATACAGTTAGGAAAATCTGTGGTTAAAGGGGTTCTCATAACTGGACCTAGCATTGTGGAACAATCTTCCCAGTGAGATCAGAGATGAGCAGATACTATCAGCTTTCCAAACTATTCTGGAAGAATACCTGTTCAAGTGATACAAATATAAATGCTTCAGAGAAGCAGACTAGATTCCTTATACTTTTATGTCAAAAAACTTAGCTCCCTGCTTCTTCTTCTTTGAATAAAAATGCAAAGGCATAAAGTAAAATTCATCATTTTTGTAACAAGTAGTCAGTGTGTAATGAGACATATAAACTACATTAATTATTGGCGACCCAACATTAATTGTATAATTTTGTTTTACTGACATCACTCTTTTCTTCTTCATATTTTGGTTCTGGTAACCACTATTAACTCCAATGGCAATTTTAATAAATGGAATAGCCAGTGTGCAAAGTTTCAGCCACCCTGCGCTTACTAATTTGACCTGTGAATCCACCCTCCCTCCCCTATGGAAAGGGATTTGCCAGCTTCAATGCCTTGGAACTCTGAGTTGCTGATTGAAAGCTGGGACACTATGCCAAGATCAAGTAATGACATTATATAATATGCTGTCTTGATGTCTGTCATTACCTACTATGAGTGTAACCTGAATCTACCTGAAGAGTTCACTAGGTCTACAAATCCCACCAGAGTTGTCTGTCCCAGCAGCACTACCTGTATGTAATCCTCTTCTGCAGGCAAGGAGCCTGCCTGCAGTACAAGTTCTAGAATATAGGTGGAGCTGTATGGCCCATAGGTCATCAACTGCATAAGTTTTACTTGTAGGGCAGAGTGGCAAATGTAGACATGATCAACAGCATAAACTTCACATGCATAGTGATGAGAGATCAGGCTTGGCCACTAATCCACCATGACAAACAGGATAGTCTGAGCTATCCCTTCAGGAAGTTGGAGGTCTGCTTTCACCGCACCTAACATTGCATGCAAATGGTCCCATGCCCTTGCCCAAACAATTGCAACCTGCAGTAGATCTCCAACTGTATATGGAGCACAGAACTGTAGGCCGTCTTGTTTCCTTCTGGGTACTAACTGCAGTACCTGATTCCACATACAGAGGAAGCTGCCACTTTTTCAAACACTCCCATTGAATTTAATGGAATTCTGCATTAATTCAGCCTTGTACATTGGTGAACCTCACCAATGTAAAACTCTCAAGTATTTCTTTAGCAACCCCAATACCTCTTTTGGAAATCAGCTTAGTGTTCTGATAATCACCATCAGCATATGCTGAATGGGAAATGGCAGAGTCCTGACTTTAGCCTTAGTAGTGGAATTACTGCTCAGTGTAGCATGCTATTCCACACCAAAGCCCTTCTGTAATCCAGCCCACAAATTCTGTAGCTCTGACAAACATTGCTCACTATTGTGTTGCTTTTTTCCTGCTTTTTGGGTCTGGGTTATTGTTGAAAAGGAGCAGCTGGCCAGTCTAGTTACCGTGTTAACAAAGGGATAAATTCATACCTCAACAAAAAGAAGAAACAGAAGTTTTTGGCCTTGCTTGCATAAGTATATTGTGCAGCATGTGCACCATTCCACTGAAGATTAACTGAATGGTAGATGTATTGCAAGGATTTGTTTTAAAACTTTACAGTAAACTGGAATCAGATAGTATTATCCATGATTTATAAGGCATTATTATAGATTATTCTGAAATCCATGTCATCTGTGCTTAAAACATCTGTTATTTTTGAGAACTGCTCAATAATAAATCCTCAAGGAGACTTCCTGTTAAAAGATTTATGCAAGTTCTACTGTTAGCCCAACCCTTTGTGGTGTTAATGGGATCCTTTGTTACGTACACTTATGAATAGTGAACACATGAGATAAAACTAACACTCTTGACTTCTACCTTATAAAACAAATGTAACATACTAATTATATAGAGTTTGGGAATGGGGGCGGAATATAAGTTTGCCAGGACTTCATTTAAGTACTTCCTTTTTACCATGACATTTGCTATTTTTGTTATCTTAATGCAATACCACTGTAGGTGTGTTTGTTACAGTTTTTTATTTCAGTATTAGAAGTGCTGTCTTAGTGTTATCTTTGGACTGCT
>NC_056735.1:1920641195-1920668695 GCF_019279795.1 Protopterus annectens
CAGTCTAAGCAACCTAGGCAGGTTGATTACGGGAGGTGGCTTTGGTATATAAAAAAAAAAATCTTATGTAAATGCTCACAATATGCTTCTGTAATTCAACAAACTGCAGAGACCTCAACTCTATGTAATTGATTTAGAGCAAACAGAGGTATGGTGTGGTGTGGTTGTGCATGTGTTTGCTTGTGTGTGTGAGTGTACATGCATGTGTGTGTGTGTGTGTGTGTGTGTGTGTGTGTGTGTGTGTGTGTGTGTGTGTGTGTGTGTGTGTGTGTGTGTGTGTAAAGCCCCAGTTAGGAGCACTGTCTAGTTAAATGATTTTGCTCAAAGACAAACCCCGACCCTTAATTATTGGCAATCAAGTGCCTCAAACCTTCATACCAACTGCCAGGTCTCCTTTAATTTTATTTCTTTTTTTTTTTAATTATTTTTGTAAATCACTGAGGGTTACATTCTGTCAAAGTCAGTCATAGATCTTCACAGTTATGTTGTTCAGTGTCAGCAGTGCAATGTGTCACATACTTGCTTTTGGTGCATAAGGCTGTGGATTCTCCTCTCACACCAGGTATATTGGTTACTGAGACTACCATGTAGCATAAAGAGGGATGTGCTGCACTCATGAGTGTGTTCATTTTTGGATGAGATGCCTAGTAACTATGAATCTGTTTCCTGTTGCATATAATCAGCACACTGTTTTATTTTCATGTAGCATACACAATTTATTCTTCATTGGTGGCAGGCCCTGAATTTGTAGATGAAGTACTGAAATGCAATGTTGTTTGCCAGTAGCAGCCTCTTCATTCATTGCAGTTCTCTTTAATGTTTAATTATTCTGATGACTTTTATTTCTGTAGAGATTGTGCATAGTGATTGACATTAGTCAATTATAATGTTAGGTATTTGAATGGCCTTTTGTGGTTGAACTGTTCTGAAATGGGTAATTTTGTCATTATTGGTTCATATCTTTTGTTTCACTGCTTTCTGGAAAAATGTTCAAAACTACACATATAAAACATGCTCTAACAAATGGTGCTATATTAAATAAGGAATATAATTCAATACAATCAGGAAGGTGAATCTCAGAACACGTGTATGTATTCATGGTCCTAAAAATGTGTACAAGGGGCCCATGGTTTGAAAACAGCCCAAGGGTAAACTTTATTTGCTACTGGCCAGATGCATTTTCTTTGAATGTGGTTTTCAATGCCATTCAATGAATGTGAGTTTTTAAAGGGCAGAGAAGTTTGTTGGTTTTCATGCTGTCTGTTTTCATCATGAGACTGCAGTTTTCATGCTGTCTGTTTTCATCATGAGACTGCAGTGTTTTGTTTAACAAATGGCTATGAATGTTTGTGCTATAACATTTGGAATACAAGTTTTAAATTAACTCCAGATATCTGTAATCATTTTAGAAGTAAAGAAGAAAATAGTGTGTACACTGACAGGTTTGAACTTTATTGTAACTGGAGAGATAAGTAATGACCATGATCCAGCTGTGGACACAAGGGTAGTACGGTATGTTAATACCTGTGATCCAGTTAAAAAGAATGTTAGTCAACTTATCAAAGTATATTGAAGTTTACAAACATAGCTCTCTTTATACAATTACCATTTCTAGCTTCCACCGCTTCTCAGCCTGGAAAGACTTTGCTGGGATGTGAGTTTAATTACTGGTAATCCATTGCCCTAAATGTAGGATTAGCAAGACAAGAAAATACTTGTAGACGTCTGTGTATAGCACATGCCTTTGAGACACATACAACATTGATTTTCTTGCTCCATGGACTTGTCAGATCAGCTACGCACACAGTCATCTCTGTCCTAAACAAATAAGGTCTGTGGGACACCTGTCAGGTTGTGGAAGCAGATCACCTTTGTCAGTTGCTTATCCAAATTTTGGGTACAAGAACACCAGCATTTGTAACAATAATTACGCTTACATTTTCCATTTTAAAATATATGTCCGAATGAGAGAGATGTATATTTTAAGCTTGATTTGAGAAAATAGGACAATGTGTTAGAATTGGGTTACCTGTGCCTAGGTATTTTATACATGTTTTACCAGTGTGTGTTGCACACCCACTTTATATGAAAGATAAAATTTCACATTAGCATATCGTAAAAGTAGCATCCAAGTTAAAGATCTAGATTCTTCACTGAAGAGTTCTCATAAATACTCAAGTAATGTAATTGATAAAATACACCAACCGGTTTCTTAAATCTATGATGGTGCTATGAAACTAGAGTTGGTTTGTGGTATCAGTTATTTCATAAAAATGAACATAGAAAAATATTAGTATTTATTAAATTTTTAAAGCCAGTTACTGAATGGGCAAATATCTGATAAGATACTACGTGCCAACTGTAACATTTCCTGTAGTATTTCCTACAGCACTAAGGCTTGTTTAGTAGTGTTAATAATGGGATAATTAACTTGATTCATTTCTTTTTGCTGATATTTTGCGTTTCAGTTCATAAACTAGCATTGCTGCATTGATTTATCCTTAAATTAAAGACTGAGGTTTTGGCAAATTAATCTAACATGAATTAAAACAATAGATACTTGTTTTTTAACGCATATCTCAATATGTACTGCCTGCTGAAAATGTATGTATATAGCAACTGAAATACTGCATTAATCTATTACAGTTTACTGGATTAAACTTTCCTACACTATAACCAGGATGTACATATTAGTAAGTCTGAGTTCTACAACATTTGTAAAAAGAGATAGATACCAGGGCAGATTCAATAAACCTTAACTGATCTGCTAAGATCATGTGTGCATCTTGGTGTGATACACCCATGATAGCGCACCATTTTGGATTCAGTAAACAGCTTTACACTCTGGTGTAGAGCCATGCAAACACAGTAAACACTGTGATATTCTAATTATAGCATAAGCAGCTGAATTGTATGGTTATCAACCAATTCAAGATGGAGGAGCTATTTAACAATATAAAACAACTGTGTAGACTCAGTACTGGTTTTCCCTGTGAATTCCAAAACCTATTGAAATACAGCCACAGCAACTAGGCAACACAGAAGAAATGTTAGGGGTTGCTGTTGCTCTAATTCATGTTTGTGCAAGAGGCTGAAATCTATGCTGCTGCTGCTAATAGACCGTAGCCAAGAAGGAGAAGAGTTTTTAAACCTCATTTAACTTATCACAATCTGCATGAGGTACAAATTGTAGAGAGCTAAAGGGTGGATAGAGACATACTGCAGGAACTCTGCAACCAGTACCAGTAGAGAAAAGGTATGTGTAGTATGTCTAGCACTTAGTGTTTCAGCTAAAGGAACCTTTCAGAGACCAACAGGGGACATGCTGGGGGTGTCAGAGGCACCAGAATCCAGGATCCACCAAAAATTCCTCAACAAGTTGTGTGTAATGCTAAGGGAATCACATATCTCACAAAATCAGTGTGCCTCACAGTCACAGCCCATAAGGTCAAACAACACACCAAATACACTTGTTATAGGGGACTCTATTGTCCGGCACACTGACATCCCACTCACCAGACTGAACAAGGAGAAGGTCACTGTAAGCTGCCTGTCGGGTGCCAGGATCCGCCACATAATGCAAGCACTCAGGTCACTCCAAAGCAAGTACAAGTATGACTCCTTCATTGTTCATGTTGGTGTGAATGACCTGAGACGTACCTCCCTGGACTACATGAAAAGAGACATAGAGGAGCTCTCTGACCATGTAGCCCAGGCTGGTATGTCCCTAACCTTGAGTAGCATCTTTCCCTCACCAAGAATGATGCCACAGTATAAAGACAAAATGATCAGTTTCAACAATTGGCTAAAGTATTGGTGTCATTCAAAGGGGATCCAGTGTCTGTCAGCCTGGGATGACATGCTCGACAAGCCACGTTGCTTCGCTAGGGACGGCTTGCACCTGTCACCCTTAGACTTTCGTATACTGGCCAAGGCTCTTGCCACCCCCATAGTGCCTTTTTTAGGCAAGGCTCAAAGGACAAACCCACCTCCATAGACAACCCAAATATAAAAAAACTAAAGGTAATGCTACTCAATGCCAGAAGTCTAAACCTCAAGATGCACACACTCGAGACTCTCCTCAGTATGGAGAAAATCGATGTCTGTGCATTAACACAAACCTGGTCAAGGCTCCTGAGAGCATCCCAGCACTACCAGGTTATAACTCATACCATGCGTTTCGGCCCCAAAACTCGGACCGAAGCACAAAAGGAGGGGGAGTATCTATATTCTTCAAAGATACCTACGCCTCCAGGTTAGTGGCACTGCACAAAGCATCAGAAACCATCCATGTGCAACTAACAGCGGGAAAAACTGCCTTTCAGTTTGTAGCCTGCTACAGAACATCCTCCCTATTACAGGAACCCCACTTGGCATTCCTGAGAACACTGGAAAATATGAAGGTCTCTCCAAACACTATGTTATTGGGTGACATCAACTACCCAAACATTGACTGGGAAAACTACTCAAGCCCAAACACCCTCGCCCAGCGGTTCCTTGAATTTATAAACTCTAATGCAATGAAAGAACTAGTCACCACTCCCACAAGAGGGAACAACATATTGGACCTGGTCATCACCAACATGGGGACTCTATGTTCCACACCAGAGGTAAACCCCTCATTGGTAAGATCAGACCATAAACAAATTTCCCTGGACATCCATATCCCGTCCCCACCCCCAGCCAAGGAAATCACTGTAAAGAATTTCTCCAAAGCCAACTTTGCACTAGTCAAGACTGAGGCAGAATCCTTCAAAGCCCCTGGGCCAGAGGATAATACAGCCCAATCTGCAGAATCCTTTACAAATGCATTCTATGAGCAACTGCAGGAATGCATGGCTCGTGCTATCCCAAATAAAACCAAGACTCACTCCTCCAAAAACAGGAGACTGGTCTGGTGGACCCCGGCCATAAATAAGCTATACAACAGAAGGAGAAAGCTACTACATGACAGAGCAAAATCCCAAAAAGGGAAGGTATCTCTGATCAGTATTAGCAAGAAACTTCGATCCCTCATAAAATCATCAAAGGCCAGTTTCGAAAGAAAAATTGCCCTAGACACTAAAGATAATCACAAGGCCTTCTTTAGTTATGTCAGAAAAATGGGCGGAAACTCCCAGATATGCTCTGAATTGTTGCATAATGGTACAAAATATACTGAACCTACAGACATAGCCAACATCCTGGCAGACAGATTCAGCGCAAACTTCTCCCCCCTCCCCCCCAAAGGAGCAAACGCCTATCCCAATTGAATGTAACCTCCCTGACATCACAGATGCACAGGTGAAAGCTGCCCTCTCCAAAGCAAAAAACACAGCATCTATGGGACTGGACGGTGTCCCAGGCTGTGTCTTACAGGAGCTCCAAGAAGAACTGAACCCTCACTTTAAGTCACTGTTCAAACTTAGCCTTACTACAGGATATGTACCCAAAGAATGGCGTACAGCTACAGTGGTCCCACTCCACAAAGGTGGTGCCACAACGGACCCCGGAAACTATCGCCCCATAAGCCTGACTAGTCTGGTCTGTAAATCTATGGAGCATATTATCATGGAACTCATAAACAAAGACATTGGGAGTCTCCAGACACTGGACCCTACCCAATTCGGCTTTGTTAAGGGCAGATCTTGCCTCTTAAACCTAGTTGATTTCTTTGAAACAGTTAACAAAGCCATAGATGAGGGCAAGGTAGTCCACACAGCCTACCTGGACCTCGCAAAAGCCTTTGACACAATATCCCACTCGGGCATCATAAATGAGATTACCAGCTTAAATATCAACCCCTATATCACAAGATGGGTTGCAAACTGGCTCAGAGATAGAACCCACATGGTCAGAATTGCAGGTGCCATATCCGAATCCAAACCAGTTACAAGTGGCATCCCACAGGGCTCAGTTCTGGGACCTCTCTTGTTTGGTATATACTTCTCTGAGGTTCAGGCTAACATGGAGGGGTTATGGCTGACAAAGTTCGCAGATGACTGCAAACTGGAGACCATAATCGAATCTCCAGCTGACACAAGCATCCTCCAAAAGGGTCTCACAGAGACGGATGCTTGGTGCCAGAACCACGGCCTCAAGCTAAATGCTAAAAAGTGCATAGTCATCCCTTTTGGGAAAAACAAGGTGCCCACAAATTACAACATAGGTGGTAATCCATTAAGTACGGAAGAAGTAATTAGAGATTTGGGGACCAACATAGACAGTAATCTCTCCTTTGATAATCATGTTGCCAAAGTGGTTACAAAAACCTTCTATATAGCCCACCTTATCACAAAAGGGTTTGCATCTAGATCAAGAGAGGTCATTGTGCCCCTCTACTCATCACTCATCAGGCCCATAATTGAATACAATGACCCTTTTGGGATGTACCTTACCCGACACCTGCAGCAACTGGAGAGACCCCAAAAGTACCTCACCAAGAGGATCATGGGCTACAAACAGATGTCCTATGCAGCTCGACTAAGGACACTCCAGCTCTACTCAGTTGCTTACCGCCTACTCAGAGGCGATCTATACCTGACGTACAAAGCCATGTCAAACCCAGAATTAATGGACATGCTCCACCTCAAAAAATCCAAGTCCCTTAGAGCTACACGCTCCAGGGACCTAAACCTCAGCACAAAATAAATAGGACATGCTGGAAGGACAGATTAATTTCCCAGAGGCTCCCCTTACTCTGGAATAGAATCCCAATTCATGTTAGACATAGCCCCTCGCTGACCCTCTTCAAGTGAAATTTGGACGCGTGGATGGGAAATTGCAAATTCACCCCTGGGATCTCTCCTGTGTCCCTGCTAGACAGAGGCACAGTAAACTAATCTTAAAAGGGTAACTTCTGTGACCTACTTTACAGAGGCACAGTAGACTAATCTAATAGGGAGGCGGAAGCCAAATACACTCTGGCTAGGCTTATAAATGCCCTAGGGCAGATAGCCTAGTATCTACCTATGAACTATGAACCTATGAATGCTAAGCTGTGGCATGGCAGTGACTACATATATTTTCCCTGTACACCTGAGGATAGGGCCACAAATATGTAGGAGTTCTACCCGGTAGCACACTAACCTGAAGTACTAGGTGCCATAGACTGTACACATATAGAAATCAAAGCACCACTTGGGAAACAGGGAAGGGTCTACATAAATAGAAATGGCTTCCACTCCATTAACTGTCAAGTTGTGTGTAATGCTAAAGGAATCATCTTGAATGTGTGTGCTGGCAACCCAGGCAGTTACCACAAATCACATATCTGGCACAACTCCCAATTGTATGAGATGTTTACTAGGGCCGATATCCCACAGGGTAATTTACTGGGTGTAGCATGTCTCACTCTAACATAGAAGACATGTAGGCAGGGTATTTTGTTTACAAGCTTTATTACATAGAAACACATCAGGATGGACAGCAGCGTCATAAAATATAAACAAACTGATTAACAGACAGACTTTACATACATACATGCTTACATCTCAACAGCTTACTACAAAATGGCAGTCTAGCTTGCACGTGCTAAGTATTTATACACTTGTTGAAGACCTTCAATAGCTTCTACATCTTCCCGCTTAAAAAGATTGCCCTTAGGAAAAACAATATAAGAGTTAGACATGCATTATTATAAACATTACAAACAAAACACAATGTTCGTCTCCAAGTTGCCTTGTATCGGCTACATGATCTGGAGATATGACCGGATCTCGTAACATAGCAATCTGATTGAATTTAGCAACAGGGACAGTCTTCAGTGAACAACTCGTATCAGGAACTTCTGGATTCCTCACAGGAATGGGAATATTTTCTGGAACTTCCTCTGGAATTGGAACACCAGGCAACTGACTCTGAGATAAAGAGTCTTTCTCATAGGCTAGGTGCTGTGGTATAGGCTTGGACACTGGTATTACATGTTTCCAATACTACCTAAACTCTGCTCCTTGTAATTTCATAATATACGATCTTGGCTCTGGGCAAATACACTTCACAATACCAATCCGATCATAACCTTTGGACATTTGCATCCTTACCACTTTTCCTTCTCGTAGCGGATTAAGTGGTTTGCTGGTCTTATCATAGTAGGACTTCTGGGTTAAACACTTCTTCGACAGATTGGTTTTCACTGACCTGTTGTTCTTGACACGTGGAACCAAAAATCGACTACTAATTGGTAATGTGGTTCTGATTTCTCTCAACAGACGTTTCTGGGCAGGTAAACCAAATTATTTATCATAAGGAATGTTTGTGAGATTCAAGAGATTCAGGAAAACATCACTGTTGTCCTGTTTTGACTTCTCTAATAGCTGTTTTGCACTTTGAAGTGAAAGTTCTACTAAACCATTTGACTGCAGGTACTTTGGGCTACTGATGACATGAGTAAAGTCCCAGTCATTGGCAAATATTTTGAACTATTGTCTTGTGAACTGTGTGCTTTTGTCAGAAACAACTTTGAGTGGACTACCATGGACTGCAAAGTGATGCTTCATCTCAGTAATGACAGTACTGGATGCTTGGTTAGGACGTAGATCAATTTCAAACTATATGGATAACAGTATACTAACACCAAATAATGTTGACCATTCCACTCAAAAATATCAGTGGTACTGTCGACCAAGGTATTTATGGAATCTGGTTTAGCTGAAGTGGTTCCTTCTGTTGATGTGACTTTGTACTATTACACATGAAACAACATAAAAGTGCTCTCTCAATGTCTTGTGTAATAGAACGCCAAAATTCTAGACCCCTTACCCTTCTTTTTGTAGAGTGAGTTCCTAGGTGACCACGATGCAAGATTGTAATGTACTCTTGTTGCAAGGACTTTGGAACAATTACTTTTCAACCTTTCATAATGATACCTTAGTCAGACAAAATCTCATCTTTGTATGTAAAATAAGGTTGCACTTCTGGAGTTAAACTGGATTGCTTTGACAGCCATCCTTGATTGATAAAGTGGTTTTGCCTTTGCAAAACTGGATCTGGCTGTTTGATCTCTTCCAGACATGTGGAAAAAAATGTCTCACTTCCATGACTTCAAAATCAATGTACTCATTCTTGGTCTGTTCTGTGGTGTTTCTGGGTGATCTGGATTGTATCAGCAAGATAAACAAGTTTGCCTTTCTTGTAGACAAGAGTGAGATTATACTTCTGCAGCCTCAACATCATGTGTTGCAGTATGGCTGGAGCTGAATGCATAGCCTTTCTCAAGATAGTGACTAGAGGTTGGTGGTCTGTTTCAATCTGGAATGATCTACCATAAACATAATCATGGCACTTCCAATATGCAGACACAATTGCCAAAAGCTCTTTCTTGATCTGGGCATACTGCATTTCAGTTTGGGTAAAAGTTCTTGATACATAGGCAACAGGATGATCCTCTTGTAGAATGGCTATACCAAGACCAAATTTTGAAGCATCACATAAAAGAGTGACTGGCTTGTGGACATCATAGTATTTGAGAGTTGGTGGACTAACAATTCTCTGTTTCAGGACATCAAATGCTCTTTGGTGTTGCTCTAACCAAGTCCAGGATACATCTTTGCATGTCAGCTCTCTAAGTGGTGCTGAATGTTGTCTCAAGAGTGGAATGAACTTGCCTAGGTAGTTAACCATGCCAAGAAAATGCTGCAGGGCGTGAACATTGTCTGGGCCTGGCATCTCAAGAATGGCAGTTTGCTTTGAAGGGTCTAGTCATAGGCCTGAACTAGTGAATAAATGACCAACATAAGTAACCTCTTCTAGCCTGAATTTGCATTTCTGTGGATTGAGCTTAAGATTCACTTGACATGCCCTTTCCAGAACTTTTTTGAAGTTTCTGTCATGCTCAGCTTCACCACAACCTCCTACTAGTATGTCATCTAGTATAAATCACAAGGATACCCAGAAAAATGTGCTCCATTGCATACTGAAAGACTTCTCTTGCAGAATTCATCCCAAACAGCATTCCAAAAAATCTGTACCTGCCAAATGAAGTACTGAACGTTGTGAGCAATGATGATTTCTTGTCAAGTTGAATTTGCCAAAATGAACTGTTTTTCCCCACTCTGCTGGGAGCATCATGAAAGCACTACTGAGCCTTCATTCTGAATTTCTTCACCAACATAAACAACAAGATTTGCACTCCTTCCCAAATCAAGCCTTTCACCATGACACACTCTAGAAAATGTTTCTTCTGATCTAAAATTGCACTTGGAACCTGTGTCAACTTTGAGCAGTATGGGTTTGCCATTTTTCCAAACAGTACTACTGCATCAATTGTTTCATAAAGCACTGACATACCAGCAACATAAAGTATAGGATCTCAGCTCTCTAATTGATCAACTAATTTCTTAAAATGTTCCCCTTTAGAACGTGGGCCTTTTGATTTACAAAACCTCTTGAAATTATTCAATTTATTGCATTTTTGGCATTGCTGACCAAAAGCTAAACATTTTTCCCTTTTAGATTCATGACTTCCATCAAAATTATAACAGTTGGCATTGAAACTAGGTTGGGGTTCATACTATGAGTTTGCTTACTCACTCTAATGCTTCACTGAGACTGTGTGAACTCTGGAATTTGCTGGAAAGTTATAGGGTTTACCAGTGAGTGCTGTGGGGGCTACAGTTGCTGCCATGTGCTTGAGCCTTCTTTTAACCACATGCTGCATACTATCAACATGAGCTTTATCACTGTACCTTCTACAGCTATTCTGTTTGTAAGCATCTTTGTATGCTTTTCTGTGTTTATCTGACAAATCTCAATGGCCTTATTCAAAGTTGAATCACTGTCACTGTCACAAAACAAAATATTTCTCACTGCATCATCTTTAATACCACACAGAAGTTTGTCCTTTATCAACTCATCCCTTAAATCACCAAATCTGCATGTTTTAGCCTTATTTCTCAAGTCAGTTATATATGTTGCAAAAACTTTACAAGGCGTTTAATCCCTTGTGTAAAACAAGTGCCTTTCTATTGTATCATTTGTCTGGGGATTACATATTTCTCTAAATTTATATTATATGCACTCAGGGTCCTCTTTTGACTCAGCTGGTACAACATGGCGGTCTTGCCTCTCTCCTATATAAATAGCAGGTGAATATACAAATTAAGATTCTCTTTCAATGGCTCATGACCCAGCTAAATTAAGCAAAATAAATGCCTTTGTACGGTCATCTTTATCAGAAAATGCAGCCTGTATAAAAATGTCATACTCTTGCTCAAACACTCTCCAGTTTTCTGCAATATTATTGTCAAACACAAGTGCACTGGGTTCTTGAAATCTGTTTGCCATGGCCCAAAAGTAAGTACAAACACACTGAAAATATGGTCCTTGTAATTTTGTATGAACAAACTGTTCTGTGAACTTGTAATAACATTCAAATGCACAATAAACTCTTCAAAATATTGTACTTTGAGAAATATGCTCTGAAATGGCTGTATCTTGCAAAATAACTTTACTGTAATAGTGCACAAACCTGAGCACTTTATACACTTCTGATAACTCGGATATCTTTAATATAAAAAATATGGATTCACTAAGCATGTATTAAAAATGCAGTTGTTTTCTCTTATTTTATTTGTTTTATGCAATTCAGATGTTATTTCAAACATTTTGTGTACTAATTTGAATATTTTTATCAATATAGGGCATATATATGTGAAACTCATTTAGAGCATTCTGTATGTCTCGTTTCATGTTTTGTGAATAAAAAATAATGCTGAGCAAGTTTTAATATCTGAAATTTGTTTCTGACCTGTTTTGTGAAGTATATGTACAGTAGGGATTATTCACTGCTGTATATTCCTCCAATGCCAACCAAGTGCCTCTTGAACTGAAACTGAAGAATTTGGATTCCATCCTGGTTTCAAGTCGATTCCTAGGTGACCACGATGCAAGATAGTAATGTACTCTTGTTGCAAGGACTTTGGAACAATTACTTTGTTAATAGCATATCATAATATAAGTAAAAGGTTGGTGATTTGTACAGCAATAACTACAACATGTGACAGCAGTGACTTATGTGTATGCAAGTGTCCTCTATCAAAGAATAGGCCATAGACTCTTCTGACACCATGTCCTTTAGACATCCCACTTCTGACACCATATCACTTGTCTCACTTTAACATAAAAGACAAGCAGGTGGAGTATTTTGCTTAGATGTTTTAATACATAGAAACACATCAGGATGGATAGCAACATCATAAAATACAAACAAACTGATTAACAGAAAACCTTACATACATACATGCTTACATCTCAATAGCTTAGCACAAAATGGCAGTCTAGCTTGCACATGCTCAGTATTTATACACTTGTGCAAGCCCTTGGGTAGCTTCTTAAAGGTACATACACATACATTGATCTATACTGGGGGATGCATGTTATGCACTGGAAATGTGGATAATGATGTCCATAATAAATGCACACACACCAGCTGAAGAAACACTCAAACCATAAATTTCATAGAGCATGTGTTTAGGCTGCTGAAGTCATGGTTCTGGTGCCTAGATACATCTGGGGGACTTATGCAGTACAATCCATGTACATGTACTAAAATCTTTACTGTTTGTGCCATGCTACACATCATCCAGAGTAAACAGCTTCAGCAGGATCAACATGGGGAAGGGCCACACATCCCACCACCACTGACAAGATCACCACAGTCACATTACCATGTAATAGCTTACCCTTGAACTAAAACTGCAGTAACTGATGGATTTACAACTTAAGTGTTGAACCTGGAATATTAAAAAATGTGTAATACAAATTAATTGCATATCATAATATAAGTAAGTAAAAGGTTGGTGATTTGTACAGCAATGACTACAACATGTGACAGCAGTGACTTATGTGTATGCAAGTGTCCTCTATCAAATAATAGGCCTTAGACATCAAAGATTCACACATTCATACCTCCTAAAAGTACTGATTGTCACCAAATTTACTGAGTTTTGCCTCATACTTTTGTACTGATAAATCATGAAAGATAAAAGTTAGAAATTAATGACATGCATTTCCGTTTTACACCTCATAACCCTCAAAAAAATCTTAAAAATAGTGATGCCAAAACTGTTTTGATTCTATCAGCTGTCTAACTTTGTAAGACCATAATATTTAAAAAGTATCCCTATTGTTTAGCCTTTGTCCCACTTTTATTTGTGGCCTGGTCCAGCTTTGTTGCTGTAAGAGTGTGGGAGGCATGTACACATTAGAAAAACATGTAAAAAGTACTACAGTTAGCAAAACAGCATCACAGACATAGATATACTAAGAACTAAGTCAGATATGTACCCTGAGCATCAGATATAAGGCTTATGTATCCCTGAATCCAAGAAGAATATGGCACAGTTATCATCACATTCACAGGGTGTTGTGTGGGGAGTGCAGGAAGCCTAGGCTGACACAAAAGGTAAGTGAATGTGTATGAGTAAGAAAGGGAAACCGGCAGAAATTTGGATAAAGTATCAAATGGCCATGGAGACAAAAAGAGCTTTAAGCCTCATGACTGAACCATGTAACTGTTGTGTGTGTGTGTGTGTGTGTGTGTGTGTGTGTGTGTGTGTGTGTGTGTGTGTGTGTGCACGCACGCGTGTGTGTGTCTGTATGGTCACTCCAGGTTAAACTGGTGTGTGAGTGTCTGAAAGAACACAGCCAAGCTCTGTGCTGGCTCTGTGTCTTGGTATGTCAGACAGATGTAAACCATGCATAATGGAGGTGGCAGTTCATTGTCATCATACCTAGCCACAAGAACTGGCTCTTCCAGGAGTTGCACTGGCATGTCCATGCCTGCAGTCAGATGCACTGCTGTTACCTGAATATGACTGATGTCTGCTGGATGAGCTCTCCTCATGAGTATGCCCAAGACCATGACCCCATTGCTTGCCACATCTGGATGTGGACACCTCAACCACTGATGGAACAGTGGAAGTAGTTCCACTATGGGATTGTGATCAAGCATGGTCACATCGGCTAACATCAGAGGATGTGGCTGACCTATGCCCATGTGGCTGCTGTCTCAGTCCCAGCAGATGGTCCATCACAGACACTGCCCATTCCAATGTGTCATTCATCAGATCCATTGACGTGACAACACAGTGGAGGCAGCCACACCTATAATCCTAAGTGTTCCTTTGGAGACCCTATTAGAATGTGCCTTCACCTCCATGATGGCTCTAAACATACATTGAGTGACACAGAAAGGCACACCTGGATTAAGTTGAGGATAGGGAGCAGGCATCCTCTGAGCACCCCTAACAACCTTCCTGCATGGAACATCACCACACTTTGGCTACAGCCAAAGTCAACAGGCACTGAAGCCACAGTAACCACAGTACCCTGATCAAGTGTCTTACCCTTCATCTGTCCAGTATCTGAGAGCTCACTGGAATGGGTCAGTGTAGTCCTACTGGCTGTATCTGGTGGAATTGAATAGGGATGGTTGAAGGTCAACCTCAGTTTCATATTCAACCTCTGCACCCTCAAACTGTGCCTCTGTTTACCCACCAGCATCATCAGAGTCTGTCAATACTCTGACATCAGGTGGTAAGAGTCTTACACTTACACTGTCAAGATCACTTGTGGTTAGCTACATTACTACAGTTCAATATATGCAAACAAACTGACATTGGTGCCACTATTCTAGACAGTACAGCAATACACGCAGTCCTGACACCCACAACACACATACGGATAAAAGAAATATTTTTACAAACTGCTCATCAGTACTGAAATAAAAATGCTTGGCTTACCATGTGCAGATGACTCCAGGCTTCCTATGGAGGATGTTGCTGTAAGAAATTAAGCAAAAGGTAAGATATCATAATCACAATTAACAGTAAAACTGGGGATGAAAAATGTTTAGCCCTTTATATGTCCATTAACAATACATTTAACAGAAACTTGGATGGCACGTCCACTCAATGTGTAATGTACCAGAATGTGATGTTAACTGTATCAATCTATAAGTAGTCCCCTCCCAAAAAAATGTGCTAAACAAACTTAAGTATTGCTGTCAATATCTTATTATACAAGAAATATTTAACAATTGACTTATGTAAGCTTACTTGGAAGCTCCTCCTGGGACATACTTGCCCTTCCTGAGACAGCAGCACCAACATCAATCACATGCTGTTGTACACTTTCATAGGATTATAGGATCATACAATCATAGAAAGTTACTAGGCTATTTGCCTTGAGGCCGTTATAAGCCTAGCCAATAGTTTATCCCATGTTTAGACATGTCAGCCACTGATGCTCCCATTTCAAGACTTCATCAGATAAAATTCCACAAAAAATTGTTGCCTTTATATATCAAAAAATCCACCATATCAATTATACACCATCCAATCATAGTCAACCATTCATTAAAATGAGTTATAGATTTAAAAAATAATCTCAGTACTTCTTCTTTAACACTGAATTTATACTTACATGCTCATTAACTCCTGGGCTTCTGTTAGCTTCCAGGATTAATTGCCAGTAAAATTCACAGTACTCAATTTTGTTCTCCAAGAACCTCCTTAATGTCAAAAGGAACCACTTCTATCACAAAAAAAACTTATATTTTGCATTGGGTCAACCTTTCAAATGCTTATATAAACTATTTTCCTCATCCTTAGTTTTTATGTCATAGTAATGTTGTATATTCTTCTCCTTAAGGTTCTTTTTGTTTTACAAATGTATAATGCATTACAGCATTCACAAGTAACCAGGTATACTAACCCCTGACTATTGCAATTAGAAAAGGAAGGTCCTTTAATAACTTTGTTCCTGAGAGTGGCTAGATTGTGAATGATTTTGTAAAGTACACCTGCCTGTTTGTGCTTCAACCACTGGATGGCAGTAAAGAAAGATCAATATTTTGCGGTTTTAAATGCAGAAAAGTTTAAAGTTCTTAATTTACTTATATAACATTTTTTATAAGTTAAAAGTTTATATGTATCAATTTCTAACATTTATACATTTACAAACGTTTTATTTCATATACAGGATGCAGCATTTACTTATTTATAGCATCTTTTATACAGAAGAATTACTGAGATTATTTTTTTTTATTTGTAACTTGTTTTAATGAGTGTTTGACTATTATTGGATGGTATATAGTTGAAAGGTGACGTTTTTTGATATATAAAGGCAACAATTTTTTGTGGAATTTTACATGAAGAAGTCTTGAAATGAAAATGCGGTGATTCAGTTAAAGCATTATTTTTTTTTTTTGTTGGTTTTTTAATAAATTGTTTATTTTGCACTGGATTTACTACTTTACAAGTGCTTTTATATTTCATTAACAATTTCAAAATTAGTACATTCTATTAAGTATGTTGGGCATCACGCAAACATGCTTACCGGTGTTGCATGGCGATTAACACACAGAACTTAACAATGAATAGGGAAATATCCAAATACTATTTAACTATTCCTGTGGTAGCAGGTGTTAAGTGCACGGTTGTAATACAGGAAATTCAGAATGTTTTTACTGTTGTACTATTTCACTTTATATTAAATGTCCCATAAAAAATGTAAACATAATTGTAAATAATAACAATAAGTATGTGGAGGTCATATCGATTATATGCATGGCTAAGGTTATACAGACTACAATGTTTCTGTAATTATAATTGTGGTATCTGGCCTTGGATGGCCTTCAGACTTCTGTAAGACTCATACAAACATGAATGTATAAACAAGGACTTTCTCAGCTCACACACATACATAGTTAACCCCTCAATCTGTCATGTGTATTTAGATTTAATAATATTAATAATATAAGCACTTCTTCTGTGGAAAATATGGAAAATTATTGTTGTGGAAGTAAATTTTTTTGTTCCTTATGCATAGGTTTGAATCCCACATTGTAAAACTGTATTTGCTTATTTATTTATTTATTGGCATTTGTTTGCTGGGAAAGTCCACTGGGCCAAACAGAACTCATTTTCATTAGAGGCTCAGAGAAAAGCTCTACAGGAAACACAAAACAGCTTATATAGAACATCACAGGCACAATTTAGAATATCTACATAGCAGAGGGGTGAATACAATTCTTAAACAGCAGTAAATCTAGCATATCACAACACAATTGAATACAGACTTAAATAAACTAATTACAGTATAGTACAACTATAGCTGACATAGCAGAATTGAAAAAAAAATAAAATACTGATATACAACACACAAGACACACAATCTAAATTACAATCTAATACAACTTAATTTTGGCATGGAAGTTTGAGTGAATATAAAATGTTAATCACACAAATAAAGACTACGATTTAAAGTAGAAAAGATATTAGGAAGCTGTAGTAGTAATATTCTAGATGTAGTAGTATAAATGAGGAAATTAACAGAAAAATATGAGAGGGCAAATAAGAAGTTGTAAATAATTACAGAGAGTTAGGATAGATGGGGGTTGAAAATTATTTTCAGGAGAAAAAGTAAACATTGAAATAGGTAAAAAAGAGAGAGCGGGTGAAGAAATGATGATGAATTTGACCTGTATATAGAGAAAGAAAAATGAGAAAAATGGAGAAAAGGGAAATGTTGAATGTCATTAAGATCTAGGTAATGGGTGGAGGAGGCTTAGGGCAGTTACAGATGTATTTGGAGTGAAAATGTGTGCAAAGTGTGGATTTGAATGATGCAAAGCATTGGACTGGTGAATGTCAAGAGGAAGGCTGTTCCACGTTTTAGCTATTACACAGGAGTATAGTAGTTGACCTGCTGGTAGCTTAGGTTTCAATATTTGGAGGAGATGTTGGTTTTCTGATCTTAGGGACCTATTACAGTTATGGGAGAATAAAGATTTTAGAGCAGGACAGTCCTGTGGTTTAGAAAGCAATTTGTGCATGAAGATTAGTTAGAAGTAAGATAGTGAGGAAATACTAGCCAATTTATTGTTTTAAAGGTATGCAGTGGTGGATGAAGTATGGAGTGGTGGTGAATTGTTACAAATGTGGCTATCTTATTGTAACATGTTTCAAGTTCAGTTAAGAGGGAGGACTGGAGGTTAGTTAGTAATGGAGCACCATAGACTAGAGAGGGAATTAGATAATTGGAGGCAAGTACTTACCTTGTATGGAGGGAAAGGAAATGCTTATGTCTATTTTGTGAGTCTTACTGATGTTATATTGTAAGTGAAGATCAAAATTTAGGTTTTCATCAATTATGATTATGATACCTAACAGTTTAGTGTGAGTAATTAATTCAATGTTTGTGTTGTTTAGAGAGAATATTTGGAATAGAGATTTGTTAATAGGAGTGTTTTTTCCTTGGGGTAAATATAAGCTTGGTTTTATTTGGGTTTAAAGACAGGTTGTTATTTTGGATCCAAGTTTCTATGGTGATAAATGCTGGTTGAGTAATTTGCTGTAGTACAGTTTCGTTTTTGACAGAGCAAATTATAGTAGAGTCATCTGCATACTAAACAAGTGGCCCTTGTTGAAATGATAGATGAAGGTTGTTGATGAAAATATTAAACAGTAAGGGTCCTAATGTAGAACCTTGTGTAACACCTGTGGGGCTGTAAATAAATGGGGGTATAGAGTGTTGCCATTTTACTGCATGTTCTCTATTGGATAGGTTGTTTTTGAACCAGTGGAGAGATACAGAAGAAAGTCCAATATTAGAATGCTGCGAAAGAGGAGTGTATGAGAGATAGTCTTGAAGGCTTTATATAAATCAAGGAATAAAGTGTAGATGGTATTCCCTAAGTCATATGAGTTATTAACTAGGGCCATAAAGTCCATAAAGTCTAGGTCCATAAAATCAATTTTATCAATGTATAAAGCCAACACAAAAATGTGTCTGATCATGAAATGTAGGCCCCCAGTACATGTCTGCAAATTTAAATCACCTAAGAGTTCCAGAAGCTAATAACTCTCAGTCAAAATCTGCTTTTTTCTCTGTTTGGCACTGTTGTTCTTCACTTAATGTTATGCAAATGCACTTGGCATTGTTGTGAGTCTCTGTGCACTACCAGTAAATGGGATAATAGATATTCGTAGGAAATCATTACTAGCTATTGCTCTTGTCTCTGTTTGGACATGTCTGGTTGCAAAAGGAAAGGTACCCAGTTTAGGGTTTAGGACACAGAGGTGGGGTGTTGAGGAGTCCAGAATCTTTATTGGATACTTTGTAAAGCACTACAGCCAAAGGCTTTTGCAAGGGGATTATACCAGCACCCAGTACAAGTCTGAGGCATGGAATAGTCTGGCCAAGGCTGTCTGCAGTGCAACTGGCATTCCACACACTGGAGAATAGTGTAGGCATCACTTTAATGACCTGAAAAGGTGCAAGAGGGGTACACACAAAAAGTGGCTGGATGAGTTCAGGACTGGCACTATCCAGTTGTTGTGTAAGTATACTAATAAAGAGAGTCTATACTAGCTAGAAAGCTACATATAAGCAAGAGTGGTATACATAATGCTCTTCTCTTGCTCTCAAGCAATGCCATGAGGTCAAAACTACCAACATGAACATTTCATCAAAATACAAATTAAAGGTCATGCTGATAAATGTTAGGAGTCTAAACATAAAATTGCGCTCATTGCAAGCATTCTTAACCCTGGAAGATGCTGACATTTGTGCAGTCGCATAAACCAGGTTCGAAGCTGCAGAGAGCACCCCAGCCATGCCAGGTTACTCATCCTATCATACAGTCAGACCCCAGACCATGGGCAGCAAAGCAAAAGGAGGTGGAGTCACAATATATATATAAAAGAAATACAAACCTCCAGGATGGTCAAACAGTATGATGCACAGGAGACACAGGAGACACTCCAGGTGCAGTTAAACATTGACAGGACCACTATTCAAATCATAGGTAGCTACCAGACCCCATCTTTTACTCAAGATGCCCATTCCATCTATCTGGACCATTTCAAATCTATTAAGATTCAACCCTTTACCATGGTCCTCGGTGACTTTAACTAACCAACCATAGATTTGATGAACTATTCATACCAAAACACAAATGCCCATAGATTCCTTAATTTTGTCATTGCAAATGCTTTGGATCAGTTGGTCGACACCCCCACAAGAGGTGAAAATTTCATGGACTTGGTATTGACCAACATGAGTAACCACTGCAGCATCCCTACAATGTCATCCTCCCTGGTAAGATACAACCACAAAGGTCACTTTCAAAGTCACCATCTCCCCCAACAACCACCCTCCAGCAACAGTGAAACAAAAGATGTCTCCACAGCTGATTACAACCTCCTGATGGAATGCATAAAATGTTTCATGGTCTCTGCCCCTCCATAGGAACTAGCACACATGTCCAAACCTACACCAAATTATTATATGAGCATTTATATAGCTGCATGGAATCAGGAATAACCGACAGGACAAAATTTCCTGCTTAAGGAAAAGTAAACCTTTCTGGTGGACATCTGCAATAAATAACTCTATAATAAAAGGAAAAAAATGCTTCCCAGAGCCAAGAAGGAGCAGGTGCCTAACTGGAAGCAATCTCTCCTTAGCCTGAACAAGCAAGTAAGAGCACTAGCGAAATCCTCCAAAGCAAACTTCAACTCCAAACTGGCCACATTTGCTAAAGACAACCACAAGGTTTTCTTCATGTATGTCTGCAGTCTCAGAGAAGGCACTCAGATCTACTCAGGACTGATGCTCAAGGACACCACATACACAAACCCCATATATATAGCCAACCTACTGGCAGACAGGTTCATTGAAAACTTCATCCCTCTTCCCCCATCAGTAAATCAGTACATTGCAAGCACATGCCCCCTCCCCTTATCTTTTGTGAGAAAGTCATCACTGCCCTCTCAAAGGCAAAAAAATACAGCCTCCATAGGACCAGATAACATTCCAGGCTGCATCATAAATGAACTCAGACAGGAAACTGCAGCACCATTAGGCACCCTATTCAACCAAAGCCTGAGTACCAGCTTCATCCCAGCAAAGTGGAGGACAGTCATTCTCATCCCTTTGCACAAAGGTGTAGCGTCCACCGATCCAGGAAATTATAGACCCATCAGCCTAACTTACCTGATCTGCAAGGCCGTGGTGCAGATTATCATGAAACATATTAACAAGGACATTGGCAACCTCCAAACACTCAATCCCACACAGTTTGGTTTTGTCAAGGGAAGGTCATGCCTGTTAAATTTGCTCGACTTCTTTGAGCCAGTCACCAAAGCCATGGATGAGGGGAGGACATTGCCCACTGCCTACCTTGATCTGGCCAAAGCTTTCTTTCAATGCTATTCCCCACTCAGATATAATAAAGCCTCTCAGCTAGGCATCAATCCATATGTTACCAGATGGGTAGCAAACTGGCTCACTGACAGAACCCACCTAGTCAAAATAGGGGAAGCCACTTCAAGCAGTCGACCCATAATGAGCTGTGTACCCGTCCATCTTTTGTCACCTTTGCTGTTTGGAATATACTTTTCTGATTTGCAGGCCAAAACCAGTGGGCTATGGCTGACCAAGTTTGCAGATGACTACAAGCCGGGCACTGTCATCAATTCCCCTAGTGATGTGGACATCCTCCAAGAGGGTATCACCCAAACAAATGACTGGTGCCAGAAATATGGCCTAAAACTGAATGCTTAAAATGCATCATCATCCCCTTTGGGGAGAGTGATGCCCCCCCCCCCAAATGTTCACATTAATTACAAGGTCCTAAGCACATGTCACAATCTGTCATGAGGGACATAGGCACCCAAACTGATAGCAAACTGACTTTTGACCACCATATTGCCTCCATTGTATGGAAAGCTTTCTACATGGCCCACCTCATTAGTAAGGGTATCTCATCCAGGGATAAGGTGGTCATAACATCCCTGTATTCTTCTCTTATAAGTCCCACTATTGAGTACAATGCCCCTTGTGGCATGTACCTCACAAAGCACAAGCAGCAGCTGGTGAGACCATAGGGGTTCCTCACCAGGAGAATCCAGGGCCTCAAACATCTACCCTACACAGATAGGCTAAAAGCCCAGTCCCACTACTCAGTCTCCTAGAGACTCCTCAGAGGTGACCTCTATCTGGCATACAAAGCAATCTCAGACCCCACCTTGATGGGACTACTGCATATCCACAAGTCAAGCTCCACTCGAGTAACCCACACGTGCAACCTCAACCTGGTCTGTGACATCAATAGGACTTGTTCGGGGACAGATATGTGTCCCAGAGACTCCCCCCTTCTGTGGAATAGACTCCAGCTCCATGTCAGGCAGAGCACCTCATTAACCCTTTTTAAGTGAACCTGGATAATTGGATGGGAAACAGAAAATGCACCGCAGGGATTCCACCTGTATCCCTGCTGGACAAGGGCATTGGGTGCTGACTTGCTGGAACATAGGCTAAATTCTTGGCTATGCCTGTAAGGGCCTCAGGGGTGATAACCTAGTAACTTCCTATGATCCTATTAAAATTAAAAAAAAATCTCATTTCTATACAGTTGTTACAAATTAAGCATGCATATCCAAACTGTAAAAGCAAGGATGCATGCTCCAGTCTGTAGCATAAACCAGCTGTAGGAATCAAGTGTAAGACTGCAGACAGACATTGTGGGTTCCAAAACCACAAGTAACAAGTGTAAAATAGTACAGTCCTTTAAAAATATATAACAATAAATACATTTCTACACAAGTGGCATAAATACCTTGCTGTTAACTTAATCTATATAACTGCACATTGCAAGGATTACTTTGTGCAATATAAACGTTCAGATAAAATAGTTTTATTTTGTGATAATGCATTTTTAGTCACATATGATGGCACTAATTTTATCTCTTTTTTCTTTCACCCCAACCCTTATCTCTATTTTTTCCCGTCTTTCTGCTTTTCCCAGTTAGGGGTCACCACAGCAGAACTTCGGTCCACTAATGATTGGCTGTGAATTTTTATGGTGTCGGGTTGCCAGCCCAGTGCCCAACCTTCAAAGGAGGCACACCAACTCATGCTCACACCTACCTGCATGTCTTTAAATTCACTAGATCACAGGGAGGATATGCAGACTCCACACAGAAAGTGCTTCACCGAGAATTGAACCGGAGAACCTCTTGTTGTGAGGCAACAATGCTAACCGTTGCACTACCGCGGCCATCAAAGTCTTTCGGAAAACATTTCCATGTCATCCATCTCTAAGACATTACAAAATTATTTAAAGCACAGAAAGGTAGATCAAGCCAGTGGCTCAGCCTGGCCCCGCACCACCGGCTCCAGCACTGATGCTTAGCACATCTGGGACCCAGTCTGGCAGTACTGCCTCTGCTGCCACTGCACTGTCTGCACCCTAGCAGCTGGTGCTGTGGTATCTTCCTGGAGTTCTGATAAAGGTGGGAATTTTATCACCCATCAGGATATGCTAGAGTTGGTATGTAGGGTTATGCACAGCACCAATTGGTTATACAACATGATTGCATTCTTGTCACCCATCTTTGTTGAGGTGATAGTTCAAATTCACCTAATATACTGTTGTAGAAGTGGATAACTGTGGTTTCCTACCTCACTCTTGCATATTCCTATATTGCTTCCTCTTTTTTCTTCATCCTATTTGCCGCCATTTCACCACTTTCATATCTACCACATTTTAACACCTTTAATCTGGCCAAAAAATAAAACAACACACAATACACATAAGTAAAAAAAATGGATCACTTCATTCCAAACAATGCATGAAAGGTTCTTCAGTGGTGCAGTTACCTCATCAATGTCATTTAAACATGGTGCGCTAAGGTAACACACAGTGCATGTAGAGTAAAAAAATATTTCATTGCACTATAAATACAACATCTGGGCACCAAAAGAAATCAGTCAAAGCATTTACACCTGCTGCCACAGGGTCAGCTAAGTAACAGGTATGTTTCATTCACTCAGTACTCAGAAGTCTCATAATTTTACCAGTGAGGCTCACATTTGCTTATCGCTTAACTATACACAATCAGGGAAAGCAGTAGAAGTATGCATCTAGCATACACAAACACTTTCCCATCAATCACACAATCCAGCTGCTCAGTGGTGCGCTATGGAAAGTGTGCAATGGAATGCATTCCTTATGTTAATGTTCATGTAGTCTTCATTCAATGAAAGTGCATGTCAAAACACAAACAAAGGGAATGCACTTTCTAAGAAAAGAACACATACTTACACTGCAGCCATCTGTTACCGCTCCCATGCACTGCAGACTTGGTCTCTCAGTACTTCTTCACAAATATAGCAAGACACTACAGAAATAAATAACAAATGTTTCCTTATATACCTGACACATCAGATTTTTCAACAGTTGTAGTAATGTGGACAGCTGCTTGCATATAGTTTTAAAGATGTCTCTTCAATTATAACTACACATTAGAAGCACAGCAGTAAATATTACACATTGCACACTCATAAATCTGGCAACATGCAGAACTTTAACATCTCCTTGACATTTGAACATGGCTAGCTATCTATATTAGACATCCTCCCAAAATTTGCTCTCAAACATGCAATGATGATGTCATCCTCTAGAAATTGTCCTGCTGCCTTGTCAAAAGTCAGACTTGTGCCATGGTGCTTGAGTAAAATACTGAGTTTTGTATTCTGTGTACTGAGATAGGTAGGGGTTCTGTTCTTACTGTAGTCAACTGGGATTTCTGTCTGTCTAGTCAGATGAGTGCAATTGTGTATCCTGCAATCCACCACTACAATCCCATAGAGTACCAGTATTCTCACAGTTGGAATTGTCTACACATACATTTCATGCAGGCCTCTCAACATCTTGTCTTAAACATCCAGTGATGATGCCATCTAATAGAAACTGTCCTGCAGCCTTGTAAAGGATAGAATTGTGCCATGTTGTTTGCATAAATCCTGAGTTCTGTAGTCCATGCACTTAGGTAAGTGTTCTGTTCTCACTGCAGTCAAATAGTTTGTTTGTGTGTGTGTGTGTGTGTGTGTGTGTGTGTGTGTGTGTGTGTGTGTGTGTGTGTGTGTGTGCCTGTCTGCCTAGTCAAATGTGCAAAATTGTGTATCCAGCAATCCACCACTACAATCCCATGGAGTACTAATATTTTCACAGTTGGACATGCTTACACATCCATTTCATGCAGGCCTCCAAACATCTTCTCTTAAACATCCAGTGATGGTGTCATCCACTATAAATTGGCCTGGAGCCTTGTAAATGTCAGACTTATGCTGTGGTGCTTATGTTAAATACAGAGGATCCTAGTCAGTCTACCTTAGATAGACAGGCATTCTGTTCTCACTGCAGTCAACTGAGGTATGTTTGTGCACTTGCTTGACATTAGAAAGTGTATTTTACACCATCATGTCCGACACTGCTGTTACCATCATTCTATCTGCAGACACTTCTGATGTCATAATTTATAAACTGTTGTCTGACACTCTCTAAGTTAGAATAATGCTGTGGTGCTTGTGTTAAATACAGAGGTCTCTGGTTGGTTACTTAGGCAGGTAGGGGTTCTGTTCTCACTACAGTCCACTGAGATGTGTGTGTGTGTGTGTTTGTGCACTTGCTTGACATCAGAGAGATCATTTTACACCAGCATGTAGGAGGCTACTATTGCCATCATCTCCTCAATAGATGCTGCTGATGTCATCAACTATAAACTGTTGTCTGACACTCTCCAAGTCAGCCTTCTGCTGTGATATTAGTATAATACAGACAGTATCAACACATAACAAAGCCATGAAGTCACATGAGATGAAACAAAAACATGAGGGGATTTCTTACATTATGAAAACAAATGCACAGCCCAATGATTATATAGACATCATGCCCCTATCAGCAGACCAAGTGCTATGTGACCTGCAAACTGAGGTAGATGGTATGTGGAACATTCACTGGCATGTGCTCATAGTGGTAACTACTCCCTTGCATGCAACTCAACTCCTGTGCAGGACATCCACATCAAATGTCATAATTCCATAGTTCACAGCCTCCATCACATGAATAACTGAGCACAATGCGCCACTCTTCATGTATCTACCTATACTTCTTTCAGGGATGCATAACTCAAGTGTACCACCTTTGTCACAGTGAGCTCCCACACATCTTATTGGTCATACCTAGGTATTATTTTTGTTGCTTAAGCATTACTGTCTGATGGTGTGAAACCCCCATCAAGGTGATATAACAGATTCATGTGTGATACCTGTTCCACTGATGCGCACAGTACATCCATAGCTGTTTGATAAAATTGATGGCATGGTTTACATTTGTGACAGTGTGGATTTTGCCATATATATGCCATACACACCTGTCAACTAGCCTGTATTGAACATAATGCCACATACAGGTATAGCAGTGTTCCTCTTAACACCTCCAGAAGATGTTAAACTATCAGGATCGCATGCTTGATTACCCTCATAGATTGCTGACATTTCATAATAGCTGTACAAGTGTGTTCATGTAGAACCATCTATGATCACCCACAATCACATATGTTATGTCATACATATGGAATTACTGGTAGTATTATTCTGATATTCTCTGTGCCTGTCTGTGCTTCTGTTTACTGCTGTCCATGACCCTGTAACTCATTTTGAACAGCTTCACAATATGCACCTAACCCTTATTGTATACAACATCCCTGATAGATGTCTTTTCCATTGTTAATGTCAGGATGCTTTTATCACAAAGACATCCCTTTTCCATTGCTATGCCACCTTGTGTGACAGTCATGTAATATATATTTTTACTGTGCCGTTCATACTGTATCATGCCAATATGTGATTAGTGTTTCTGCTACAACTGTCTTCATTTATGTGTCCTTATCTGCTGCACATTAAAATGTTTCACCTATCCTCTTTCCCTGTGTTCATTCCTACAATTCATCTGTGTGCCCCTATTGAGTACACTCACACTTCCCCTGACTGTTTATTTAAAATGGCAGTCCATGTATCATTATGGATCATTTACACAACTTTTGTATAGAATGCCTGAAATGGAACTTCATAATATTCTGCACTGTATACACTGTTCTGTAATGTGTTTTGGCCATATACATTGCTGTATTCAACCCTTGTAATCATTGTGACATTCCACACAATCTTGCAGACCTAGTTTGCTTGTACATAAACAGGTCTACATGTCTGCTGCTATCTGTGTTGCTTTACATGTTTTCCTGGCTGGTGACATTGTTGATAGCCATAAAACTGTGCTTGTTTATTGTTATATGTGTGATATGCAGCATGAATATCTAATTAGTGCTGCTGATCACTGTGCAAGCACGTAAACTCCGTGGTAGCAGCTCGTTAAGCCATCATAGAGTTTATTGAATCCCCAGGATCATTCATGTTATTTATGCAATTTTTAAAGGAAAGATTTTGAATTACATGTTAATATTACTCTGCTACATAACAATCTCCTGTTAATGGCTGCAGATTTAATTTTCACCCTTTTTATCCTCAAATGATAAACATATAATAAGTTTTGATAGAAGTAGTTTGTTATGTAAATGACTGGAATAATTCCTTTCTCAAATGCATGCAAAGGATTCTACAGCTATCAAATATTAAAAGTTTTTCACATTAGTCTAACTTATTTACTAAGATTT
>NC_056735.1:1920676195-1920688695 GCF_019279795.1 Protopterus annectens
AGTGCCAGCAGAAAACAGCAGCAGGAGAGTGGCCGCTTAGACAGCTGGTCTTACCAAAATGAATCAGTTATGGCTTTTACATTCTGGTAAGTGTTTCTGAATCCCAGTGCCTGTCCATCCCTCATAATAAACTGTTAGAATTGAATGAGGCAAGTTAATACAAACTGATATTCTGAAGTTAAACGGTATTGCAATTGGCTTGCCCCTTTCTAATCAGTAGTAGTTGCAGTTAGCACCATTATTATCTGTGACCTTGAATACTTACTTATATGTTCTTCCTGGGTTCCTAAGAGTCCTGTAGCACTATAGCCAATAAATGTGTAATGACTTTAATCACTTCAGATATCCTGTAGTTTGTAAAATAAATGATAACTGGAGATATCTGCTAAAAGACAGTAACATATTTAATGAACTATTAACAATGCATCCACTTGAAGTAAAAAATAATGTTGCACATATGATAAAATATGACATAAATAATTGTATGATATGATAAAACTGATAGATTGATTGGGGGTCATATGACAAAAAGGGAATACTCTGCATGGTAATTCAGATCTAAGATGTCTGCCTCACAACCTCATAGCCTGAAGTTCAACTGTGACTTTGGGTTACTGTCTATGTGGAGTTTTCATGTATTTCCTACAGCTGCATGAGATTTCTACAGCACTATTTAATTTGTAATTCGTAACTCCCAAAACTTGCTGATGGTGTTTAATTGGTGCGACTAAATTTATATTTTCAGTATCACTTTACTGTTGTGACCTGGGTCATGGTTAAACAGGGTCTTGCAACTTACCCAATACAAAATAATAAATAAATGAAATTATGGCAAATATTAAAAAGACCTTTTTGGGCATGGAAAAACATTGCAGTTTTTGTCCCTTCTGCAGGCAAAGAAGCTATTACTATTAGAGTCCTATAGTGTCAACTAGAGAGCAGATATCTTGTAATGGCTTCAGTATATAAAAAGTACCTAACCACTCTGTAAGCAACCTGCAACAGATATGTCACTTCTTCTGCCTTGCACACATTTCTAAATAAACCAAAGACGTTTGTAATCCAACGAAAGGCAGAACTTTTACTGGTGCTTCCTTCTTATACAGTCCAAACAGGAAGTTCCACTCAGTTTTAAACTAATCAACTATGTGGGGTAAATTGTCTGATGAAGTCTAGATTTTTCTGGACGAAAGCGCTCATCCTTGGATTTTTTGTCTGAAGTTAATAAAGTGGATTCTGCATTCTACAACTGAGTGGTGATTTGCAGCCTGCAATACTTTGAGTGGGTTCATTTCAGCTACTAAATATACAGATTCAACTGATATTGCCAACATCTTAGCAGATAGGTTCAGTGCTAACTTTACCCCCCTCTCATCCCCTAAAGGGCCTATCTCTATACTGGAAAAATGCAAAGTTCCTGTAATCACGGCTGCACAGGTAAAAAACACACTCTCCAAAGCCAAGAACACAGCATCAATGGAACCTGACAACATTCCAGGCTGCTTTCTACATGAACTACAGAACGAACTGGCACACCACCTTAGTACCATGTTCAATCATAGCCTCACCTCAGCCTTTTTGCCCACTGAGTGGTGCACAGCAATGGCTATCCCACTCCACAAAGCGGGAGCCACAACGGACCCCGGGAACTACCACCCCATTAGCCTGCCAAGACTGGTCTTCAAGGCTATGGAACATATCATCATGGAACTTATAAACAATGACACTGGTAATCTCCAAACTCTAGACCCTAACCAGTTCAGGTTTGTAAAAGGCAGATCATGTCTCCTAAATCTGAGAGACTTCTTTTAAGCGGTCACCAAAGCCGTAGATGAGGGTAAGGTGGTTCACACAGCCTATCTAGATCTTGCCAAGGCTTTCAACATGATCCCCCACTCTGGAATTACAGATAAACTCACTAAACTAGGTATAAATCCCTATGTCACAAGATGGGTTGCCAACTGGCTCACTGACAGAACCCATGCTGTGAAAGTAGCAGACTCCAAATCAAACTTCAGACCAGTGACAAGTCGAGTACCACAGGGTTCAGCCATGGGTCCTCTCCTGTTTGGTATATACTTCCCTGAAATGCAGGCTAGCACAGAAGGTCTTTGGCTAACAAAGTTTGCAGATGACTGCAAACTAGGAGCCATAATAAAAACTCCTAACAATGTGGACATCCTACAAAAGGGCCTCACTGAGACAGATGCCTGGTGTCAAAGCCATGGCCTGAAGCTCAATGCCAAAAAGTGCATTGTCATCCCTTTTGGTAACAACTCTGTACCCATGAACTACCACATAGGCGGTAGTTTACGTAACACCTAAAGTGTGATAAGAGACCTTGGGACAAAGGTGGACAGTAGTCTCTCCTTTGATAATCACATCACTGCAGTAGTCAGAAAGTCCTTCTACATGGCACACCTCATCACAAAAGGTTTCTCATCCAGGAAAAAAGAGGTAATTGTTCCCCTCTACTCGTCACTCATTAGACCCATTATAGAGTACAATGCCCCTTTTGTTATATACCTCACAAGACATCTACAACAACTGGAAAGGCCACAAAAATACCTCACAAAGAGGATTACTGGCATCAAACAGATGCCCTAAGCAGACCATCTCAAAAAACTCCAGCTTTACTCCATCGCATATTGCCTACTCAGAGGTGATCTCTGCATAACATACAAAGCTATGTCAAACCCAGAGCTGTTGGACATGCTCTACTTAAAGAAATCCCAATCCCTCTGAGCTACATGCTCTAATGACCTAAACCTTGTCACCACAATAAACAGAAAATGCTGGAGGGGTAGATTCCTGTTTCACAGACTTCCCATACTCTGGAACAAACTACCTATCTATATCAAACAATGCTCCTCATTAGCACTCTTCAAGAAAAATCTTGATGATTGGATAGGAGATAGGAAATTCATGCCGGGGATCACTTCTGTGGCTCTGCTCAACAGGGGCACAGGAAAATAACTTTTTTGGGTGGTGAAAGCCAGGGTACCATTTGGCTAGGCTTATATAGGCCCTAGGGCCAATAGCCTAGTACCTACCTATGAACCTATGAACATACATTACATATCTTTACCAAATTTTAATACTCCAGATATTCCAATCCAGCCTATAAACACCCTGGCATTCAAATAACTAATTCATACTTTGCTTTCTATATCAATTTACCTTCTTCTCTTTTCAAGTTAAATAACCACTTATTTCTCCAAATGACCTCAGTATGTTCAGATTGTCAGTATTCATATTCCTCATGCCAATGCATGTCTTGATGAAACTGCTGCACAATGGCTACATTTTATATACTTTTTGGATTTTCTTAAGTATAATGTACATTTATTTTTCTTTCTGCATGTTAATTACTAAATTTCTACTTGGCAAATGGTTTTGTATATCTTAAGTTTAATCATATGGTGAATGCTGTGCTTAGCTTTTTATTTTTCCTGGGCTGAACCTGAAAATGAATATGTCAAGCTGTCATGACTATTTGTCCAAATACTGGTAGACCAAAGCAATATCATGGAAACACCTGTCAGTAAGACTGGAAAAAAAAAAAAAAAAAAAAAAAAAAAAATTATATATATATATAAAAAGGAAGCGACACAAGCAAATAACCATGAAAAAGACCTCAGAAGACCAGGTGACCAGTTATCAGATACCACTCCAAAATCGAACTACAAAAGGTAGTGGTACATACAAAGTCCAACAATGGAAATATTAGTAACAAGGTGACTTTACCACAAATGACGTGTCCAAAGAAAAAAGCCAATATTTAAAAGTCCAAGTTGCTTTAATAATCCACAGCCAGTATTCAAAAACGAGCGCTTTCGCCTGGCGCATCCCAGGCTTTATCAAGTTGTAATATATTGTGTGGCCGTCCCCTTTATTTATACCATAGGATAGGCCAACCAATTAGTTAATTAACAATTTGATACATCAATTAATCAAAAAAATGGCTGTTTTAAAATACATATACTTGCACAATGATTAAAAAATACATAAAATGAAATAAATCACATAACTAATACACACTGTGTAACAATTGAGTTAACAAATAATGCCAACATACGTTAAAAATGGCTACACATATTTGATCCTTTGCATAAAACACCTCATACATAAATACTTGTGTTAGCATAAAAAACTCTGAAAGCTAGGGTGTTGGTTAACCATTATCAAACACCCTGCTATGTAATATTGTAGTAATACGATATCAGAATTTATTATATTGCAAATTAAAAAACAACCTCATTAAAAACCTAAATACCAGCGTAAAAATATTGAGTCACCCCTTATATAATACAAATACCCATAAGAGTGAATAGCCCTGAAAAACCACACTACTTCCAAACAGAGCTCCAAAAGATAGTGACCAGAGTACCAGATGATGCAATAAATGTCTGCCCCCTCATAGTTGATTACTTCTAATTTTGAGTACACTTTTAAGACTGACACTGTCGTTCAGTACAGGGAATCTCGTGGCATCTAAAACTATATATATTTATTTTATTTTTTTTTTTTTTGGCATCAGAGCGGGCATATATAAGTTTGGAGGGAGTGGGTGCATCTTTCACATGGGGAGATAAAAGAGGCTTACCCACCAGCAAAAAAAAAAATACTTCTAAGGTTTCCTGAATGTTGTTTTGCTCTTTTGTTATTCAGCATGAACTGAAATAGGAACATTTGGCTCGGTCCTTTACACTGTTTAGCAAATCTAAATGAAACATAAAAAACTACAATAAAAATGTATGTCTCAGCAGTCAGTAATAAATACAGACAGGCAAACAGTTTATATCCCATTCTAATCAGAGATCTAGTTATCTGTGGTCCACAGCAGGGTCTGTGGGGTACTGACCAGAGAAAATGTATAAACCAAACTTATAATTTACTTTAATTAACAGAAAGCCCAAACTACATATACCATTCTCATCTGTCCACTTCTCATCCTTTGTCTGATACCTCTGCACATATATGACATTAATTTGCCTAGTTTTGACAGAAACAAAATAAACAGGGAATGTGGATTCTAGCAAGGCCTCTGAGCTCTAAATTGTATGGAGACATAATACAAGCAAATATCTAATGACCAACAAAAAAGACCACAGTGTATAACTTCTCAAAAGCCAACTTCACACTTCTTAAGACTGGTGTGGTATCCTTCAAGGCCCCTGAGCCATTGGAAACCACAACCCATGCTGCTGAATCCCTTACAAATGCTTTCTACGAGCACCTCCAGGATTGCATGGATCAAGCAATCCCAAATAAAATCAAGACCCTTTCCACCAAAGGCAAGCACCTGATCTGGTGGACCCCAGCCATAAAAAAACTTTACAACAAGAGGAGAAAGCTACTACAAGATAGAGCAAAATCCCTAAAAGGGAAGACATCTCTGATCAATACTAGTAAAAAAGTACGATCACTCATAAAATCATCCAAGGCCAACTTTGAGAGAAAAATCACCAAGGACTCAAAAGACAATCATAAGGCCTTCTTATGTATGTTAGAAATCTGGGTGGAAACTCCCAGATATGCTCAGAATTAGTCCAAAATGATACAAAAATCACGGAACTCACAGACATTGCAAACATACTGGCAGACAGGTTCAGTGAAAATTTCTCCCCTCCCTCCCCCCCAAAAGGAGAAATATCTATCCCAGCAGAGTGTAGCCTCCCAATCATCTCAAATGCCCAGGTGAGAGCTGCTCTCTCTAAAGCTAAAAACACAGCATCAATGGGACCGGATGGTGTCCCCGGCTGTGTGCTACACAAACTCAATGAGGAACTAAACCCACACATAAGGCTGCTGTTTAATCTTTGCCTTACCACAGGATACGTACCCAAAGAGTGGCGTACGGCAACTGTGGTCCCACTCCACAAAGGCGGTGCTTCTATGGACCCTGGTAATTACCACCCCGTAAGCTTAACAAGACTGGTCTGCAAAGCTATGGAGAGGATCATAATGGAACTCATAAATAAAGACATAGGGGACCTACAGACATTGGATCCTACCCAATTCGGCTTTGTCAAGGGCAGATCATGCCTCTTGAACTTGGTCGACTTTTTTGAAACAGTCACCAAGGCCATTGATGAGGGTAAGGCAGTTCACACAGCCTACCTTGACCTTGCAAAAGCTTTCGACACAATACCCCACTCGGGTATCATAGAAAAGCTCACCAGCTTAAATGTAAACCCATATGTCACAAGATGGGTTGCAAACTGGCTCAAGGACAGAACCCACAGGGTTAGAGTTGCTGGTGCCATGTCAGACTCTAAGCCGGTCACAAGTGGTGTCCCACAGGGCTCAGTCCTGTGCCCCTCTTGTTCGGCATCTACTTTTCAGAAGTGCAGGCAAACATAGGAGGATTGTGGCTGACAAAGTTTGCAGATGACTGCAAACTGGGCGCCATAGTTGAAAATCCATCAGACACAGATATCCTTCAGAGAGGTCTCATAGAAACGGATAACTGGTGCCAGAGCCATGGCCTTAAGCTAAACGCCAAAAAATGTATAGTCATACCCGTTGGTAAAAACAAGGTAACCCCAAGTTACCACATAGGTGGCAATCCATTAAGCACAGAACAGGTTATCAGGGACCTGGGGACCCAAGTTGACAGTAACCTTTCTTTTGACACTCACATTGCCAAAGTGGTTAGGAGGACCTTCTACATTGCCCACCTGATTATGAAGGGATTCACATCCAGATCAAGGGAGGTCATTGTTCCCTTGTACTCTTCACTTATCAGACCAATGATTGAGTACAATGCCCCATTCGGAATGTATCTTACCCGACACCTGCAGCAATTGGAAAGACCCCTAAAGTTCCTCACCAAAAGGATAAAGGGGCTCAAAAATATGTCATATGCTGCCCGACTGAAGAAACTCCAGCTCTATTCAGTCGCATACCGTCTGCTCAGAGGTGACCTGTGCCTGACATACAAGGCCATGTCCAACCCGGAATTAATGGACATGCTCCACCTCAAAAAATCCAAATCCACCAGAGCCACAAGAGCAAGAGACTTAAACCTCAACACAGATATAAATAGGATGTGCTGGAGGGACAGATTCATCACCCAGAGACTTCCTATGCTGTGGAACAGAATCCCGGTCCATGTGAGACAGAGCACCTCGCTGGCTCTGTTCAAGAGGAATCTTGACCAGTGGATGGGAGATCGTAGGTTTACCCCAGGGATCATCTCTGTATCACTGCTGGACAGAGGCACGGCAAACTAATGGGTATAGTATTCTTCAACCTAAGGGGTGGTAAAAGCCACACAACTCTGGCTAGGCTTATAAATGCCCTAGGGCAGATAGCCTAGTATGAACCTATGAACCTATGAATATAACTTAGTAAATGTTCCAGGAAATGCATTTCTGTGTACAGGTATATGATGTTTTTAGTTTGCCACACGTGCTTTAATCACTTTTAGAGAATGGGCAACCTGTACATTGACACTGATGTTCTCCAGCAGGGTAATAACATACAGGTTATGGCTGCTGAAAAACAAGTCCACCACTGCTGCAGTGGAGCTTGGCCTGAAAGAAAGCAAATGGCCGCCATTATTTTACTCTTGCTAAGCAGCACTTTTGCTATTTAGAGACTATAAAATAGTAAAAAAAGGAAAATTTAAAAAAGTGGAAAAGAGTATGTGTGCGTTTAAGTCTCTGAGTCTGAGTATATGCATGCATGAAAGTGAGTGTGACATTAATCAAGTCATTATTATATACTTGCTAAGCAGCACTTTTGCTGTTCAGTGAGTGTAAAATTAAAAGAAACATAAAAAAGAAAGAAAAGTGTGTGCATATGTTTATGTTTCTGTCTACATTTGTGAGTGTATGACAGCAGAAGTGTGTGTGTGTGTGTGTGTGTGTGTGTGTGTGTGTGTGTGTTTATGTGTGTGAAGAGTGAGAGCGATCAAGCACAGACAGCAGCAGCAGCAGTTAAGTTGTTTACCAACCTCTTGACCTCTTAGCTCAGGATATCTGGATAAAGCCTAAAATAAAGGAGAGGACAAAGGCTCAAAAACTGGAACAGATATTGCTCTTGTAAAATTACAAAGTTGCTTGAATAAGAGGAATTGTGTAAGCATGCAGTTTCTGAGCCACAACTGTGTTCCTGTGTGTGTGTGTGTGTGTGTGTTGTGGGTAGGTGAGATCGACCAGTAGCAGCAGCAGTTAAGAGGTTTACATACCTTTTGACCTCTTAGCTCAAGAAATCTGGATAAAGCCTTAAATAATGGGGTCTCAAAGGCTCAAAAATAAGGACATATTTTACATATTGTTCTTATAAAATTACAAAGTTGCATGAATTACAGGATTTGTTTTATCATGCACAGTCGCCTCACAGTAAGACGCTGTCCGGTTCGATTCTCAGCTGGAGCGTCATCTGCGTGGAGACATGCATGAATGGGCGTACCTTTGTTGAAGGTTGTGTGTTAGGCCTGGCAAGCCGGTACATAAAAATCAACTGCCAATCATTAGCGGACCGGAGTTCCATTGTGGCGACCCCTAACTGGGAAAAGCCAAAAGACACAAACAATTCTGAAGGAAATAAAGTCTGAAACTCAAATGCATGTCATTATTTAATGACTTTAATCCCCAATAATTAGCAAACAAACCACAATTTTAGGAGAAATGAACCAAAAAAATTAAATATCTGGATATTTTTGGAAAATGTTGTAATTTAGATGCAAAATACTTCCCCCAACACCAGCAACATATACTACAGCAAGTTTGACCTGTTTAATTTGGTGGGTGAATAAAGGGATATTTAGACTAGGTGTAATTGCAGTGATAGAAATCATCATTATGATAGAGAAGTATAAATGATTTTTATTTCCAATGCAATTACTTCTCAGTTTACGCAGAATCTAGAAACATTTTTTTTATAAACTTGTAAGAAAATCCTATAGAAAAATGGATATTATGGAGTTTTACACAGTTTTGCTGTAATCTTAAGGAGGATTAAAGTTCTAAGCTGTTAACAATATGTTCCAGTCAAGGCTACATTTGATTCCTTCCACATGCATATACTTAGTGACTAAGCAAGTCATTTAGCCAACAGTGCTCCCAGATCACCACTGAAAAGGGGCACTTATGCCAATTGGATGTATTCACTTAATGGAGAAAACATAAATAACAAAGGTGTTCTTTTGCAGCACATTTGTATGAAGCTGGCCTTTCATAGCTAAACATCCAGTAAGCTAAAAATGGACATACATGTGCATATTGTATTTATATTCCCATCCCAATTGTAAGCATTGTGGCTCATCTCTACAAAAGTCATAGGCTATGACATTTTGTTCTTCTCAAAAATGGAGTGTTGGTCAGCATAATCCAAGGAACAGAAAATGCAATTTGGAGAAAAAAATGGTTTAGATTTTTGTTGTAATGTCAGATTACTGTAAACATACTGTGGACCTATACCATATTTCTAATGCTGGAAACAATTAAGATTGCAATCCTGACAGAACCAAACATGAGACAATGCACACTGTACAGTATCTCAATGTAAGGTCTACTAAGGTCTACATTTAATATAAACATAAATGACACAACAATTCAAAGTGTGTGAAGAATTTCTTAAAATTGTTTAAGGGGAATCTTTCATTAAATATTTTGCTTGAATTTCTCTTTTTTAATTTTTGTAACATTTTAAAACAGAAGACTGGTCTCATAGAAATTGAAAATAGAATGTGTGGTTATAATTGGTTTTCTGCTTCTGGAGTTCCATAGTCTCAAGTCTAGAAAAAGAACCAATGAATAAAACACAAACTGTCTAATACATGCAGTTATCCTGACTAGTTACAGAAACTAAACAAATTAAAAAAAAAATCCTAACAATATTATTGTGGTGCATCCATCATTTATTTTTATCTATAATTGGGATGCCCCACCACTGGCCCAGTAAACAAGAAGCTTTAATACTCTCCACTGGCAACAGTGGGGGACGTGCACATTGGGAGGATAACAAGTGCACACACAGTAAAGTGCAATTTCCCTTAAGAGCACACAGAGACCACAGTCAGTCTGGGACTTGTTTCTCCCTCTTTCTCCATATTCCCAATAAGACTGTCCACAAGCAAAGCTATAGGGTTGAGATCTCAGCTGAGTGGCCAAGCCAAAACCTCCAGCACCTTCTCTGTCCAACCAGTGCTTCGTGTCCTTGCCCAAGTATCTGACACACACACACACACACACACACACACACACACACACACACACACACACACACACACACACACACACACACACACTCACACCTGGGAAAGGCTGGCATAGGTTTATTAGCTATGCCCTCTTCTGCCAGACTATAAGGTGGTTTTCACTGCCACCAGCCCCTACTTATCAACTACTTTACTGCTCTTAGTAAAGGGTGTCCAATCTTACTGTGTAATGTTACTATTGATCCAAATGGTAGTTTGACAAAGATCAAGGCTATTAGGAATGGCCTACACAGTGTCACCAAATAGATATGCAAGTGCTCTAACAGCTTAAAGTATGTCTCACAAGTATCAGCCAGAATGATAGGTACAAATATATTTAATAAAATATAATAAAAGACCAAGACAATACTCAGTAAATAATCACAGTAACTTCAGAGTTCAAAATCACAGGAACTGCTTAAAACAACATTGCAGGACAGTCTCAAATAAATACAGAAAACATACATCCATGCAATACTTCACTATATTTCTGTCTGAATCTAGCAGAAATTACTATACCCTAGTTAACTTACTTCCAGAGCATGGCAAGACAGATGTAATGAGTGGGTTTTCCAGCTGATGCTGTCAGGTCAAAGACAAAATACAAAATGCACAGTCTCTCTCAGAGAGTTCTTAAATTAATATATTGATTGCATTGTTTTATTATAAATCATAGAAACATGACAAATAAATTCAGAAAAAGTAATACAGGCAAACATTCCAGTATGGTCTTCATACTGATCAATTCTGCAGTAGTCTTAGCTGGATTATATTCGCCAATAAATGTAATAGCCAGCCAGCATCAAAAGCTTCAGGGTAACCTCCACATTCCTAAATCATCAGTCAGCTTGAGCCGAGTTAACTAAAAAGACAAATTTGGATCCTTCACAGAGCTTTCCTGTCAGCAAAGAGTTTGCTTCCCTCTAGATTTTGAAGCTCGACTATCAGCTTGTGCTGTTCCTTTGCTGGGTAGAGATCACTTTAAAGATAACAGTATGTGTTTTAATGCACTATCAGGAAATTGCATTGTACTTAACACGAGTGTCTTCCTTTTCCCTTTCAGTTTACAATATGTTTAAAGTAATTGAAAATCATTTTTTCTTTTGAGAAATTGTACTAATTTTATTTTTGAGGCTGTCAAAGTCCTTTAAAATGATTCTTAGTGTAATTTTATGTGAAAAAGTAATTTTTAAAGACTTAATTTTACTGGATTATGCTGCTTATTTTCCTTGGGAAAGGGGCACCATTTTTGGCTTGACTATAGAACAAACTAATGGTCCCATGGCCAGTGCTTCTTCCAGGCATAAAAAATAAATAAGCAAGCAGCCTTTGCTACCACAGCAGGCTAGTAATTTTGCCTCAGCCCAATGTGGGTGGCTGATGTGGCCATTACTGGTACCTCAGACCACTTATCTTTTACCTCAGATCCCTCTGGTGTAACACCTACAGCCATTATGGACCAGGGGATATCACATCCTCTGTGGCTGTTGGGGTTCCCCCAGTGGGCAAAGGAGAGCTGCTCTTGTTGGTCCTGTGACAAAAACATGGAAGGACTCCATGTTTTATTAGAATGCTGAGCCCATCACTAGAAAAGCTACTGCTGCCATTAATAATACTGTTGACCCCACTTTTCCTGTAATAAAAGAAACAAAAAACTAAACATGTATCTAATCCTCCTAAATTTCTTTAGATAGGAGTAGTTTACTCAGTCTGGCTCAAGGTTTGATTTAGGCTATTGATCCTTCTTATAAAGTAGTTTCTGGTTAAAGAAAGAGGGATGCCCCTTTTTTGAAGAGGTTCAAAGATTTTGAATCTGGAAGGGAAACAGGTTTTGGATTCAGACTCAGCAGACAGTTCAATCTGAATTTTCCCATGGGGGTTTCTCCTTCTTTAAGATTATTTCCTGAATATTCCAGTGTATTCAGTGGGTTAATACTGAGGTATTGCAGTCCCTCAGAATATACTGTTGGGTGTTACAGAAGTAAGTTCCACAACCTTCAACCACTCCATTTCTGTCAGCGCTGGAGGATGTCTGTGTTACTGCCTGTAATGTTCCTGATAATCAGCCAGCTACCCCTAAAAGGGCAGACATGCTATATAAATTTGCTCATTGCTCATTCTTTTAATTATTTCTACACTCTTACCAAAATTGACCCAGCAGCTATAGCTATGGCTAATCCAACTGGTGCTAAACATTTAATTAATTCCAATCCTACTCTTTCTGACAAGAAAGAAAAGATTTATATTACGTATGGGAAAAAGTGCAGGTGTCTGCAGCTCGATTTTTCAA
>NC_056735.1:1920693695-1920717767 GCF_019279795.1 Protopterus annectens
ATAGTTTGGAATCCCAGAGCCCTCCTGATCTTCTGGCTGCTGTTGAAAATGGATTATCCCCATATCCAGAAAGAACCAGATCCTCAGGTAAGCTGTAGTTGTTATTAACAATCTGAATAGCTGAAGAGTTGTATTTATTTGAGCATAATGAAAACACGTATCTCATCTCAGACAGGCACTGCTTAACCTGCCCCTGCACACATATCAACTACTGGGGTTGCTCATTTCAGATTTATGTTCATGTCATCCTTAGGCAAATAACTGTCCTTAACACTGTAGCAATGATAAAAAGTTTTTCTGTCTCCTAGGGCTCATAGAAAACCCATCACAAGATTTTCTAGAATATGATATATATATTATGTTGCCTGCTTAATGATTGTTTACTAGGGTTGTGGACATTTCCATTAGATTACCCATAACACAGAAATCCAGGGTGAGTATGTTTATAAAAGCTACACCTTTCAAACTAACTTCACTTAGAAATGCATTTGGCCCAAACAGTGTAAAATTTATTTTTATGTTAGCAGTTTTCTACTTATGCAGCAGTGGTAGAAATCTATCTATCTATCTATCTATCTATCTATCTATCTATCTATCTAACTATCTATCTATCTATCTATTTCTGGGTGATAAATATATTTTGTTCCTAGGAGATCATTCTCAGTGAATACATGTTAGGTTTTATGTAATGTGTTTTTTATTTTTTTGTGAAAACACTACATCTTGGTTATATAGTATGCTTTTTGAATTTATTTCGAGATGTAAGGATCAGTGCCACTCAGGTATAATGACAGAATGCATAATTATTACAATTTCGGAAGTTTCACGCTATATTTTCTGTGATGGTATAGAGCCACACTCAGATGAATGTCATAGCTACTAAAGCATATCATTAATTCTTCCCCTTGTCATTTTTGTGTTTACTTTTATCATTATTGAAGTATCTTTATATGTTATTTATAAGTTCAATAATAGTTACAATATATGTATTAATTCATTTCTAAAGGGTTATCTTAAATATATTACTACAATCTTTTCTGCTATAACAAGTCACATAAAATGCAGCAAAATGGAACAGGATGTTAGAAAATGTATTTAGCAAACATTTAAAGAAGTGTGATTTGGAGGATTGGGACTGGCGTATTAGTTAAGGTGTTTACCTCATAAACACAAGTTACAGGGTTTAATTTTCACATTTGAAGGGAAATTGCCTAGACTTAAAATAGCCCACAAGGGCAGTTGCCTGGTGCTTACCTATGAACCAGTGAGAAGATTAAAAAGACCATAACATCAATATTTGCAGCTATAATTTCACAGCCACAGGGATATAACAATACTTAAAGTAACACTACTAGAAATAAAAAAAAAATGAACATGCATTTTATAATTAACTAATTGAAATATATAGTTAGCAAATATTACCTTCTGCACAGTATTAGCATGCATGTCTTGTTTACTTTGTTTAACTGTGCTGAATGATACAGCTTGCAAATATTTGATAGTTTATTCACATAACCACAGCTAGCAATGAAGAAGGTGTCAGATGGAGTGTGTCTGAACGATTATTATGTGAGGCATTCATTGTGAACTGATATATACTCTATAATTGATACAGCCTTCCCTTATAATGCATATTACTGCCATATTAAGTTATAAACTGTACATGTAACATTGACATCTGAAGTAATAATTAAAATGACACTGATTTCAGTGACAAAATAAAACTATTGTAAAGGGACATTGATATGTGGACTAGCGTCATGTTTTTACTACTTTATTTATACAGCAATAATCTTATCAAATTTCTGACAATATTACATGTATGATATGGACATTATAAGACTATAATCAAACTGAGAGAATAATGTTCTATAAGGAAAATGGCCATTTTTTTTTTTTTAATATCTTCTCACCCTGGAGGTTATTCTGCTTTTTAAGGTAACTCTATTTACAGTGGCTTCTGGTGTTGCTGAAACAGCCATTCAAAACCAATCAATTGTGACAGTTGTTTAAATAAGTTTGCAGCTTCAGGTGATGGATGGTGCATAAGAAAAGACACACCGGGTCACACTGGGTTATTGTGCTCATCTCATGCTGGAGTGATGTTTCAGAATTCATCATTCCCTCCAAATATATAATAGAACCTAAAATCATGACTCTAGTGCATGGAAATATTCTGCAGACTATAACTCATAACTATATTTAGTGACTGAAATGTTACCTTTACCTAAGGTGTATCAGCATATTCCTTGACAGAAGATATATTAGTTCCATATTTCAGCTATGGAATGAAGTTATATGAACAATGCAACTGTTATAGGAAGCCTAAGACTGGGAAAAATGGCTGAACTATCTTTAATTTGTACATGGCCTAGGCTCCAGTTAAGTGTAAATTAAGAATTGTTACTTCTCAGCTTTGTCTATCTGCCCTCATCACTGTAAAGTTTTTGTGAAAACATTACAAGAAGTCAATCATATGACCTGCATGTAAAATAAATAATAAGTTCATGCGATTTATGGAAATTATCAAGAAGGTTAATCATCACCAAGTATGTTAATGAAATTTTAAAATGTAATATTTTATACTATATTAAAAAAATAGAAGCAACTTTTGAAAGGTGGATATAAAGGCTATGGCATCAACCACAGTATTTATACAAAACACACATGACAGAACGGAGCCGAGTAAATATGAAGAGTTTTATGCTACAACAAAATAACAATATGATGTGATGCAAATGTGCGTAGCAGGAATTTTTATTATTCTGCAATGTTAATGAAATCGTGCAAAGTATTTTAACATCATTTTATATCATGATTCTTTCATAATATTATTTCTAAGGTACATAAATCAAGAAATATTACAAACATATAAGAAAGATTGTGCTGCTTTTATTATGTACATTATTTATTTAACTTGGTAACTAAACTGATGATTTATAGATGATTTTCAGTCGTACCACAGGTCACCAAAATAGTTTAGGGGAACAAGTCATTAATCATTTGTCTGGTGGTGACAGAAGGGCTTGACATATGTAATGTTAACACAGGGATAATATGAAGATATTATACTGGCAGTGACTGGAGGTCAGGACTGCACTCCTGGATTCAGCAGCATAGGCAGAAGACTGAATTGCTCTACCAAAAATATTTTTCAAAAAGCACGTTGTCACTGCATCTAGCACTGTCACAGAGATGTCTGGACAGAATAAAATGCTATCACTCCTTCAGATTAATGCCCATAGGGTACTGTATGGCCATCCCTTAACAAGTAAACAAACAGGTACATTGTTAAGACAACTGGCTTTACATTGTATAGAGTGTAATTTATTGTAATTCATATCCTGAAATAGAATGACTCGACATAAATATACTTCTGGTGCTTATTTTCACTAAAAATACAGTTTCAGTGCTAAGAGACAGAAAGGAATGTATATGTTCTCTTCTGGCAACGTGAGCTTTATCCTGGTACTTCAGTATCCTACTGGCAGCCCACCCAAAAAAGATGATAGCCGACAACATTAAAAATTCTGTACGCATTATACTGCTTATAGTCTAGCTTGTGCCAGACAAGGGCACACAATACATTGCTTTACTTACCTAATTATTTACTTAATTAATGAATTACTTAACTTTTTAATTAGCTAATTAATTTAGTTCAGTCTTCAAAGAATGTGAGGTTTCATGGCCCCATATTGAAATTTTGGTTCTTACAATGCCAAGTCAAGCAATGCCAAACAAAAAAAAGGAATACAATTACAGGAGAATGTAAAATATTGAACATTGTTTCATCCTTTAAACTTATTTTTTGCAGAAAGCTAGCTCCCTGACCCCCCAAAAGAAGCATGCAAGCCCTATAATCCCCTGAAATGTGTGTGTGTGTGTGTGTGTGTGTGTGTGTGTGTGTGTGTGTGTGTGTGTGTGTGTGTGTGTGTGTGTGTGTGTGTGTATGTATATGTGTGTGTGTGTGTGTATATATATATATATATATATATATATATATATATATATATATATATATATATATATATATATATATATATATCCCCTTTAAAATGTAGACTTACCAGAATGCTGACTTGCAAATCTGTGAGATGAGAACGCTGAAAGTTCACTATGCCAAACTCCCAAAACTTCACAATTTAACTCCGGGAAAGTAACCACTGGGCCACCATGATAACCTTTGCCCTGTTCTTCATTGTAGATTGATCTTGGAATTGGGTTATATAATTAGGAGGGATGTGGAGGTGTGTGCTTGTTTAGTTTGCTTCTGTTTGTATTGTAGTAATTGGTGGCCTAGTGGTCACTTTCCCAAAGTTAAATTGCGAAGTTCCAGGAGTTCAGCATTGTGAACTTTCAACTTTCTGATCTCGCTGATTTGCAAGTCAATGTTCTAGAAAGTCGATCTTTAAAAGTAGACCCATATATGTAAATATATCTATATATATATATATATATATATATATATATATATATATATATATATATATATATATATATATATTTACTTAACTTTATCAGCACTACTACCAATGTGAATAATGCTGACACCAAATAATCGATATTATGCACATCGACATGCTACTAAGCATTCACTAATCAAATCTGATTGTGTCGACTAAATGGATGTTGACAAAACTGCTGTTCAACGAAAGTAGTGCATTCCATGTATGTTCATGCATACAGATATATATATATATATATATATATATATATATATATATATATATATATATATATATATATAATCCTGAAGAGCAGTTTTTCTCATCATTATACCTCTGCATTCTGTTGAGTGTGTGTTTGTATGTATTCTTGTATCTGTGAATGCGATTCTGTGTTGTTGTGTACATGTGCATATGTGTGTGTGTGTGTGTGTGTGTGTGTGTGTGTGTGTGTGTGTGTGTGTGTGTGTGTGTGTGTGTGTGTGTGTAGGACTAAAAATCACTGGTTAAATCCTTGGTTTTGGCAAGGAAGATTAGGTTTGACAGCTAATGCAAAGGATTAAAGCTATGATCTTCTTCCTTTATTCCATGCTTTGATTCCTCCAGCCTCCATTTGCCTACTGTGTGACTCTGAGAAAGTTACTTAACCACATACGCTGAGGAGACTGGACTAGGTGCTATTAATCTAAGTATGACTCTATAAGAGAGTAAAAGAAGTACATATTTGGTACTTTTACAGAAACAGACAGCAGGTAGAGCAGCCACTCCATCTTCACTACTACAATGAACCTTACCTAATATTGCAATTAAATGTGTTCAGAGCAAAACATTTCACATCTACCCAAACACTTTGTGTAGTGATGGAGTGCATAGTGATGCAGAAAAAAATATGCCTCTACTGCATACAAAAATCTCTTTGAAGATGTTGTTAATCAAATTACATAGCTGTACCTGAAAGACATTTGCAGAAGTGAGTCGGGGTCTGTGTATATCCCACACCACTATCATCAGGGGGTCTAAAATCTCATAATTTAAAATGTATTTGTGTAAATATGCAGGCTGGATTTGTAGGGAGGTTTTCCCAAGTATTCTGAAATGCTCTTTCCTCAGTCATGGCCAAGCCAGCACTGTTTACACTGAATACTCAGTCAGTCCCAATGCTTATTAAACATGCATGTGACCAGGATAGGCCACAGTGTGCAATAAGCAGTTCCTTGTTGTAACCTCAGTACAGATCAGCAGACAGATCGTGTTAGACAAGCTTGCAGTCAAATTTAAATCTGAGCGGCTGCGGCAGAGATGGACAGAAAATTTCAAACGGAGCTAGTAACCAAAGCAGAACACAGTGGAGAAAAGATGATGGTAATACTTGAATGAAGAATTATGTGAAACTTAGACAGGAGAGATGAGATACGATGTACATACCTGCACCAGTCCTGGCAACATCAGTGTTTGATCAGTGTATCTTTACTATAATGTGAATGTATATAAAAAATGAAAACATTGACACATTAACTCTGTCCTCTTGCATTGAATCCTAAGTTCTTTAGCAAGGTGAGCAACAGAAACACTCTCTCTGAGTATGCCAGAAAACTCACATCATGGAAATGTAACACACTTACAGGCTGTTAATATGATATGCCTCAATCAACTTGTGCCCATGCTTTTGTTAGTAATATTTTCTAGATCAGTGCATCTGAGAGGTAAACCAATGAAGCAGTGATGGTATGTGCAATACCCATAACATAGAAATATTACATATTTGCAAACTGATAGCAAGAAATAAAAGATAGGGTTCAGGGGAGTTGAATCCATAGTGTTGATAGTGATATCCTCTATATCACTCTGTTTCATAGGTTCATATGTGTTTCCTAGACTAATGACCACAAGGACCTTTTAAGCCTAGCCAGTCATTTCAAATCTCTGACACGTTCTGATACCCTTGATAAGTGTAAGCAGAGGCTTGGGAGATGAAACATTTACAAGGGGGGGCCAGGGAGATGAAACATTTACAGGTTGCCTGTGTCCTATAGAGACAGAGGAGACCAAACCAGGGATGGATTTCCTGTTCCCCATTCAATTGTCCAAGTTGCACTTGAATTGGGTTAGGAAGGAACTCTGCTTCACATGGATGGGCAGTCTGTTCCGGAGAAGAGATCATCTCTGTGATACATACTTGTCTCTCCAGTAGGTCCTATTTATATCACAGGCAAGGTTTAAGTCTTTATAACAGGTAATTCTGGTGTTGTTTGTTTTGTGGATATGCAGAAGGTCCATCAGAGTGAGGTCTGACAATACCCTATATGCCAGGCATAGATCTACTCTTCAAAAGCCTGTAGGAGACAGAATACAGGGATAGGGCTTTGAGGCAGTCAACATAGCACATTTTACTTACTATGAGTATTCCTTTAGTGAGGAATCTCTGTGGATGTGCCAATTGTTGGATATGCCTGGTTAGGTACATACCAAAGGGAGCATTGTACTCAATGACTGGTGTGATGACTGCCAGACACAGTGGAGCAATGACTTCCTTGGACTTAGATTCCATACATTTAAGTTGTGCAACACAAAATGATTTCCTCACTACTGTCGACACATGATGGTCAAAGGTTAGATTACTATCTGTATGTCCCTAAGTCCCTTACTACTGGGTCAACTCTAAGGGGTGTGTTGTCAATATGATAGTTACTGTGGGTGGATGACTTCCTAAAGGCTACTATTAAGCATTTCTTTGCATTTAGTTTTAACCCATGCCTCTGATACCAGTTGTTTGTCAGTGTCAGCCCTTCTTGGAGAACATGTGTGTAGGTGTGGAATTCAGTGACAGCTCCTAATTTGCAATCATCTGCAAAATTAGCCAGCCAGAGAGCATTGACATTGGCCTTGACTTCAGAGAAGTAAATATGAAAAAGGAGCGTACAAGGATTGATCCCTGAGGGACTCCACTTGTGACTGGCTTCTTTGTGGAGGTGGACTCCCCAGTTCTAACTTCTTGGGTCCTGTTTGTAAGCCAGTTGGCTATCCACTGGGTACCAAATAGGTTTGTACTAACCTCCTGAGTTTGGCAACAATGCCGAAGTGGGGTATTATGTCAAATGTCTTGGCCAAGTCAAGGTAGGCAGTGTAAACCATTTTGCCCACATCCATTGCTTTGGTGACCTTCTTAAAGAAGTCTACCAGGCTGAGTAGGCATTATTGTCATCATTATTTCTAATAGACTGAAGCAAATATGATAAAAATGCACTGACTAAACACAGTTTATCTTGTTGACAAAAACTGAAAAGAAGAGGCAGCTAAATGGAGAGGAAGAAACAACTTTAATAAAACAAAAATAAATATTAAAACAAATAATAAGAAAACAAACAAAAATGATGATCACATTCATACCAGAATAGGGTGCTTCATCAGATCTAAATGCAAACCATCTATTCAGATTTAAATACCTTCAAAACTACCACCTAAGACCTCGTGATTTTAAAGCAGGTCTTAAAGGCATGCAGCCATTTAAACCCTTGCCCCTAACTGCACAAAGTAATAGAATCCATTTAATTTCAAGATTTTCTATCAAAGTCTTGATGTCACCGGCCCTTGGTGTAACAAAGTATTGCTCAAGAACCAAAAACTTAAAAACATGAGAATTACCCACACTCACAACATGCTTACCTAAAGTATTCCTAATATGACATTTATTTATAGCATGTAGGTGCTCTCTAACCCTGTCCCTAAGTCAGTTAGTTTTACCTACATAGAAAGTACTACAGGTTTTACAAATAGCAAGGTAGAAAACATTCTGTGAGCTGCAGTCTAGACAAAAATTAAATTTAAGTAACCGTCCAGTATCAGGATGATTAAAACTATCTCTTTCCTTGATGTAGCTACAAATATGAAATCCCATACATGAGACAGTTCCCCTACAATCTCACGCAACACTACTATTCCTAGTAGCAATCAGTGGCTTATAACACATTTAATCAAATTATGTTTCTTAAAAGGAAATCAAGGCTCATTCTGAAGTATATCCTTACATCTGACATCAGATTAAGTATCCCCCAGTGTTTTTTAATGATATCACAGATAGAAAGCACATTATTCGAATACCACAAACACATTCGTAGACCATCATACTTCACATCCTTGCCCACAGTAGAAGCATATCCTTTATTTTTGAAAATATGGTCTAGCTCTTGTTTGTCGACATGACAAAACTTCATTCTGCATCTGGGATATCTCAAAATCAGAGTAGCCCCTCTGGTGAAAATTGCCGTATAGGGCATCAAAAAAAGAAAACATTTGATTATCCACATTATGCAATCTAGCATTCCTAAAGAATTGACCTTTCAAAACATTCCTCTTCAAGTATTTGAGGTGCATTCTATGAGCATGCAGCAAATTATTCTTTTTACAAGTTTTCTTATATATCAACGTTACAATACCTCCCACATTCCTAGTAATACACACATCCAATAAATCAGTTTCACACAGAGAATATTTAGAAGTGAATTTCAAAAAACTAGTCATATTCCACAGATAATTAACAAAACTATGCAGAGATTCAATTGATCCTGCCTAAACAAGGAACACATCATCCATAAATCGAGCATAGTACAAAAGTGAATTCTGAAAAATATTCCACATATTGAAAACATAGTCATATAGCAGATTATGTGAGGATGATATATACAAACATTTTAGTAGAAGGAATGATGGAGGTTTCTTTAATATGGACAATGGGCAATTTAAGATTTTAAATGGTCTGATTTTATGTAAAGATTTGTATATTCATCCTGCTGACAAGGAAGGGGGAATTGTTGTGATGGACACTTTATGTCAGTAGTAAACTGGAAATGCTGAGTAATTCATCAACTTATGTTGAGTGCGTGAAGTTTGATGTATTTGAGATCATTGATAAGGTGAATGCATATGTGTATGACCTTTTAATGGAAGGTGCTATTAGTAAGGAGCTATATGAATATTTTCTGGTTGAACATCCTTGATGCCCTTGGTATATGGAGTTTTGAAGGTCCATAAGTCTTTGGTCAATCCTCATATGAGACCTATAGTTTCTAGGAAAAGGTGGGTCACAGATCCCATAACTATTTTTGCTGAGAAACAACTTTGTCCTATTATTGATAAGACAGAATGTTCTTTTAAATACTAAACATTTGTTAGGGAGCCTTTCCCATTGGAATGATACTCTGCTGATGACTATTTATCGGTTACAATGGATGTTGTATCTTTATTTGCCATCATTCCAAATGAAGCAGGTATAGATCATGTGAGATTATTTTTGAGTAAGCATTGAATGTATACCAATGAGCAATATATTTGATTTTTTTTGCTTGATGTTATTCTTACTAGTAATGTATTTTCTTTGCTGAAGGGTATTATATTCAAAAGGTAGGTGTAGCAATGGGCATTGTGTGCAAATAGTTACACAAACATGGTGCTTGCCTGTTGAGAGTCTGAGTATGTTTTCAATATTAAGAATATGTTTCTGATTTTACTTTTGTACTATGCTTGATTTGCAAATGACGTGTTCCTTGTCTAGGCAGGATTGATTGAATCTCTGCATAGTTTTGTTAACTATCTGCAGAATAAGACTTGTTTTTTGGAATTCACTTTTAAATATTCCCTGTGTGAAATTGATTTCTTGGATGTGTGTATTACTAGGAATGTAGGAAGTATTGTGACATCGATATATAAGAAACCTTGTAAAAAGAATAATTTGTTACATGATCATAGCATGCACCCCAAATATTTGAATAGGAATGTTTCGAAAGGTCATTTCTTTAGGAATGCAAGATTGTGTAATGTCGATAGTCAAATGTTTTATTCTTTTGATGCCCTATATGGCGATTTTCACCAGAGGGGCTATTCTGATTTTGAGATATCTCAGGAGCAGAATGAAGTATTGTCATGTCAACAAACAAGAGCTAGACCCTATTTTCAAACTAAAGGAGTTGCTTCTATTGTGGGCAAGGATGTGAAGTTTGATGGTCTAAGAATGTGTTTGAGGTATCCAAATAATGTGCATTCTATCTGTGATATCATTAGAAGACATTGGGGGATGCTTACATCTGATGTCAGCTGTAAGGATATACTTGGGGATGAGCCTCAATTTTCTTTTAAGCATCATAATGTGATTATACAAATGTTGTGTTACAATCCTCTGATTGCTACTAGGAATGGTAGTGTTGCATTAGATCTTGTGGGGGATTTACTATTTGTAGCTACATCAAGGAAAGAGATAGTTGTATTCATCCTGACACTGGACGGTTAATTAAATTTGATTTGTGTCAAGATTGTAGCTCACAGAATGTTGTCTACCTTACTATTTGTGAAACCTGTAGTGGTTTCTATGTAGGCAGAACTAACCACTGTCTTAGGGACAGGGTTAGAGAGCACCTATATGCTATTACGGAAGGTGATATTAGAAATACTTTAGGTAGGCATGTAGTGAGTGTGGGTAATTCTCATGTTTTTAAGTTTTTGGATCTTGAACAATACTTTGTTACAGTAAGGGGTGGTGACAGCAAGACTTTGACAGGAAATCTTGAAATTTAATGGATTCTATTACTTCGTGAAATTTGGGGAAGGGGTTTAAATGACTGTATGCCTTTAAGACATTCTGTACAATCATGAGGTCTTAGGCAGTAGTTTTGAAGGAATTTAAGTCTGAATAGATGATTTGCATTTAGATTTGATGTAGCACCCCGTTCTGGTGAGAAAGCGTTCATCATTTTTGTTTGTTTTTATATTATACGTTTTAATAGTTATTTGTTTTATTAAAATTGTTGCTTCCTCTTCATTTGGCTGGCTCTTCTTTTGAGTTTTGTCTACCTGGTTTCATTGCTGAGCCGGCTTATCGCTTCCACAGCTGGTTCATTTGATTTTACAGTTTATCTTGTTCAAAATTTATTGATTTTAAATTTTTGGCACTTGAAAAAGTGCTTTATTTTATGGGTGATGTGAATTCACTTCTGAAAGTGAAAGAACTCAGGTGGCAAATTTCATTAAAGGCTAACACACTTCCTGGCCAAAATGACAAACTGAATATCAGGTGTGTTTTGCAATGTGGCAGGTAGGAAGTGACATCTTCTTAATTTTAAATCTATTGGTTGTTAGTAAAGTATACAATTAATATACTATGTGTCTGTTACATTCATTAAAATTAGGTACAAAAGCACTAATACCGGAGTTTTATGGCTGGTTCTGACATTCTTCCTGGAGTTGTTGATATTATATAGTTGCTTCATATTCTGTTTGATAGTTTTTTTGTTTTCATAGCTAAAGAATGCCTTGTGGTTGTCATTGGCCTGGAATGCAAAATTTAACTCATATTTGACTTTGGTAGACTTTACTTGTCCTCTGAGTTGTTTGTTTAGCTTCATAAGAGTGGTTTTATCCTGTGTTGTTCTGAATCTCCTAATTTTTGCCATGATTTTCTTCCTCCTGTTACACAGCCTATTGATTTTGTGATTTCACCAGGGTGGCTTGTTTGTTGAGTTAGTTCTGTACTTCTTCCTGGTGGGTACAGCTGCCATTATGCAGCTATTAACATGCTTGTAAAGGGTTTATGTGAACAGTTCTGCATAGGCAGCATTGTTCTCAGGGTTTATGGGGGCTTGACATTTTGCAAGGTTATCACTTAATAGCAGGAGGTTAGCCTTAGAGTAGTTCCTAAATATTCAAGGTTTAGCTGGCAGACCAGGTTTTTTATTTTTACTTTAAAAGAGACCATTTTGTGGCCTGACCTTAAAAGGGAAGACATTATGTGTGCAGCACTGCCATATTAGTGAGGACCAGATGCATTATGGTTGCACCCCTGGTTGGTGTATTGACAATCTGGTCCGAGGAGTTTGTGTTTACAAAATCCAGGAATCTCTGTGCCCATCTGGGTGTCATATAGGATTCCCAGTGTTAGTAAAGTGAGCCACAGAATCACTCATGCTATTGGTGTTAGGAACACATATAGAAGGGGAATGTCATGCATTTTCATACTGAAACCCAAAAATTGTAAAAGAAAAAAAATAATGCTACCCTTCAAGGATTAGAATATGTCAGCTAGTGAATTAACAATCTACATATCATTTCTTGAACAAAGAAAGTCATGAAAGAAGCTAGACTAAAGGCCTTAGCTTTACCCTATTTCATAGGTGCATAGTTCCATGCAATGGTGCTCAGCTTTTTTGTATGACCCCTGGCAGCTCTAAGTTATATTTTCATGTTGCTATCAAATGAGAAGTGGAACCTCTCTTTTGTTGTACATGGGTATTGAAGGAGGTCTTCATGGCTATAACACACAGTATGACCACATAAAAATAAGTGATGTAGAAGTCCATTTCAGTCTTGCATGTGGTGTATTTATTTTTTGACCATATTAAAAGTTGGAAATGGGATTATTGGATAGAGATGAAAAGGTAGAGCAAGCAAAAGGTAGAAAAGATGGTAACCAAGTAAGCAGTACACAGGATGAAGGTTGGACAGGGCATACATCTCAAATTCTTAACTCAGGATTTTACATATTGCTGATACCAATGTGAGAAATGGTAGAAAAATAGGTTTGCCATTATTGTATATTCTCTGCAGGATATAAAGTCTGAAACCCAAATAGTTGTAATAATTTAATGACTTCATTTTTAGTGATTTATCTGAAAAGTACAAATTTTATGATGTACACATACAACAATAGGTGTCAATCATACATTTGTTATTCAGTGATCTGAAACATTGAGATGTATGGGTGGGAGTCTTTTTTGTAAGACAGGTGGCATTTTCTTGCTGTTGTTTTAGAAGAGGGATACTGGGGAAAAAAGTCAGTAAAGTAAAAAGTAGGTAAGAGGTAAGATTAGGGAGCAGTGAAGCACAGACATGACCAATAGAGTGTGGGATGACACAATGAGGTATAGGAAAATGATGGTAAATGAACACTGGGCAATCAGAGGGAAGTCAATGGTGAGAGGAGGATTATACAACATGCAGTGGTGGGCTGGAGCACAATACAGAGTGGAACACCAGGTTGGAGGGTGGAACTGGGTGTTTGCAGAAGTAGTGTCTGCCACATTAGACCTAGTGGTAGATTGAGCACCCTGCATACTGTCAACATTGGGACCTGGCTCAGAGGGTGGAGTTGGTGTTAGGCAGAGAAGTGACTCAATGAGTTGCTGGAGCATACTCTCTATGTGATCATTGCAGGCATCTGAGCTCTTGCAAGTTATCCACCCCATAAGCTCTACCACATCCAGTCATGTAACAAAGATGTAACTTCCACTTGTACAGCATTAATGGGTACAATGTACCAACCTTCAGTGCTGGGCTATCTGGGGCAGATGGGGCAGGTAGGGCAAAATGTGGCAGGCCGGGCACAGATGTGCTGGGAACCTCTGTGGGTTGTGGTGAGGGTGGTGCCACAAGCGCTGCTTCTTATGTAGAGATAATGTGCCTCACTATTGGGACAGATGCAATTTGTTCTGCTGCTGAATGTTATAACAATAAAAAATGGATAGAAACAAAAGATGAATCAAGTAAATGGACAAAGAGGATGAGGATGAGAAATACAAAAATAATAATATCTCAAATAATAGAATTAAGCATAACACACTTTTATTTATTTATTGTATTTTATATTTGATTACTGGGTAGGTCTGACTAGGCAATCAGGTGCCTGTTTTCAGCAGAGACCCAGGGAAAAAAGCTTCACATATATCCAAACATAAATGAACCTTGACTTCATCCATAAACATGATCAGGAACAGAAACAGGAATACCACTGACAGGACAAAACTTTTTTTATTAGTACAACAATGTTCTGGTACCTCGGCTTCTTGCCTTCTGTTGGAACATTTTTTTTCAATATCACACTGTCCCTACATATATATATCTATATATATATATATATATATATATATATATATATATATATATATATATATATATCTATATATATATATATATATATATATATATATATATATACACACACACACACACACACACACGCACACACACACACACACACACACACACACACACACACACACACACACACACACACACACACACACCCTTTAACTTCAAATCATTCAATTAATTAGTTCCATTAAACAATTAAATTATTAGTAACCCAATTGTAAGGCAACACAAGAACAAACTGTAAGAAATTTCTCAAAATACATTTTAAAATCCATACATACATTTTATAACTTCTAAATCATCTCTAATTATTAATAAATATTTTTTAACTATTGTTAACATTTTAAACATTTTAAACAATTCTAAATATTTATCATAATATATTTAATACTCTTTAAATATTTGATTTGTACAAATTAAATCCTACCCTTTTATATAAAATTTAATGTGATATGTGCCTGAAATGGATCACAAATATTCAATAAGGTAAGATTATGCATCTAATTTATATCTTCAAGTTAATTTAAGTTCTTATAGTGCACGTCTTTATTTCCCTACCTTAAGCACTTATTTTTTATTTTGTTATGTACTTACTACGATGCATCCTAAAAATTCCTGCATTATAATTTTTTAACTATGTGTATACAATTCATTCTACCTAAAAAGACATTTAACATTCAAATATTCTAATGTCACTATGACAAATCAAATACTACGATTGTTCTCCAAATTCATGCCTCGAGGACATAATGTATGAAAGCTAATTATCGTTATACCCTCAAGTTTGTTCAATTGCCTTTTAAAATTCCCACAATTGCTCACCGGACGTGCTAGAATTCTAAAAAATAAACTCTTGTCCAAACCTTGATGTTTGGACAAGAAGCATAGCAACAGAACTCTCAGATTTCTGTCTTCTCACATCCCCCAGATGTTCCATAATCCTCACTTTGGCCTTCCTAGTAGTTTGACCAATATACCATGAAGTTGGATGACAGTCACAACCTATAATATACACTACTCCACAGCTGTCACAATTATAATACTCTGTGGCCCTATACAATTTGCCATTAATCTTTTTCCCAACTAAATCTTTAACACAATTACATATAGAACATCTCCCACCGCAGTGAGTCCCAACATTTTTTACTTATACTATCAAAAAACTTAAATGTAAGCTCTTTTTATTATATAATGTTCATAATGTTCATAGTGCTGTTTGTAATGTAAACAACTTGCATTCAATGTTAAAAACTTCTGAAAAACTGCATGAAATGTATGATTCATTTAGGGAAGAAGGACTGTTTAATTTCAATGTAAATGTGAATGAGAAATGTTTAGATAGGCTGGATTCCTCGGTTAATATACAGAATAATGAAAATAATTCAACTATTGCTCAGAACAATGTGCATGCTGAGGTGGACACTAATATTTCTGATATCAGAAGTAAAAACAATTAAAGGAAATAATATGCATGTTGAACAGTTTAATATAACTGAAATTATGAATGTTAAATATTCAGATAAACTGCATAGTTTCCATCCAATGGAAAATGATGGAACTTATTTAAACAATACCCAGGATAATATGAATGGTGAATTGTATGGATCATGCAATAGTTTTGGAGAAAGGGGACAACCTAGTTCAAATGAATATGTCTATCATAGAAGTCCAGTAGAGTCTCACATTTTTTTGTGATGGGGAAGGTAGTGAAAGCTATAGTAATAAAGCTGAAGACAATGTGAGTGTAGATTTTGTTACAAATATCGGGGTGGATGAATTAGACAGCAGTACTATGAAAATTATTAATCTTACAAATGTTAACATATCTGACACTGCTGAATAAGTTTTTCTCAGAGGCATAAAATGTGTACCTACTAAAATCCCACCTTTGGCAGACATGATTATTGATATTAAGAAATGTTGTCGCAAGTTAAACCTCAAAGTATTTTTTCACACTAGAAAGGAAAAGCTCTGTGCGGGTGTAGTAAATAGTAATGAATCTTTTGATGATGAAGATGATTTATTAAATGTAAGCATGTATGAAAATTAAATGTATGAGATGTGTGTTGGTTTGGGTGAAGTGGACTTAAGTAATGCTAGAGAAAGCAATATCTCATCTGAACCATTCGTCACAGGATATGGTTGCTTGGAAATGCCCAAATTGAGTTTAGATAACAAATTTATGCCCCCAAAGAACAGTCAAGCTATTAATATTTTTTGAAAATTTAGTGTGCAAGAAAGTGGAAAATAGCTATGGTCAGTTTGTAAAGAAGTTGGAATCTTACACAATCTGAGTAAAGTAGAATGGATGGCCTTACAAGAACTTAGATCAAATAAGAATGGTATGGTATACAAAACGGCTGATAAAGGAGGAAATTGGGAAGTTATGGATGCTACACAATATGATGAGATGGTTTCAAAAATACTATCTGAAGAGGGATATTATGTTAAATTACAATATAACCCTCTGGCCAGAATTTCAACTGAGTTGGAAGAAATATTGGAACGGGGAGAAAGATTTGTTTTTTTTTTAAACATCAGGATGTAAAAAGGTTGATTATGAAAACCCCCAGGCACTTGTTTATGTATGCAATTCCCAAAATTCATAAAAACATGCTTAATCCTCCGGGTAGGCCTATTATTTCAGGAATAGTCTCATTTTTGGAAACTGTTAACTTTTTTGGATTTTAATTTCAAAAAACATTTGACTACTGTATCTTTGCATGTTAAAAATACTCAGCAAATTTATTTATTTTTATTTATTTTTATTTAACATTTGTTGACCGGGAAAGTCCGACTAGGTTCTACAGATCCTGTTTTCAGCAGAAGCCCGAGGAGAAATGCTCCAGAAGTATGTCTTTAGAATGTGGGAGGAAACCGGAGTACCCAGAGGAAACCCACGCGAACGCAGGGAGAACATGCAAACTCCACACAGAAGGCACCCCAGCCGGGAATCGAACCAGAGAACCTCTTGCTGTGAGGCAACAGCATTAACTGCTGCACCACTGCGCCACCCGAATTTGTGAACAATTAGTCAATTTGAAATGGAAGGATAACTATTTTTGGGTAACAGTAGATGTTACTGCTTTATATTCAAATATTAATAGAAGATGGGGCATGGGAGCAATGGCTAGGAAACTAGGAGAAGGTCCATGTTCTATTTTTCTGTTAAGTTTATTAGAATTCAGTCTTACCCATAACTATTTTACATGGAAAAATGAATTTTTCTTGCAAACAAGGGTGACAGAGGTGGGGGCAGCATTTGCCCATTCGTATGCTATCACATACATGGGTGATTTCAAAAATCAATTTATGACATCACATATAAGAGATACACAGATGACTTACTATTCATTTGCAAAGGTGATCAGGCTGAATTTGTGGAATTTATGAAAATATTAAATAATAGTGCACATAGATTGAAGAAATTAGTATAGACAATATGCCATTTTTGGATGTTATGTTTTATATTAACAATGATAAAAAGGTACAGCAGCACAAACCATACAGAAAACCAACAGCAGTAAACATTTTTTTGCATGCCACCAGCATGCATCCCCTACATTTCATTGAATCATTACCTTATGGCAAATTTAAAAGGATTTTTTTGAATACCTCAGAAATTGAATTAAAGAGGAAAAATTTGGATGGCGTATATATGAGGTTAAAGAACAGAGGTTATGATGATTATATACTACAGAGAGCCAAAAAATAAGGTGACAAATTGTGGAGGAAGGAAAGAAAGAATTAGCCCTAACCATCATAAAGGAATGGTCAGAAATAATTTAGAAACTAATATGGATGAAAATGAGAAGCTATTTTTTGTTACTAGATATTCTAACTTTTCTCCTATTTTGGAAAAAAATTGTCAGGCAAGCCTGGGAGAAAGTCTGTGAGGACATCTCCATAGGCTCATTGTTTCCCAAACATATGCCATTTTCTTACAGCAGGTATAATAATTTGAAAGAGTTAATGAATAATAAAAGGAGCTTACATGTAAGTTTCTTTGATTGTATAAGTAAAATGTTGGGACTTACTGCTGTTGGAGATGTTCTATATGTAATCATGTTAAAAATTTAGATGGGAAAAGGATTAATGGCAAATTGTATAGGGCCACAGAGTATTATAATTGTGACAGCTGTGGAGTAGTGTATATTATAGGTTGTGACTGTCATCCAACTTCATGGTATATTGGTCAAATTACTAGGAAGGCCAAAGTGAGGACTATGGAACATCTGGGGGATGTGAGAAGATGGAAACGTGAGAGTCCTATTGCTAAGCACTTCTTGTCCAAACATCAGGGTTTGGACAAGAGTTTATTTTTTAGTATTCTAGCACGCCTGGTGAGCAATTGTGGGAATTTTAAAAGGCAATTGAACAAACTTGAGAGTATAATGATAATTAACTTTCATACATTATGGCCTCGAGGCATGAATTTGGAGAACAATCGTAATATTTGATTTGTCATAGTGACATTAGAATAATATTTGAATATTAAATGTCTTTTTAGGTAGAATGAATTTTATATACATAGTTAAAAATTTATGATGCAGGAATTTTTTAGGCTGCATCGTAGAAAGCATATAAAAAATAAAAAAATAAATGTTTAAGGTTGGGAAATAAAGACATGCACTATAAGAACTTTGATTAAATTGAATATATAAATTAGATGGATAATCTTACCTTAGTAAATATCTGTAATACATTTCAGCACATATCACTTTAAATTTTGTATAAAAGGGTAGGATTTAATTTGTACCAATCAAATATTTAAAGAGCATTAAAACATATTGTGATATATATTTAGAATTGTTTAAAATGTTTAAAAATGTTTAAAATAGTTAAAAAATATCTATTAACAATTAGAGATGATTCAGAAGTTAAAAATCGTATGTATGGATTTTAAAATGTATTTTGAGAAATTTCATAGTTTGTTCTTGTGTATTGCCTTACAATTGGGTTACTAATAATTTAATTGTTTAATGGAACTAATTAATTGAATGATTTGACGTTAAAGGGTGTATATATAGGGACAGAATGATATTGAAAAAAATGTTCCAACACAAGGCAAGAAGCCTAGTTACCAGAACGTTGTTACACTAATAAAAGAAGTTTTGTCCTGTCAGTGGTATTCCTGTTTCTGTTTCTGTTCCTGTTCGTGTTTATAGATGAAGAAAAGCTCCACATACATGACACTCAAAAAATGCAAAGGCTCCACATATATGATAAAAATACAAAAGTCAGACATAAGTACAAATTAATAGCGCAAACAGTAGTATATCATAGGATAGTATAATGAGAAGTTACAGAAGTGTACAATATATAGACTGTACAGTACTAAAACTTAAAAAAATATAATGCATTTGAGTAAGAAAGTGCAGTAACATATACAGTTATATACATACATTTAAAAATACAATTCATTATGGTAGTTTTCTTTTTCCTATGTGTTTGACCTTTCAGTTGTGCCAGAGGAAGATTTATCTGAATGGTGGTCGTAGGGCTAGCCATGGTCAGTACAGGTACATTGCCAGACGAGATTGAGGTGGGCTTTTAACTGGGTTTTAAAGATGGGGCTGCTGTTTTGCAATCTGATATCTGATGGATGACAATTCCAGATTTTAGAAAATGAGTAGGAGTAGAGGGATTCATTAGCACTGTGTCTACACTTAGCTACTTTAAGAAAGGCTTTGTTTGTGGATCTTAGTTGGCAAGCCGAATAGTGAAAGTTGAGTAAGCCTGAGAAATCAGGAATCTTGTTTGGGTGGTACAGTAAGTAACGAGCCATGGTGAGTTGTTTATAGTTTAGTAAGTTGGCGAGTTCTAGCCAACCTAATTGTTTTAGCGAGTGACAGTGGTGGGAGCGGAAATTTGAGTTGGTTGTGAATATAGCAATTTTGTTATAGCACATGGACAATTTGTGTAGGTCTGTCTTGTTAAGGTTTGTTAATACAGGGGATGCATAAAGCAATGTAGAGAGAAGGTGAGTTCTGGATAGAATAATTTTGGTGTTTTTGGTTAGATGATAGTTTTTGCAGCAGTATAAGCTTCCATTTTTTTTATGGAATTTGGATATGGTTTGTGCTATAGGTTTGTCAAACTTTAGGTTTTGGTCAAGTATCATACCAAGAAGTTTAGCTTGTAATACTGGGGGATTTCTGTGTTATTGGCAGAATTTATAGAGGAAAGAGCAGAAGAGTCAATAGTTTTGGTAGGTAGAAAACCATAAGTTGAGTCATTTTGAGGTTAAGTATTAGTTGTGAGTTTTTTAACCAGTTTTAAATATTGTAGAAGGCCTCTTGGGTTTTAGTCTGGAGTGTTTGGATTGTGGGGGCTGAACAGATCAGTGTAGTATCATCTGCATAATGGACAATTGTATCTTGCTGGGTGGCGGTGTGGAGGGTGTTTGTAAAGATATTAAATAGTAGGGTTCCCAGTATGGATCCTTGTGGTACACTTACAGTTACTGGGGGAAGCGGGAGAGGGAATTATGCCACTTAACTGCTTTTTGGTGTTTGGATAGGTAGTCTTGAAACCAGAGCAACTAGGGGTTGTTTAGGTTGAGTTTGGCTAAGATACTAAGTAGTTTGCTGTGGGATACTGTATCAAATGCTTTGGACAGATCAAGGAAGGTGGCAGACACTAGGTTTCCTTGGCTCCTATATTGATTGACAGTGCTGGTGAAGGATACGAGTGCTGTGGTGGTGCTATGGAATGGGAGAAGGCCATGTTGGGTGTTGGTGAGGAGACTATATGTAAGTAAATATATTGTTAGCCAAGAATGGAAACATTTTTCAAGTATTTTTGATAGGGGGATAAGATTGCTATGGGGCAGTAGTTGGTATGTTCAGTTGAGGGACCACCTTCATGTAAGGGTATTATGTAGGAGGTTTTCCAAAGGGCTGGAATTGTATGCTCATTGATAGACTGGTTGATAAGTAGCGAGATGGGATAAGCTATAGCACTAGCAGGGATAAGCTATAGCACTAGCAGCAATTTTGAGGTACTCTGCAGTGAGTTTGTCGATTACCAAAGTGGTGGGTTTTAGTTTAGTGAGGTGCTTCTATACTGTGTTGGTAGGAACTGGTTTGACAGTGAATGGAGTGTATGAATTTGAGTTGCTGATTGGTTGTGGGAGAGTGCAAGGCTGGCTGTTGCTAGTTAGGTCAAGGATGGAAGAAGTGAAGTAGTTGTTAAATTAGGTAGCTATCACTATATTACCTCCTTTGACATTGGGGGGAGGGGTAGTGGGTTTTCCTGGTTGTAATACCTTATTGACAGCTACCCAGAATTTTGGGGGGTTAGTGGTATGTTTTACTTGTAGCTCTGTGTAGTGATTTATCTTATCTTGCCTTATCTGTTTTTTTTGCTTTATTAAGTAGTTTGAGGAAAATCTGCCTGTTGTGATCGGACTTATTGTGATACCATGTATCCCAAGCTTTATCCCCAAGTTTGACAAGGGTTCTTGTGTTTTAGAGAGACATGGGGCTGGGCTGTTTTTTATTTGAATTGTTTATAAGGAGGCCATCTGATTTAATATGTTTAAAAAGGGAGAATTGAAGTACTCCACTGCCTTCTCTAGTGTGAGTATTGCTAGGGGAGCCCAGTTACAATACCTTAGTGCATTAATGAAATGCTTAGGTATGAAATTTTTTGAATTACAGATTTCACATAGATTCATAGGTTCATAGGTGTGTACTAGGCTAATGGTCCTGAAGTCTTTACAAGCTTCACCCAAAGGATCACCCTGGCATCATGCCACCCGACTTTAGTTCCCAATTCCTCTGTTGAGTAGAGCCACTGGAGTGATCCCTGGGGTGAATTTTCTATTTCCCATCCACTCATCAATATTTCTCTTGAAGAGGGCCAGTGAGGAGAGGGCCAGTGAGGTGCTCTGTTTGACATGTATGGGAAGTCTATTCCATAGTATGGGCAGTCTCTGGGTTATGAACCTGTCCCTCCAGCTTGTTCTGTTGATTGTGGTAATGAGGTTGAGGTCTCCTAAGTGTGTGGTGTGGAGGGATTGGGATTTCTTTAGATGTAGCATTTCTAACAGAGCTGGGTCAGACATGGCTTTGTAGGTCAAGCAGAGATATGAGGCAGAGAATAGTTTGAGTTTTTTGAGTCTGTCCATATAGGACAAGTGTTTAAGGCCTAGGACCCTCTTTGTGAGGTACTTTTGTGGCCTGTCCAGTTGTTGCAGGTGTCTATTGAGGTACATGCCAAATGGGGCATTCTACTCGATGACTGGCCTAATAAGGGAAGCATAGAGGGAGACAATGACCTCTTTTTAACTAGATGCAAAACCCTTAGTAATGAGATGTGCCACATAGAAGGGCTTTCTGACCACAGTGGAAATGTGGTGGTCAAAATAGAGCTTGCTGTCAACCTGTGTTCCGAGATCTCTTATAACTCTGTCTGTCTTCAGTGGACTAGCATTGATGTGGTAATTCATGGGAACCGGCTTTCCAATTCTAAAATGGTAGACAGCCTGTAAGCACACTGACTGTGCAGCTCCTGAAACCTTAAACTTTCATCTGACCTCAAGCTGGCACATCGCTCAAGGAAATTACTCTAAACATCAAAGGATTAAAGCAGGAATATAAATGCATACTTTTTCATCTATATTTTTGTCTGAATTTTCTCTTTTTAAATAAAAATACTACTTACTGGAAGCTGAGCCCTGAACCACATGGTGTGGATTCTTCCAGAAACACAGGCCTAAAACAAGAAAAATAAGGAAAAAGCATCTCTCAGAACAGGATTTACTAAAGAAAAACTTCTTGTCTATTACCAAGTATCTAACTCTGGACATCAAATGGTTACCAACCAGATCAAATGGAAACTTTAACCATGAAAACCAAACTATCTATGATTTCTACTCCTGAGAAAGACACCACTTCCAAAAGGCAAACAACTAACAAACTACAACAAGAGGCTGCTAAGATGGCCCTCAGATCAAAACAGGAACAATCTTTAACATTGGAGGACCTTAACAATGCACTGCAACCTCTATAAACAGAAGTGCAAGATTTTTCACATAAACTAACCACATTTGGTTCTAGTCTGGACCAAATTATGCTTAGACTCAAACAGAATGAAGCCAAAGCTATGGACAATGAGCTAAAAACAAATGAACTCAAGCAAAAGCTTCAGACCAGCAACAGCACTATAAAAGAATTACAACAAAAAAATGGTAGATTTAGAAGCCAGAAGCCGGCGCAATAACTTCATTATAAGAGGAATTCCAGAGACCTTTGAAAATGCACAACTCAACCCAATAATCAAAGAAATACTAAGCTCTCTCTTTTGTACAATAAAGACCTCCTGAATGGCATAGTAATAGAAAAAGCCCACAGAGCTATAAGGCATGCACAGACAAATGAATCTCCGAGGCAAATATATATCAGACTGTTAAACTCAGCACATGTTCAACAAAAAATAGCAGCCTACAAAGCTAAGAATTACTTTACATGGAGAGCATACAAAATCACTATAACTCAAGATCTTCCTTTTGAAATTAAGCAAAACCACCAAAAACTAAATTAAGTAAATATTAGGCTTACCTTATAGAAAACAAGATTTGGTTTCAAATGAAATACCCTGCTACCTTCATTTTCTATCACAAAGATGAAAATATATCCCTTGAAACCCCAGAGGAGGCAAAATCCACTTTTCTGTATCTCTTCAAAGTTAATCCAGCTTGAAACAACCC
>NC_056735.1:1920718267-1920835019 GCF_019279795.1 Protopterus annectens
ATCGACTTCACTGCAAAGATAATCATCGATGCGGTGGTCCAACGACCCGACTTGTCCACATGTGTACAGTTATGTGCACCGTGTCGTATGCAAACCTAGATGGTTTGGACGGGTACATACTACATGCCGGATGTACACATTCTGCTGACACATTCACATGCAGCCATTTACATATCTGTACCTGCGGTGGGTTGGTGACATGTGGGGTATGTATTTGCCCGCGTGGCATTGCCTAACACAAACATCTTACCACAGTTCAGGTATGCACATTGTGTGTGGTTGTATAGCTGCACATGGATGCTAGCAGGTTTGGGTGCAGGGGTATACATGGGTGTGACTGACATGTACAATGAGGCTATTGTGTAGTACATCCGAATGCATGGGTTCTGCTTCTGGATATTACACTTCATCATACACCATCCAGTGTATGCAACAGAGACGTTGCTGGGTCTGGGATATGTTGCTATGCACATGTTTGCCTGTGTTTGAGGTATCTTGCTTCCTTACTGTTGTTATGTCAGCACAGCTACCTGGCTATGTACTGTCAGTACTGCTTGTGACCATTATGGTTGGCACCTTTTCCAATGCCCATAGTGGGGCATGTTATGTGGGCACTTTGAAATTTGCAGGACTACACATACCCAGGGCTAGTGCAGTTGACAGAACTTCACTTGTTTGCCATACTATGAGCTTATTCTGTAAGCGTTTGGGTTCCTTATTTATTTTCTTATGCCATGTCTGTGTTCCATATCGTAATGTATATGTTTTATGCTACTATTTACATGTATATTGCGGGAATTTGCATGGCAGGGGATCGGAGGTCATTTTCCATTTTTACGATTGTTGCAGGGACACGACTGTCCAATCAGGGACTGTCCATGGCACATTGGGACAGCAGGTAACCCTGGTGACCATGCCCATGTCGCTACTGGGGTTTCCACCTTTCCATTTTCCGATCTGGGATATTTCCGGGACTCACATCTGACTTTACAGGCCGACACATACAAATGGTCACTATATAGCATAGAAATTCACTTGCTTGCCTAAATAATATGCTTATTATTGTGGCAATTTCCTTGCTTATTCTGTTTTTTGTGTCATTTAGGTATTTCTGTTACAGAAATAACCAATTCATGCTACCATTACATTAAATACGGGATATCATTGTGTCCTACAATCGTAGCACATCAGCCATTTCTAATACGTTTTTTAGGGACACAACTGTCCATGGAGTGACTGCCCCAACCAAAGTGGGACAGGTGGTGACCTTAGTCGCTGCTCCTATGTCGGTGCGGCGCGCTGACATGCGGCTGTACACCTTCTCTGAGTGTAAACACTGACAGTGCATTGGCGGGACGAACGCGGTCTTATGCGTATCCTTTGCTCCTTGGACGGGTACACTTATGCCTTCGTGGCTTCTATTTGCTTCTCCATTAATTTGGGACGGGGACTATGTTGCATACTGTACGTGCGTTTCATTCTGCACAGGACCTGGCTGCTGCCATTACTATTGTGGGCGGACCGTGGCTGTCAGCACATTAGGTTGCTCACCTCATGCCGGCTTAGACACGCCTCCAGACGCATCCTACCTGGGCTCGCTCACGTACACTACGCACGTGTCTGTGATTCCGGTGCACTCTCATTAATATGTATATGGTGCTACTGCGCCGGATATTCCATGCACCGCCGGTGCAGGCCTTACGCCGGCCTTGCGCCGAGCTTCATGAATCCCGGGGACTATAGCTAAATTGTCAGAGTATAGTCACAGGGTAGATAGTTCCAATAAGGCAGAATGTACTCATGTTGGAATTCGAACATATATTAATTTTTCTTGCCCTTGCTTTTTGTTTTTTTGGCCTTTATTTAAGGGTCACTTAATTGTATGGGGTATTGGTGTACATTGACTCCTATTTTGCTTCTTTTGTTTTATGACTGCTAAGGTTTCTTTGGGAAAATCCTTTAATTCTTAGTTAAGTTAGGATTCACTATAAGTTACATTAGTAATGAAGACATACAGGAGAGGTAGGGTTAGGATTATGGCCGGGATTCTGTTTTCACCTTTTATTAGGCAAGGCCCATACATGTGACAATAGTGTAAGAAAGAAAGGGTGGTTTAGTTGAGCATGGGCAGTTATGCTTAAGAGAGCAGTCCTTCACTCATTTAGACTAATACGTTTTGAAATCCTGGCACTGACTTAAAATAAATCATAAAATAAATGATAGAAAGGTTTTACTTAAAACATTTGTAATAAATAAAACTGATAGAATGGTTAGTTATTAGACAGAATATCAATGACCTGCAAATCATTAACTAAACAAAATTATTTGTTACATTTTTTATAACATGAAGTTTGATGTTGATATAAGATCAGATTTGTTGGTGAGTTCACACAAATTTTGAATTATTCTTATCTTTGCAGGAAGAAAAAGTAGCAACTGCTGAACAGTGGTCACAATAATTAAAGAATCCTTTATGGCTTAACCAACCAAGATAACTGATAGCAATCAGGGTTGATAAATATATGTGGAATACAGCACACAACAGCCTTCTGAATCTAGCAAGGTGTCATACCTATATGACCATTGCAATTCCAAATCACAATTCTTATAACCCCTGAGACATATATTAGAGAGTTGAATTAACCACAATGCAATCTTAGCAGGAGATTATAACATGACTGCTCACATCTCTATGAACAGACTCTGCATAAAATCAGAGGAGGAGTCCTCAAAAATAAACGTGCTAAAGGAAGTTTCAGAGACCCATAACCTCTACTAATACTCACCTTCTTCCCCATCTTATATCACCCTACTATACTTTACCTAAATCTCCAGCTCCTCCCGCCTCCCTTCATTCAGGCTTCATCTCTGTTAACTACTACTCCCCCTCCTATTTTACAAAAAATACCCCTAACCCACTTCCTGTCCTCTAGCTTCCTTTCATCCTCCTTTATCTTTATAGTAACCACTTCTTCCACTAATACTCGACTTGCTTCCCATTGAATATCCCCCTACTATACTATACCTATTCAAAAACTCCCTACTTTCGAAGCTATCTACATCTTCTTTTGAACCTCTAACTTAACTTTTATTTTTCACTTCATTGCTTACCATTACCATGCCTATCTCCAGTTCTAACTATTTTTTTTTTCTGCTAGTACTTTTTATATGTGAGTATCCTAGTGTCATATAACTTTACCAATTATTCCGCCTCAATTTATTATTAAAACACTTATCTATGTACTTCTTTAATGGTGCAACTATGCCTCCCACGAAAAATATATTGTCTGCCATATCTTGATGAAAAATGTATATCTGCAAGTATGATAGTTAATCATCTCTGTAAAAATGCCTGCATGTTAGATATGCTTGAATATCTTCTCATGTAAAATGTATGTATACACTTTTTATGTTCTTTTTTTCTGTATACTGCCTTTGTTTTGTTGTTAATTATATAAAATGTTATTTTTTTCTTACTCTCTGTATTGGAGCTTTTCTGCCCAGGTCTCCCCTGAAAATGGGTTTCTTACTAACTCAGATTTTCCCAGTAACCAAATGTCAAATAAATAATTAAATGATTAAATACCTGAAAAAAAATCTCTTCTCTTATGCAGCTCATAAGTTATGGTCATTGTCAAGGTTTGCTTTCTTTTCACTCCAAACAATTAGCTAAGGTACTGAAAGAAATGTGGACAAATTAAAGAATCACCTTTCTCTATTCATCACTGTGGTCTCAGGTACAATTGAATCAATCACCTTAATGACACCGTTCAAGAGGAACCTGGACAACTGGATGTGGCACCGTATTTTTTTTTTCCAGGGATATAACCCACACCCCTCCTGGAAATAGACAGTCATCATTAAATGTAATCTTGGGTATTGACTGCATTTCGATGGTGTTATACTGGGAAGAAACGCCTAGGCTTAAAGTGACCTCTGGGTCGATAGCCTAATAATCATATGATCCTTATCACTGAGGGTATGTTCTAACTGGCAGCTGAATAATGCACTACCTGTAGAAGTAAGAATCAGGAAGACATGAGAGAAAGACAACTCAGCCAGGTATCCTAGAGCAAAGAAGAGGAACATATACATCTGGTCTTAAAATAAATAGGCATCACTTAAAACCACCATCAGCATTAAAGGATTTCACCTGTTTGGCCTGACACAAAAAGCAAAATATGCAACATGGAAATCTGAGATCTGGAAGATACGAAAAAAAAAGAAAAAAAATGGATTTATAGGTTCAGTTGAAATTAAACCCACAAACATTTGATGTTTTAAATCGATAGAGAGTGAAATTAATTGAAGTTCATTTATCTGACACTCTATTCTGTAAGCAGTGAATGTTCTAAAAATATATGAGCTGGGGCAAAAAATCTATCAAAACAGCTATCAACTATTTTCAAAACAGATCAATAAATACATGTCAGAAGATATCAGTCAAATGCCAAACCTCACTATACTAATTCACAAAACACAGCAGTTATACATTCTCTAGTACCAATAGTTCTATTACCTAATAAAAAAGAAAATACCAAAATGTTTGGAGACATTTAACAGTCCCATACTTAATGATACAGTCAAAGAGAAAATTAATCAAAATGTAAGTCTGGAAGAAGCTCTGACAACCACTGATTGACTTAAAGCAGACTAGGCACCAGGTTCAGATTAATTTTTATACCCTTTTATGAAATAGCTATACAAAAAATGTCACAATTTTGGTTCAACTTCATAATTACTTTAGGTTTAATTACTTTAAGTAATCCCCCAAGATATTCATTCGTAAAGTTTGGTCATACCTGTAACTCATCAAAATCTGAAGACTCATATCATTTACCAATAAACTCTTTAAGGTGCCAGCATTTAGTCTTATATGATTATCTGATAAACACAAAGTAATAATAAAATGTATTCATGGAATCACTCTTTTACTTTAATGATCACGACCCCTTTATGCATGGTATAGAGTTAAAAGGGGAAGACATTTGCATGACAGTATTTTCAGATGACATTACACTGTATCTAGAAAATATTTTGTCTTAGTATCATACATAATATTTATCATCACCAGTTACAGTTCTGTATTCAACTACACCCTGATTCAAGATAAATCAACCCTATAGCAACTAGGAGAATGCTCAAATTCCCTAATTCTAAGCAAGCTGGATGTTATTTCAATCACATCTATTAAGTAATAATATCCCTGACTACATATTCCTAAGACCCTAAAATATTTCTTATTAAACATATATCAAAGGTACTGGAACAGATATGAAATCAGGAGCTGTGATTGCTTGCAAAACATTAATGATTGACTTTCATATGCATGATTAATAGTATGCAAACTGTAATTTATTGTTTTAGAATACTATCCACATTCTCAGGGTTTTGCACATTTGTAATGATAATTCTGTGAACCAATAATGAATGAATCTATGCATTGCCAAGAGGCCTAAAAAATCTAAACAGATGGGTGGAGCTACATTTCAATTCAATTCCTGGACTTGAATTTTCACAAATGAAATGATCAACTTCCGCAGAATATTCTTCTCAAACAATGGAAATCATTTTCCAAAGGTAATTGAGAAATGCACTTTTATCTGATGATACAGACATTTTGGTGAATCAATGAAGTGAATATTAGGGGCATTCAGATAAATGGAAAGGAGTGAGGCAGAAAGGCGTTAAGAGAACAGGAAATTTTATTGAGATGTGGGAAGAGACACATGGGCAGATTGTATGGAATGGGATAGCTTTAGGAGTAGCTTCAAGTTGGAGAACAGTTCATGGCTGAAATTCAAGCAATTAAAGACTGTTGCTAAAGTTGTTGGGCATGTGAGGGTATACTTCAAGATATCTTGGGAAATAGGACTAATGTAATACGCAGAGCAGGGAGAAGGAGGAGAAGAAATGTGAGTATAGTACCCTCTATAAAAATAGATTACATGATGTCACTATTATATGGAAAAGAGGCTGAGGAAGTACAAAGGAGGGAATTGTTTACACAAAATGAGAATGGGGTGGGAGGGGAGTCTTTTTTAGACTGTCAAAACTTAAGCCAGTACCAGTCTTGTGGGAGAAATGAAGAGGGTACACAGAGGTGATAGAACACCTTGGCATCTCCTTAAAGCTTAAACTCTTGTGAGTGAGGCTTGTTGCAGGTGTGAGAGGAGAGAAGTGTTATACATTTTGGAACTATCACCACACTAAGACTATAAGTGAAAAACTCTTGAAGAGTGTGAAGTCATCTATGAGAAATCAGTCATGACAGAATGTAAATTTGAGATCTTCTTTCAGCAGGGGACTTAGATGCTTGGAAGGAAGAGAAGTAGGTACAGGTGTTGTATGTGGGGGATGCTTATGGAGTATCACTGCAAAGTATTGCAAGGGAGTTGTAAAGTAAAGGAAGATGCACAGACTGGTGGGAACAGGAGAGTTTATAGAAGGGTCATTCTTGATCTGAAGGATAAAAAAAATGGAATGTTTCTTGGAGTTACAAATTGATGAGCAAGAAAAATTTCAGATGAATGAGCAGGGTGATTGGGTCTCTGAGGAATTGGTGAAACTAACGTAATGTGAGATGGGCAGAATTGTTGCATTCTACATGGAGCTCAGGAGGAGTATGTAGACAGAAATAAAGTACTGTAAATGATGTGCTGATGCATTATTTTGTTCTTTTGTTTCAGAACATTAAATTCTACACGAGAGGTTCCCCAGTTCGATTTTTCACTGGGATGCCTTCTGTGCGGAGTCTGCGTGTCCTTCCATTGTTCACATGGGTTTCCTCTGGGTGCTCAGTTTTCTTCCCACATTCCAAAGACATACAGTAGATGGAGTGGACACACTAAATTGGCCATAGGTATGAATGTGCATATCAGTGTGGTGTAGAAGAACAACTACTGTGGCAGGGCTAGCCACCCTGCAGTGTAAACCTTGGCTCTAGATGACTGTCACTGTTGAGGTGACACCCTGACCCCATGTGCAAGAATGATAAAAAGGAGTAATGGATGGATGGAAGGAAGCACAGAATACATTATAATGTTAGTAACACCAATGAACAACATAATGAATAACTATAAGGTAACAAACTCACCCCACAATGTAATGTGACAGGGAAGCCACAATGTACATACATAGTGTAAAATCAAATTAATAATATAACCAATAATACATAAAATAGCATGGATAATCACCATATAGAATAAAAAGTCACCTTAATAATCTTGTTCCCACCATCTGGAAAAAAAAGAAAACTAGTGAAAAAAGATAATTGCTAAAAGGAATCCAAATAAGAGAATATTGTGAGTCTGTAGGCCAGTTATCCATTTTCATAACAACCATCACACCAGGCCTCTAGTGCAGCAGTAAATAGTATGATAATAGTATAACAGGGAAAGGTCACTCCATTAATTATTTAGTACACTGAGGATACCTTGAAAAAGCTGTCCCACAAAATGATGCATTATCTCTTCAACCATAATATCCAAGCATTCCTACCAACCAGACTAATAACTGATCTCCATCCACAGACTTTCCTCACAAATCTGGGTAGGATCTTATACAAAGCTAGTCTAGAAAGACATGGGGGAGCTTGCAAGCAGAAAGAATGGCACACTTGCATAGAGCTAAGAACTGAACTCACCATCCCTACTCACCAAAACATAAGTGTCTGTGCTACTTTGATTGCAAAACAATCAAGGATTCAAGATTAAGGTTTAAAACAAGCTCAAAGACTACTATTTTCTGGTTGTTTTATAAGGAAAATAATGCTGAGGTATGTAATATTTTATGATTTAAATTTATATGAAATTTAAACAAATTTAGAGGATATAAAAAATTCTGAATGTGACATTCATACAGCTAAGGAAATTGATGATCAGTTTTTTTTTTCAATGATAATAGAAGTCATAGGCATAATCAAAGTTAACTATCAATTCCTGAAGCTAAAGGTGGCCTGAAATCCCCAGTCTTCAAGCTGTATTAAAATGTATTTAGTCAAGCAAAACAACTAAATATGGGAAAGCAAATTACATTTTTTAGAGCTCAACATGAATGCAGATTATATTTTTACAGGAGAAAATGTGCCATGGAGAAATATCAGTACAAAAGCGCATTTAGACTATTTCAGCCAATTGCCAAAAAATCCAACATGATTCTCAAGTCACTAAATGCAGTCACAGTGCAAACCACACACACACACTCGCACACAGATATATATATATATATATATATATATATATATATATATATATATATATATATATATATATATATATATATATATATAGGTCTACTTCAGTAAACCAAAATCCCACTTACCTGACATTCATTACACTGAGATGACAATGCCTACAATCTATAAGACTGATGACTCAGAACTCCGACTTTCCACTCCAGGTAAGTAACCACTTGGCCACCATGTTGAACTTTGTCCCTTACCCCCGTGGCAGTGTGATCCTGGAGTTGGTATATTTAGTTAAGGGGGTGTGGGTTTAGTTTGATTTGGTTTTAATTTGTTTTTCAGGTTGGCCAAGCGATTACTTACCTGGAGTGGAAAGTTGGTATTCTGGGTCGTCAGTGTTATGGATTGTCGGCATTGTCATCTCAGCATTATGAAAGTTGGGTAAGTGAGATTTCAGTCTATTTAAGAAGACCTACATATATATATCTATATTTATATATATCTATATATATATATATATATATATATATATATATATGTGTGTGTGTGTGTGTGTGTGTGTGTGTGTGTGTGTGTGTGTGTGTCTGTGTGTGTGTATTAAGAGTTACAGATACATATACATATGTGTGTGTGTGTATATATATATATATATATATATATATATATATATATATATATATATATATATATATATATATATATATATATATATATATATATATATACTCGTATAAAACAGTCAAGGGTAAAACATTCTTCATTTTTCAACTTTCTCAAATGAGACATACTGATGCAGTCAGTGATACTGGTGGAGAGTTGGAGATCAATGCCTAGGGGCTGACTACATTTGAACTACTGTAAAATCTCTATCACCAAATATATAGTAGAAACATCTGTCCAAAGTAAGTCTCCATGCCTTCCTATGGCATGGGTGCAGAGATTACAGAAAAGAAAATGATTTTCTGTAAATGCAATGATATCACAAAATCTAATGTTTTGACTGCAGATATGCAATCACTGGAACAGGCTTCTACAGGAAAAAGTCACGTCTGTGTCCTGTGACTAAGTTGCAATAACACATACAGATATGTAAATTTCATTGCATGCAATTTATGGTTAATTAAAACTGTTCCAGTTCTCCAAGTACAATATCTTCATTTAGAATGCCAAATTCACCTTAGTGCTCTCTTTTCAAGTATCCCATGTTATATAAGTAACACCTATTATATGAATGTGTCATAGTAAAACAATTTGCTTTAAGATGTTTAGAAAACTACGCATCATAAAATGATAAACTCAGTTTCATCATGACAAGCCTGTATCTCAAACATCAAAGAAGGTAATATACTTTTCACACCAAGCTTTCTGCTGCTGGTAACACTGTCTTCAATAATCAACACTATATGGTTAGTATCTGGGCTACCAGAAAGAAATTAATATACAAATGTTGTTACAGAGAGTCTGTAACAACAGTGTCCCGTAATATCTTCAGGAAATTCCCTTGTATAAGGACATGATCAAAATATTTAGAAAACTGCAATACAGTGACTAACACTTCATAATTATTGATTAGTGCATCTTTGCGAAAGTTATCATTATCAGTTTTACAACTCTGACTAGTCATATTAATGACTTCCTGTTATTTTCTCCTTTAACATCTTTGCTGTGGATCATGGCATATGAATCAGAATCCCAATTATTATGACATTGCTTACGACGTTTTCAATAAAGTTTTATAAAGTTTAAAACTTGGAATTTGGGGAAAAAAATAATAAATATGTAGCAGCTACACTTGTACAGAAAGAAAGAATATGCAGTTTGTAATTGTAATGTTTATGATTACAGAAAGATGTAAAAAATGAAAAGTACTCACTGGTTATATATACAGATTTCAACAAATTGCACTGACGCATAAGCAAGAAAATCAAATATTAATCGTAATTCTTTACTTACCATAAAAAGAAATGGCTGAAAAATACCCAAATGTATACACTAACTTATAATGCTAATGAATGTGTTTACAGATTGTGTACTAAGAACAGGTCATGTTAATATGATTATCATTATTATTGTCATGATATTTATTATTGCTATATTTACTATTATTATTATTGATGTTGTTCTTGTTATTATCAGCATCATCATCATTATTATTGCATCTGTATTGAAAATATATTCTGCTGTGAAACACGAGAGGCAGCATAACTAGTAATGAGCAAAAGGCATCATGATACTTTAACAGCTCTGGCCAGTAATTAAATGTTCGCATTTAATCCAAATTTCCAGCATGAATATGGAAGTGTGGCTAATTCAGAATGTTACTGATAACACATTTCACTGTGGAATTCTTGTAGAATATGGAATAATACAGGGTGCAGACAGCTAACATACACAGGCAGCATGCATTTCATAAGAACATTAGTTCTTTTGCCACTATTTTTTAAATTGTTGGGTTGTATTAAACACACATTACTTCCTAGCACTTTAACGTTCATAATTTTCATAGAAACTATATTATATGCAATTTTTCAGGACCCATTTTCCTCCTCTTAATACAAACCACATTAATGCATTTTTTTCTGTCTGAACATCTAATAGTGCATCACGGTATGGCTTCTTTGTTTGACTGCATACTGTATTATCAATATGAAAGCACTGCATCTGAAAATGTCTTGAGATGGTTTGTTAATGAAAGCTGCTTTACAAATTTAAATTATGTTCTATTATGCTGTTGCATTTGCTCTTTAAGTAGGGAAAGGTCATTGTACATCAAAATCCAAGGTATAGAAAATGCCTGTATTCTGTATTCACCATATTTATCACAGATAGCTCTTGCTCTTACAAAAAAGACTGTTTGATGTGTGTCTAATTTGCTCTTTTAGTATTTGCCATGTTGGAGTGCACCCAGATTTTTTAGTTTGATGTGCTGTCTTAAAATCTGTTAATGTACCCTTATCCATACCAACATCACAGCTTATCAACTTTCTAATGTTTAATTCATGCCACAGTTCTACATTCTCATTAGAATGTTAAAAGCTATGGTGTCGCATGGAGTGCACAGACATGTAAATGCTATTTGTTATCCATGGTAACAAACTGAATCACAAAACTTATCCCATAAATATCTACCTTGTTTATGTTTTTTATTATGTAAATCAAAAACATTAGCTTAGGTTTGTAAAAAACATAGTTACCATATGAAAACACACTTTATAGGGTAAATAATTCTAGCTATACTTTAGTCACTGCGATTTGAGTTTATGGCGTGATTCTTTTATTTTCCTTCTTTCAAAAAGCACCAATATAAGCATAACATGCTGTCATGGCTTGATTACTGGCTCTGGAAAAATTAATCTTTAATATATCTTTAGAGTTGCATAATATCTGATGCCTGCATTAATAGAGAAAAAAATCATAGTGATTGCAAAGTATAAGCTGTTGAATTAATGTCACAGGAACAACTTCTAAAAATAAGTTCAACAGCTAGATGATACAGACACTCCACATTGAATTATATAAAAAACTTAATTTTTTCCTCAAAAATAGTAATAATGGCCAATTATACGTTGCCTAGAGGGATGGCCCTCATTGAAAAGGATGACAAGGCGTAAAGGTGGATACTGACATGGCTGCATGAAAAACAATGCAGTTAGAAAGCAACTTATATATTTCCCACTAGGAAGCTGTTTTGCATTTCTCCTAGAGGTTTTTGTTCAGTTAGTTGAATGTTCCCACATACAGCATTAAAACAAAAAACAAAAATGTAGCTTGTGCACACTGGCTTCTAATGAATAAACAATCTTATTTCAAATATGAATAAGATTTAAATTGCAGGACATGCATGCCCTTATCTACTCACATTACTTTTATAAAGTAGTATTCTGTGCAAAACTTCTGTATTGCTGAAACAGTTTGCACTAGTATGAAAACTGCTAATATCAGTCTTCAGACTTTTGTATTATTCTACACAATGCCATACATTCTGAATTACAACACAAGCTCTACTATTCTGATTAATGCACCGAAAGTCAATGCAGTAATCAGCCATAATACAAATATATTGTAATGGGAAATCACATGTTGTGATATGGGCCATTTAGATTTTGCTTGCTATAAGCAATCCTGTGATTTCTGAATGATAGCAACAGTAGAGTTCACTGATGCAGTCTGAAGGGATTATGTAATGAAATACTGGACCTACATATTACTATTTACAAACATCATATACCTTCGTTTGGAAGATCAGCTCATTGTTTTTCTTTTTTTGGGGGGGAAGGGGGGCGTCCCCTCTTGTTTTTACAATTCTCTCATCCCTGTTTGGAAATCAGGAATTCAACATCTTGTGACACCACAGCCTGATGAAAGTTGTGCATCTTTATGGCCACTGTATCCTAGCTTATGCTGCTGTTTTCTGTTGCTTTCAAGTATGACCTACATGAAAAGAGACATGGAAGAGCTCTCTGATCATGTAGCTCAGGCGGGTATGACCCTGACCCTGAGTAGCATCCTGCCCTCACCAAGAATGATACCGCAGTATAAAGAAAAAATGATCAATTTCAACAATCGGCTAAGCTTCTGGTGTCATTCAAAGGGGATCCAGTGTCTGTCAGCCTGGGACAACATGCTCGATAAGCCTCATTGCTTCGCAAGAGACGGCTTGCACCTGTCACCCCTAGGCTTTTGAATACTGGCCAAGATTCTTGCTGCCCCCATAGTGCCTTCTTTAGGAAAGGCTCAAAAGTCAAACCCACCTCCATAAACAGCAGAAATAAAAAAAATGAGGGTTATACTATTCAACGCCAGGAGTTTAAATCTCACAATGCACACACTCGAAGCACTCCTCAGTATGGAGGACATCAACATCTGTGCAGTAACTGAAACCTGGTTCAAGGCTCCACAGAGCACCCCAACACTACCGGGCTACAACTCATACCACACATTTTGGCCACAGAACATGGACAGAAACACAAAAGGAGGGGGTGCATCCATATTCATCAAGGATACCTAATCAAGGATACCTACACCTCCAGGTTAGTGGCACAGCATGATACCTCTGAGATCATCCATATACAACTAACATCAGGCAAATCTGCAATGCAAATTGTGGCCTGCTACAGATCACCCTCCATGATCCAGGACCACCACTCTGCCTTTCTGGAGACACTGGAAAACATGAAGGTCATACAGAACACCCTGATATTGGGCAATTTCAATTACCATACCGTTAACTGGGAAAACAACTGAAGTACAAACTCCCAGGTCCAACGATTCCTGGAATTTATCAATGCAAATGCCGTGGAAAAGCTGGTAAACTCCCCTACCAGAGGTGAAAACATATTGGACCTGGTCATCACCAACATGGGCGACAGGTGTTCCGCACTGGAGGTCAACCCGTCACTGGTTAGATCAGACCATAAACTAATCACTCTGGATGTCCACACCATACCACCACTCCCAACCAAGGAAATCACAGTGAAAAACTTTTCTATAGCAAACTTCACCTTACTTAAGACAGAGGTGGTAAGTTTCACAGCCCCCATGCTAAAGGATAACAGTGTCCAAGATGCAGGAACCTTTACAAATGCATTCTATGAGCACCTACAAGGATGCATGGATCATGCCATCCCTAAAAAAAACAAGACTCACTCCCCTAAGAGAAGGAAACCAGTCTGGTGAACCCTGCCATAAACAGGCTATACAATAGAAGGTGGAAACTAGTTCAGAAAAAAAGCAAATCCCAAGAAGGAAAGACATCCCTGATCAGTATCAGTAAGAAACTAAAGTCCCTCATAAAATCATCCAAGGCTAACTTCGAAAGAAAAATAGCCAAGGATTCAAAAGATAACCATAAAGCCTTCTTTAGCTATGTCAAGAATCTAAGTGGCAACTCGCAGATATGCTCTGAGCAAAATGGCACAAAATATACTGGCCCTACTGATATTGCCAACATCCTGGCAGATAGATTCAGTGCAAATTTCATCCTCCTCTCACCCCCAAAAGGGTCCACAACAATACCGGAAAAGTGCAGTGCCCCATAAATCACAGATGCACAGGTGAAAACAGCCCTTTCAAAAGCCAAAAGCACAGCATCAATGGGGCAAGATGGTGTCCCAGTCTGCGTCTTGCATGCACTGCAGAATGAACTAACCCCCCCCACCTAAACACACTGTTCAACCTCAGCCTCTCCACAGGCTATGTGCCCATAGAATGGCACACAGCAACGGTTATTCCGCTCCACAAAGGAGGGGCCACAACTGACCCTGGTAACTATTGCCCCTTAAGCCTGACTAGCCTGGTCTGCAAGGCTATGGAGCGCATCATTAAGGAACTCATTAACAAAAATATTGGGAACCTCCAAACACTTGACCTGACCCAGTTTGTCTTGTTAAGGGCAGATCATACCTACTAAACCTGGTTGACTTCTTCAAGACAGTCACCAAGGCCATAGATGAGGGGAAGGTGATTCACACAGCCTACCTTGACCTCACCAAAACTTTGACTCCATTCCCCACTCAGGAATTATAGAAAAACTCACCAGCCTGAACATAAACCCCTATGTCATGAGATGGGTTGCCAACTGGCTTACAGACAGAACTCACATGGTAAGAATAGTGGACTCCAGGTCCGACTCTAAACCAGTCACAAGTGGTGTCCCACAAGGCTCGGTCCTGGGACCCCTACTATTCAGCATATACTTCTCAGAAGTACAGGCAAACACAGGAGGACTATGACTAACCAAGTTCAACGATGGCTGCAAACTGGGAGCCATAATTGACTCACTGGCTGACACAGACATTCTCCAAAAGGGCCTTACTGAGACAGACACCTAGTGTCAAAGTCATGGTCTCAAGCTAAATGCCAAAAAATGCATAGTCATCCCATCTGGGAAAAACAAAACACCCATGAATTACCACATAGGTGGCAGCCCCCTTAATACAGAAGAGGTAATAAGAGATCCCGGGGACCCAGGCAGATAGTAATCTCTCCTTTGACAATCATATTGCCAAAGTAGTTAGGAAATCCTTTTATGTAGCCCATCTAATTAATAAAGGGTTCACATCTAGAAATAAAGAGGTTATAGTGCCCCTCTACTCGTCAATCATCAGACCCAATGCCCCATTTGGGATGTACCTCACAAGACACTTCCAACAGCTGGAAAGACCACAAAAGTACCTCACAAAGAGGATTACTGGCCTCAAACATATGTGCTAAGCAGCCCGACTGGAAAAGCTCTGCTGTACTCAGTGACATTTCACTTACTCAGAGGTGATCTCTGCCTGACTTACAAAGCCATGTCCAACTCAGAATTGATGGACATGCTCCACCTAAGGAAATCCAAGTCACTGTGAGCCACTCGCTCTAGTGAGCTAAACCTCACCACAACAATAAATAAATCATGCTGGAGGGATAGATTCCTGTCACAGAGACTCCCCATGCTTTGGAACAAAATTCCTAACCACATTAAGCAGAGCCACTCACTAACACTCTTCAAGAGAAACCTTGACGAGTGGATGGGTAACAGAAAATACACACCTGGGATCACTTCATTGGTTCTTCTTGACAGAGGCTCAGTTAATTAATCAATTGGGAGGTGAAAGCTGACACACTCTGGCTAGGCTTATAAATGCCCTTAGGCAGGTAGCCTAGTACCTACCTATGAACCTATGAACCTATGAACCTATGTTTGTCTGTTGTTGCTCCTCTGTCCAGCATAGGATATGTGTCAATGAGTAAAAAGTTAACAGGCCATAATTTGTGAGGGTAAGCATCAGTCATCACAAAACAGTGGCCTTTCAGAAATACTGATATTTGAAAATTCATTCCTTCAGTGCAGGAAAGACTGGCTTTAGCAAGAACAGCAATAGTAGCATGGTAGCTTTCCTCCTTTCTGCAGAGAAGATTCAAAATGAATCACTGGTGGTGCTGTTTAAAATTCTTTTGGTGGTGCTACTTATTAATGTACATGGGTTTCATATCCACAAGGAAAGGCAGGTATGATTTTCTATTAATTTGTTTTATGCCGAGTTAATGGGTCGATATTAGAAGACTGAAGATGCATTCTTTTGAATGCATCTTGGTCGAACTTAAAAGGCAGAAAATGGAAAATATTGAACCGCCTGTTAAGCAAATTCTTTCCCTGGGAAAGAATTCACTTGGCTGCTTTGGTACTTTGCCGTTTTCGTCACTGTAGTGTGTTCTTGGAGTTGGTATATTTAAGTAGGCCTCCACATAATGTTTAAATTAATTTTTATTTATTTATTTATTTTATTTGTTGGAACAGCAATTTATTTCTCTTGGAAAAAAATCGCTGTTCTGACACTTCAATGAAACTCCAGCTGTACTCGGTTGCATACCTCCTACTCAGAGGTGATCTCTGCCTGACGTAAAAGGCCATGTCCAACCCAGAATTGATGGACATGCTCCACCTAAAGAAAACCATATCCCCTCAAGCTACATGCTCCAGGGATCTAAACCTCACCACTACAATAAATAGAACATGCTGGAGGGATAGATTCCTGTCCCAGAGACTTTCCATTCTCTGGAACAAGATTCCAATCTACATTAGGCAGAACTCCTCACTAACCCTTTTCAAGAGAAACCTTGACGAGTGGATGGGAAACATAAAGTTTACCCCAGGAATCACTTCAGTGGCTCTGCAGGACAGAGGTACAGGGAACTAATCGAAGGGGGCAGCGGAAGCCAACACATTCCGGCTAGGCTTATAAATGCCTTCGGGCAGATAGCCTAGTACCTACCTATGAACCTATGAACCTATGACATTGTAGGATTTCGCTTACATAGGATCAATCAATCACTGTTCACTTTTTTAATTGTTCAGTGATTTAATATAGACCTGAGTTAATGACTAAGACAATTTCCACCAAATCTGATGTCAAGCTAGAAACAACATCAGGTAAAATAATTAAAGAAAACTAGGGTCATAAACGCATGCAGTGAGAAAAGTTTGATCAAGACTGGAGTGATTATAAAACTGGCTTGGTTTGCTGTTTCAGCAACAAATTGGCAGTTAGGGTTAGTAAAGTTAGCTTTGAACAAGCAAAAGAAGGGGCAAATGACAACGCAGAAAATAGGAAAATGGTGATCAGACTGCTAACAAGACAAAGTCAACATAAAAGATTACGGAGACATGCTGAAAGAGAACAAACTCACAACTGCATGAATTTGCTGCAAGCTAGTAGAACTGATCAGGAACAGTTTTATTTTTATTTTTTATTTTTTTTTTCAAAAGAAGTAAACAACAGAAGTCTATGAAGATAAAGGAGCAGGAACAAGTTCTTGAACAAAAGTAGTATCACAGACAGAACAAATGCCAGCAAAAGAGATTTTGAATGAGCAGGACAAACAATTGGAATACTACAATGGCACACTGTCAGAGAATTCTTTTAAGATATTGAATTATCAAAGCATGTCTTAAATGAAATAGGACTAGAAGTGTTATGTAAAGGTTGATTGTTTGTACCAGTGGTCAGAGCAGACTGACAGAGTCTTTAAATAGCGTAAGACACTTTGTTAGTAAACTAAATCTAAAGCAACTGCTTCCTAAACATATTAGTAGCAACATCATTTGTCATGCATTTTCTCTGTTGTAGATTTAAAATGTGCCTCTTCAGCTAAAACCAGAGGCATGTTTGGCATTTACCAAAAGGGATATAATAAAGTTTCTCTCTGGTAAACTAGGTAATGTATTTTATAATTTAACATGGACAGATAATAATGCTTTAAAGAGTTTCAGAAATAACAATGAAATTTGTACTAATAAAGTAGACAAATGAAGTACTATGTTAATTCTAAATGTTGGCATTGAGTACAGCACCGCCCCTGGGAAGTACCTGCTATGCATATCAAGCAGATGGAGAAATCCCAGTGGTTTGTAGCTAAAAAAAGACCATGTGCTTAAAAGACCCGAACTACAAAGAAAAACTGGAGACTTTATCTCTATACTCAGTTTCATATAGACCCCTTAAGGACAATCTGTGCCTTGCTTTAAAGGCGAGAAAGGCTCCAGCAGTCCAAGAAGTATCATATCTGGAATGTTCAAGTATCATAACTGCAACCAGAATATCTACTCTGTCCTGCCTGCTATCTGGCCAATTATACATATACACATGCATATAAATATGTGTATACATGATTACCTATGAAAACATCGAGCATGTGGAATATCGAACACCATATGGTCGAGACCATATGGTCAGTATTTCACATGCTCGATCACTGTAAAGTAATAAAAAAAAAAAACACACAAAGATGGTATTGCAGGGGGGCAAGCCCCCCTGCACCCCCCACACCACCCTACTTAAATATACCAACTCCTAGGTCGCGCTACAGCAGGAAATCGGAATAATTCCCGTTCCACACTGTATTGTTGGTGTAGCTCAGTCTCGGAGTTGGTATATTTAAGTAGGGGGTGGGGGGTGCAGGGGGGCTTGCCCCCCTGTAATAACGTCTTTGTGTGTTTTTTTTTATTACTTTACAGTGATCGAACATGTGAAATATCGACCATATGGTCTCGACCATATGATGTTCGATATTTTACATGTTCAATGTTTTCATAGGTAACAGTATACATATAGCTATCTATAAATCTCTCCCTTCCATAGATAAATAGATATAGATATATAAAACAATTAATGGGGCACAAGTGAAAGCTCCAGAAAGATTTATTTGAAAATCAAAATAATTGGTTTATGTGGCTTGAAGTACAGTGTAATAAAATTGCAAGATACAATGTATGAGCATGTTCATGCAGTAGAGACTAAGAATACCAGCAAAGCCTTATTTACACATTCAAGGTGTTGCCAACACTTCAAAGGTGATGTTTCCTTTCTTTTTTATCTCTGTGCAGCTGATTTTTTACACTTCCAGATCATCTTCTTATTCACTAGGTCTCCTGGACATACCTTAGCATCCCCTGGCCTCAAACTAATCCATGGCAGGTGCCAGTGAAAAGATTGAAGATGCTGGTGCAGTGTCCTACTGTAGTCAGGGTATGTGCCCTAACTCCTGCCAGTCCATGACAGCCTTGCAAGTTCTGCAATCTATCCCTTCAGGAAATGCATGCATAACCTCTTGAATAAACATTATACCACTTATGTGGCATGGATTTGCCAGTCTCTTAGCACTGCTTACTGCAGTTAACCCAGGCTACCTCCAAAAGATGTTGTTTTCTTAGTTAATGGTTTTGTAGAAAGAAACTGAAAAAGACTGGATGCTGATGATCAGCCTTTATATTACGTGATTGAACAGTGAAATGTTTGAATACGTAATAATCAACCCCAAAATATCGAAACACCGTAATGTCGAATGGCAAAAAAAAACACCCAAACAAACCATTAAAATGCTCTAAGTAGGAGGGCAAGCCCCCCTGCACCCCCACACCCCCCACTACTTAAATATACCAACTCTGAGATCACACTACAGTGTATACAATGGAAAACTTCCATGTCTGCACTGTACAGAGATCTCCATTGAACCATTCGACATTCTGACGGTTTGATATTTAGGGGTCATTTATTACATGTGCAAACATTTCAATGTTCGATCACATAATATAGACCCAATGATCAACCTGGAAGGAGTATTGTTGGTAAGTTAGGTTAAATGCCTGCAATATTCCAGGCATTATTGATAAGGAAAATTTTTAAATATTTTAGGAAACTGAGACATTTTAAATGAGATTTGTATCATGTGACCATCATATGATTTATTTGTTGGTTATATAATGCCAGTGTTAGCTGAATTCCTCTGTCTATTTTGAAGACAGAAGCACTTGCTGTGATTTCTGCTGTTTCTTCAGTTATTTTGCCATTTTTATTCATTTTTTTCAGGAGACTGAAATTTCTGAAGTTGGAAAGTTTTGTTTATTACAATTCCAGATTACTATTAAAATAGTATTTCCTATTATATCCGTATTTGTGGTGCCATTGTTGAGATCTACAACTTTTAATCTGTTGGCTTTTCTTTCAGAAGTATGTGTATTTTCCTTCACCTTATATCAGCAAACCTTTAATTAGCCTTATCTCACACAGGTTTTATTTCTTTCAAATTGTCTCACACTAAAAATCTGATTTGTAATGAGTCAGACATTTTAAACGGCACAATATTGCATGCTTTCTGGTCTTGCCCTTTTGTGAGCTAAGCAGAGAGGTTTCTATGAAGTATTTTTCAACTAGAGATGTGCCATGTAGTTACTCCAGACTGCAAATGAATATCAAAATATTGCCATGTAGGGTAAAAGAAATTAATTTGAGTTGTGAATCTCCCATATCAAAGACAATCACATAAACTTAAAATGCTGGAAACTGATAACTCCATGCCTCTCAACCTCTTAGCACAAGAAGTCTGGACAAAGCCAAAAATAATGTGGGACAAAGGCCCAAAATATAAACATATTTTAAGTATCACTTTTATAAACTCAGAAAATTGCTAGAATAAAAGCTTTTGTGTTTCCATTCATTTTCTGAAGGATATGAACTGTGAAACTCAAATGTCTATCAAGTGAATTCAGTCTTCACTGATTTGCCAGAAAATTGCACATTTTATGGGAAGCAGACTAAAAATACATGGCAAAAATGTGGACAGTCTGTGAAAATTTGGACAGATGAGTGATATGGATTGCTCTGAAGCAGGGGATGTCTGCAAAGAATGGGTACCCTCATTTTGTTGCTCCTATCTCTCTTGAGAGGTATTGAGATTCTAAGATCTAAAACTCTCTGAGAAACAGCCTAGGTCCTTAAAGGTTAGACCATTCTTATTCTGTGATCATACCACACAGGCCTGTTCAACACAAAGGAATGTGACTGCACAATGAATACAAACGTTCTGCTGAAAAAGTCTGAAGGTAAGAAGGCAACACAAACAACTCCACTTATCCAAGGAGAGGATTCAATTTTGTTAATATGTTGCTATGTAACCTTTAAAATGATGAATTAAAGGGCACTCTGCAATATATAATGCACAATACCTTGCTTAATATTTTGATTAAGAGTCGAAAACCAATGTACTGTCCCAGTGGTGCAGAGACATTGTCAATGTATTTTTTTAGTGTGCTTTATTTTCACACCAGTCAGGCATTGGCATAGTTGATGCATTTATTTCATGGATGATAATATCAGTTCTCTCTGTTTCTGCTTAACTGATTAAGCTACTGACTTTATTATTATCCAGGCAAACAAACTTACTACATTTTGGTGTCTTTGTACTTTTTTGGTTGCCAGTATATCTGTTGTTAGTCTTTCAGTTCAACACAGTACCCTGAAGTTAAATACTTTTTAGTGATGATGTTCTATTATTTATACCTTTATCTGTATATTTGTGTTCTGCCCAGTGGTACTCTATAATATTTTATTACAGTGCTAATCATTTCCCTGGATTCTACCTTAGTTATCTACTCAGTCCTGCCTGCTGTCTGGCCATTTACTGTTATTTTTATTTGGTTTAGTAACTCATGTTTGCTAACTATTTTACATCTGTCATTATATGTAGTGAAGGTGCTTTCTTAACTGTTTACTTTTGAGATCCAAATTGTTCTCTACTCCTTTCATTTCTATCCTGTTTTGTGTTCAGTATGGAAATATCAATTCCATGGTGCAGAGGGAAAAAGGCCATACTGTGCCCCAGATGATCTTTGTTGAATTGGTGGCTTAGGTGCTGAAGGGATTGCAAGGGGAAGGATGGGAATGAACAGAAAATGTCAGGCCACTGAACATGGGAGGAGGGATGAAGCCTTTGATTTCTGCAATAAAAGCAGTGCTGCAAACCTGGCAAGCTCCATTCTACATGAGCAGTTTGATGCTAGTCAGGAAACAGCTCATGTATGGAAGCTTGCATGCACTTTATGAAGTCATTATCATTGTCATTTTCATCATATTCATGAATGATCATCACCTGCAATGAAACCGCATCTTCATCTTCACCATCACATCTTCGTCTTCATCACTATTGCATCTTCACCATCAACATCTTCATCAGCTTCCTTTTCATCTCTATTATCATTGCCCTCTTTGCATCTTCACTATCAGATTCATCACATTTTCATCATTTTCTGTGCACCTCCGTTTTTATAGCTGCACAGGATATACCAAAAGTTTTCATTTCACTACAATCCATTGAATGTATAATACACACATCATTTATTGTGGAGCTGTGATAGTGATAATTCACATAACTTAGTTTTCTTCCTAAAAGTAATTACCACATGGGAGACAACTATTAGTGCTGCATCTGATGTATTATACTGTATGGCACACATAATGCACTTTGCAAGGAGTCTTATCCTATTCTATTTTGCTTTTACTTAAAAAGAATGTCTTGTATTTATTTAATGTCATATTGACTGATTGAGTGTTCTGTTTTTATGGGCTAAAATCTGTTATAGACTACAGAAAACACCTACCCACCGCAAACTATTTGTCCCACCAGTTGCATCATCAGAAGGTGTGGTCTCATGACATGACACGAGATAAGGAAGTAACTTGGCAGCTACACGGCATACATTAAATACAAGTGCAGGTTTATTATACTTAATAAACATAGTTTTATTTACTTCAGTGGGACTATGAATTTTCAAATGAAAAAGTCCATTCTGCATAATAATAAAAACACAATTACAGCAAAAAGAAATGACAAAAGTCACCTTGCACATTTACATCTCACATCAAACAAATGAAGATTTTCCTGTCACTACTTAGAGGACAAATGTCCTACAGCTCTTAATTCCTTGTGAATAATCTCTGTGTCCTTTGTAATTTTCAGCAAATCTGATACACAATATACATAGTTGTTTGTCTTTCGGCTTTTTCCCAGTAAGGGGTCGCCACAGTGGAACTCCGGTCTGCTAATGATTGGCAGTAGATTTTTACGAAACGCTGAGGTGCCAGCATAGTGAGCCACAGTATTCCAAATGAAGCTGCTTTTGAGTCTTACAGTATATAAATTAATTAGTAGCTCAGATTATCTTGACATATTGCAAAAAATATCTCATGTAGTAACACAACATTCTTTTTAATACTACTGCCTTTAAAAATCAAACTTCAGAGCACAGTTTATTATAATCCTGATATTGTTAACTTGTTCAAAAACTGGTAGTGTTTTATTGCTAATGAGCTATACTTGAACCAGCTTTGATGTGCCAAAATAGAGTGCCAGGCTTTACTTTATGTTAAATCCCGTACATAATCCATTGACCAGATTTATGAATTATCTATGCAATCTAGTAGATTATATTGATTTTTCAAGTTAATAACATTGAATGCCTGCCTTCTTCTAAATTTCAAACTTTCAAAGAATCTGTTTTCTTATGGTCGAGACCATAAGATCAAACTTTTGAAACTTCAAAATTTAAATGAAAAAAAAATAAAAACTATTTTTTTTATGTTTTTGCAGGGGTCAAGCCCCTTGTACCCCACACTCTCTTAATAATTAAATATACCAATTCTGAAAACTCTGAGATCTTACTACAGTGAGGAAAATGGTAAATAAACCATTCTTTGCTGTACGGCGATTTTCTTTTAAATGGTTTGAAGTTTCAAAACTTTGATCTTATGGTCTCGGCCAGAAGAAAGTCGACATTTTGAAAGTTTGAAATTTAGAATTAGACCATCTATATATATATATATATATATATATATATATATATATATATATATATATATATATATATATATATATAAATATGCATATATATTAAAACAAGGAATTACAGAGTTACACGGACATTGCACTTGTTTTCCTTAAAATATTACAAATTGAATAGATAAGAAAAAAAATGGCTATTCTCAGAGGGCTCATAAACTGATGAGCTGATGTTATCTTTTCTCTTCTATGAGTTTAACAGTACCTATGCAGAGAACTTTATATATGTGTGCATTTGTAATTTGACCATGGTCACCATGCTTAGGGGCTCGAAGCTGAATGAATATGACTCTTAAGGGAAAGTTCATTACCTATAAGTCCATTGGCTCTTGTTGGTCAGTTAGGATTAACACCTGCAAAGTATTGCTGAAGGTCATGGGTTAAAGCCCCGAATAAGAGATAATGTTATCATTTTACTTCCTCTTCTAAGAAGATGGCTTTCTTCATGTGTGTGTGTGTGTCTATTTGCAATTTAACATTGGTATTTCCTAGCTGAAGGGAGAAGGCTCTTAATGGAAAACATGATACCTATTTGTGCAGAGGTATTTCTGGTACAGCACCAGTGACACTAGCATGCTATGATGAAGGTCTTGGGTTCGAGCCCAAATGAGACCTAATGTCATCATTTCACTTCTTTGAGTTGGACCAAATAAAAAACAAATCAACATTGTACTTAAAAAGAGGACATTTCAGACATCAGGTTTCTCAGCTGAATTTGGGTTTCTCAGCTGTAGACCATTCTGTACCATGTATATTTCTAGAATGAAATAAGTACCTAAACACTATCTAATGCTGTTGCTTGGTTTCCAACAACATGTTCCACACAGCATCTCAGCATCTAGTATGGCCGGGCATTTTTCTATTCCCAACTGTCAATAAAACAGTGGCATATGTATCATAATGATATTGCCTCAAGTACTTATGCATGGCATTTTTTATCTCTTTAGCATAAATAGCTAATTTCCCTTTATGACTTGGTTTGGCTTTTCTAATTTATCATTTAAGACATAAAGGTCATTTTATAGCTGTTCATTTGTGGACTGCTGGAAATTTTTCATACATTCCTCAGTAATGTTTTACTCTTATTGATCAGGTGATGCAAAGCTATATACCACTAAATGGAAGACTTTTTACTGTATGTCTAAACTTTATAATAAGAACACATTGTTAAACTAGATAATAGAATTTCCTATCTAATCTATTTTATCAAACACAATACTGTTATGTAGCATAAAAATATAAATCTTAAGAATAAAACTACTTATTTATGTTACATATATCCACGCACTGTATGTATTATATCTAAACCTATGAAATCCTCAATAATTTAAAAGAGAATGGATAATTTTGTACAACTATACCAGGTTTAAAGAATGATCACAATATCATCATCCCGCTTATCACCCTTTCTTCTGGTTCATAAGATATATTGTTAATTTAGCATTCCACATAGAAACCCTTTAATACTCACAAGAGTTAATTCTACTAATTCAACTATTATTTGTCCATTCAATATAATCTAAGCCAGGAGAGGGAGGATATTACAGAAAACAAGTGAAAAATGTCTCTCTTAGCTATACGCAAAGATAGCTTTGGTTACCATGGATACACTGAATCGATTCAACAGCTCTACTTTTATCAAGTTTATGTAAATTATTAATCCCAGTCATTGTAATTATCAAATCATATTTCTTAGATTAATCATTCAGAATAGAGTTCACGTTGCTGATATACTCCAAGCTACTACCTTGCAAACATTTGAGTGTTACTTATTGTGTGTCAAACCTTTTCAGCACAGTCCTTAAACATCTTCACACAAATGTTCATTTATCAAAGTGTACTCCCTTTCAGGATTACAAGTGGGTAATTCTGAAGTTTTTTAAAGATGTACAAATTCATTTATAGTACGTGTCATAATAGCTTCTTTTTAACTGCACATTTAGTCTAGAGCTAAACTACTGTGCGATGGTACCATATTTGCACTATGAATTTGGATTTTCATCAAAGGAGCAGTTACTATCACTTCATACAACTTTCCATATTTTTTGAAAGCTTTGGAAATGATTGCTAAATGTTACAGACACCATTTTCTTTCCTTAAGACAGTCTTCTTCATTTGTTGCTTATTGGCTTCAATTGTTTAGGTAAAATTAACTTATCCCAGAGTTTCATGAGTAACAATAAAATCATTACAGTTATTCAGTATACATAATTCTCAGTCACACATAGGAAGGATATTTAATAAGAACTGAATAGCTGTCTCCGGTAAATGGGTGCAGCAAAATTGTTTAATCAACAAAGTACTAATTTATGTAAGTCACTTTGCAAGAAGTCAAGCCAGTTCTTAAAACATCTACATTCTTATTGTAATGCAATAGTTTTACTTGCCAGTTAGCAAAGAAGTAACACATCAAAATAATAGTAGGCAGTTACAAGCACACTACACTTGTTTTTATCCAGTAAATCAATAAATTAAGAGAAAAGAAAATGTGGCCATTCTCAAAGGGCTCACAAATTGAAGGGATGGGAAAAGAAAATGTAACCACTCAATAAAGGCTCAAATTTAAGAAAATGTAACCACTCAATAAAGGCTCAAAATTTATACAGGAACCAAGGAAGAATAATTGCTTTCATTATAGCCCCTGAGTGTCCCCACTTTTACTAATACACTAACTCTACCTCATTGCCTAAGCTACCAGCATGCTGTAATTCACAGTCATTAACTTTAAATACTGTACCCTGAATGGAAGTCAACTTAGTCATTAAAAAGGCTGAAAATGTGTCCACATTTAACAGGTATAATAATTTCAATAACCAACAAATGATTTTACAGAAATTGTTTGCAAAAAGCTAACCTAGTCCTCAAATCCTCAATATATATATATATATATATATATATAGTTAACTCGTACAGTAAAAATATTGGGTAGCTTGTCAGTCCAGAAAGATGCAATAAACTTGAATTTAAATGAAACAGTCCACATGCACTACAAATGTTTTTTTTTCCTGCAAATCACAAACTGATTTGAAAAGGAAATCACCAATGAGGGATCTATAATGTAAAAATATTAGCAAGTAGATCTGCTTTCCTCTGATTCTTTGTGTTTGTACCTCTTTTTTTCCTGATACTTTAGCTTTGCCTTCATGCCTAAACTGTTGAATACAATGTTCCAAGCAATTAACGTTAAATAGTTGTTCCATAGATAGCAGTTAGATAAGTACTTAAAATGACCAAATAACTCAATACTGTTTAAATAAATGCAGCAGATTATCTGACCAACACATCATTTTACACAAAAGACTATGGAAAAAGGCTACCTTGTCCTTTAAGAACTGTAAAGGGGAAGCCTCTGGAGCTGCAGCAGAATTTAACAGACCCAGCTCACAATTGCAATGCATCATTTCCACTTTACGGATTGCCAGAATGATTTTAATAACATCAGGAAACTCTGATTATTCTTATGGTGTTCATTGAAGATTTACTCATAGCTGACCCTGGGTATTGCGTATGACTAAAAAAGATGAAAGCAGGACCATCCCTAATAAAATCTTGGCAAAATCACCCAAATTTATGATGAGTTAACCAACAAAATTATAGGTTGTTCACAAAGACCAGTAACATATTTTATGCATTACAGATGAGCTACAAAAACAATTTAGTCATATATGGACTATTGAAGTGAGAACATCACTTTTTTACTTGCTCTACAAGTATTTAATTAAAGTTGTTTCATTAGTTATTTAACCTAACAGTAGAACTATATATATATATATATATATATATATATATATATATATATATATATATATATATATATATATATATATATATATATATGTCCGCTTCTAAATCTTGAAAGCTCATAATCTTGAAATTCAAAATACTGAAGCCAAAATCTTGAAAGTTCAAACTACTGAAAACTCAAAATACTGAATTTCATAATCCTGAAAAAAGTACAGGATAGAAACTCTTACTATATACCACCAGAAGTACATACAGAAACAAAGCATATTAGTGTACTCAAACTATTAGCAGGGGGGGCTGTGACCCCCACACCCCCAGCTACTTAAATATATCAACTCCAAGACCACCTTGTTGGCAATGGTGAGTAGTGAGGAACAGGATGTAGTCCCATTTCCGCAATGTGGTAATATCTCGGAGTTGGTGTATTTAAGTAAAGGGGTATGGGGGGTGCAGGGGGGCTTGCCCCTCTGCTATACACATGTTACTTTTTGTTTTTTAGTTGTATTGCAGAAACAGGAATACATTTAGTTCCGTAATACGTATACTATGTGTGGTGTCGGAGATGTTGTCTCGGTGATTTGCTCATAGGGGAAGTGTGGTTTCATGGATCTGATATGGATCCATATATATATATATATATATATATATATATATATATATATATATGTATGGGTCCCCTTCAGATGGTTGAACTTTTAAAAGCTTGATTTTCTTATGGCCGAGACCATATGATCGGAGTTTTAAAAGTTCATACAGTCTGAATGGGGAACTCCATAGAGTGCAGAACAGGAAAATTTCCCTTTACTGCAAAGTAGTGTGATCTCAGAGTTGGTATTTTTAAATAGTGGAGGTGTGTGTGTGTGTGTGGGGGGGTATATCCGGCAAAGTAAAACACACATATATATATTTCCTTATCCCCACTGTCCTGTTATTCATTTAACTTTTTGTGGAAGTGCACTTTTGCTGAAATGGGTTTGTACTTCTGTTCTCCGAAGAAATGTATATTCATTGACCAGAAGTGCACCTTGATAGATATATATATATATAGATATAGATATATATATGTGTATATATATACAGTGAGAGAGAGAGAGAGACATCTGGTTTACCTGGTAATGATGTAAATTTGTAAATTGCCTGACAAAAGGCAGTGCAGCTTAATAAAAATCAGGTGGTTGCACAACTTTTATTTTTTGTTTGAGATCACATGACTGTGGAGACTGGGAAATTTATTTTTTCCCTACTGGACTAAGATCTTGGCATCAATATAGATTCATACTAAGCTAACTGCTCTTGCGAGCCATTTTAAGCCTAGCCAATTTTCCTTTGTGAGAATCAAACCCTGCACTTTGTGTTTGTAAGGCAAATACCTTAACCATTAGGCCACCCTGGTTTACCTGGTAATGAGGTAACTTGCCTGACAAAAGGCAGTGCAGCTCAATAAAAATCAGGCCATATATATTATTATGAGGGGACATTAGAGGATACAGCCCTATTTTGGGATGCATAGGTCTTGCCCCCAGCAAACAAATTATGTTCACGTTTATTTTTATTTTTAATCATTTGAGTGTAAAGCACTTTTGCGTGATGTTTTAAATTACAATGCATTGAGTATTAAACCATGTGTCATATACATTTACCAATAAGATTGTTTGAAACATAAAACATTGAACTAACTGTGATTATCTTTGTGATGGACCCTCTATACCCCGGGCCAGTAATCAAGGAACTCAATCCTCACCATTGACACCAGTGAGAGACCGTCACTTAAACAGGGGCAGATTTACACAGTAATTTCAAATGCAGCTCTCTGCATCAAACACAAACCTGAACAAACAGGTCAACTGAGTTTGCTGTACATTAAGTGGAGTGCAACTGGGTCAAACAGTTAGTAAAACAATTTTTGAAATAGGAAGGTTAATTGGCATTACCTTATGGGTTGGTTGCTGCTGTAACTGCTATTTGACTTAACTTTGCAAACTAAATTGACCATTTGGGCATATAATATGCTGATAAATACATCAAAAACTAGGCATATGAGATTTGGGAGACATTAATTGAAATGTGAATATTTAATACAGCACACAGTGATTGAAACTGTAGACTCATTTAAGGACCTATGTATATGGGTAGATCCAGCTATGAGTTTTTTTAATCATATCAGCCAATTGATTAATGACAGTTATAGCACTATAAGTTGTATAAAAAGATTTAGGAAGTCTATGAAATTAAAAATGATGAAGTCATTGTTTGTTAGTTATATTAGACCCAAACCTGAGTATGGAATAACAATATGGAAACCCTATAAGAAAGTAAGCATGAATAAATCTGAAAGAGTACAGCAGAAATATACCAAGGGCATACATGGATGTGAAAGTTGAAGTTATTATGAAAGACTAAAATATCTGAAGTAGTGCAGTGTCTTTCTACATTTATCTAAGATGAGATCTTATTCAGGTATATAAGGCATTTAGAGACAACTACTTCCGGGAATGTTTGGGGTTATCAAAAAGTATTGCAGAATCATCAGACAACCGATGTAGAAGATTCTATAGGAATGAGAAGTATACTAAATGGTTCTCTGACAGAGTAGCTGGTGCATGGAACAGTATACCAAATTACATTAAAGCAAGTACTAGCTTGATAATTTAAGAACAACCTGGACTCATTATTGAAACAAGTGTTTTAGTTTATTCATAGGATCATAGGAGATTACTATGCTAATTATTATGGGCCCTTACAAGCCTAGCCAAGAGTTTATCCCCAAAAAGAAACCTGAGTCAGCACCTGTCACTGCTGTCAATGAGGGACACAGCTGGAACCCCTGGGACAAATTTGTAGTTTCCCATCCACTCATCAAGGTTGTGCTCGAAGAAGGTCAGCAAGGTGATCTGTTTGACATGTATGGAAAGTCTATTCCAGAAACGGGGCAGCATCTGGGAGACAAACCTGTCTCTCCAGCAGGTTTTGTTGATGTCGCATATAAGATTCAGGCCTTTCAAGCTGATAATGCATGAGGAGTTAGACTTAAGGATATGGAGCATCTCTAGTAGGGCAGGGTCCAATACTGCCATGTAGGTGATACACAGATCACCCCTGAGAAATCTGTACAGTACTGAATAGAGTGATAGTGATTAAGCCTGTCCACATACAACAGGGGTTGGAGGCCATGGATTCTCTTTGTGAGGTATTTCAGTGGCCTTTCTAGTTGGTGCAGATGTTTGGGGAGGTACCAAATGGGACATTATACTCATTTATTGATCTAATGAGGGAGGAGTATGGAGAGGTAATACTCTCTATTTTTTTCCTGGATGCGATCCCTTTACTTACAAGATGAACCAAGTAAAAGGCTTTTCTGACCAATGCTGCTATGTGATGGTAAAATGTGAGGTTGTTATCAACCTGAGTGCCCGGGCCTCTCACCACAGGTTGTGTGCTTAGGGGGTTGCCGTTAATGTGGTAATCAGTAGGGGCTGTGTTTTTGCTTAAAGGTAGGATGATACATTTTTTTGCATTTAGCTTGAAGCCATGAATTTGGCTCCAGTCATTAGTTGCTGTGAGACCCCCTTGCAGTATGCTAACATCATTTGGGGAGTCATTGACAGCACTCAACATACAGTCATTCACAAACTTGGTCAGCCACAGGCCTTTTGCCTTTGCCTGGACCTTTGAGAAGTAGATGCCAAAAATTAGTGGTCCCAGCAGAGATCCCTGGTGAACTCCACTAGTGACAGGTCTACTATCAGAGGTGGAGGTGCCTATTATGACTTTGAGGATTCTGTTAGTGAGCTAGCTGGCAATCCACCTGATGAGATAGGAATTTATGTTAAGCTGTGTTAGCTTTTGGACGATGTTTGAGTAGGGGATTGTGTCAATGACCTTTACCAGGTCAAGGTAAGCTGTATGCACTGACTTTTTCTCATCCAGGGCCTTGGTGACAGGCTCAAAGAAGTCAACCAGGGTCAATAGGCAAGATCTGCCCTTGACAAATCCGAACTGGGTGGGGTGAAGTGCTTGGAGATTCCCTATGTCCTTGTTTATGAGAGGAATACATAAGACTGCATTATTTAATGTAATTTAAACTATTAGACTTCCATTTACCCATGCATTTTAGTATTTCAACCAATTTCCCTTCCCTCACTAGGACAGATCCTCTCCATATCCTAAGAGAATGCAAAGTATGCTTGACTGGGTTGATGCCCTGGCTGTATAAAGCTTTTTTGCTCATGTGGATTACTTCTGGAAAAGTCAAGGGGTGGCATTTACGATGTAAAAATACTAATTAGTGGCCCTTGGACCTCCATTAAAGTCTTCTGTAATGATAAAACCCAATATACTGTGCATAAAGCCAGTGTTTTAACTTTGTAAAAATAAATCATAAGACCAAGGCCGAGTTGGTCTGTCAGACCTCTTCAACCAAAATGAAACATGCCCACAAGATATGGTTATAGCTGTCCATATTATCATTTGTAATAATTCATTAGCCCTAAAATCCAGTGCATACATCCAAGAAAAACAGTGTTGCCCAAAATACTGAGATTTGAAATTACTGACTGAATCTTTAATACCTTTTATTAAAACTGGCAGCAATTGTTCTCCAAAATGTTTTCTTGTTTGTCTTGCATTTACATGCATGTGACTCCAAACTATTAATAATCTTTTAATAATTAGTTAACTAAGACTATTTGGTAAACCTAGACATTGAGCTAACCAGCCTGTGGTTGAAACTTGCATATGCATACAATTCATGGCATCTCCTAATGAAAACCTCTATGGAATGTAATGAATGATCAGTACTGAGAAGCACTATCTTCCTCGGTCTGTTGCAAATAAAAGGCCATTTTTTTCAAGACTGCTGTTTAAGCTGTTCTGGTATTTTGTGTCCATGGAGCTGGTTATTATTTTGATCAACACTCTTTGCCAAGTTGCCAGATTTAAGGAGGAATCTGTTTAGGAAGATGTTGATCCTGTGATGTCAAGGCTAGAATCTGCAAAACTAAACTATTCTTAAAGCCTGGAACATGCCTGACTGAAAAGGACAAATTTATTCTTACACAAAGTAATACTAATTGCCTGATTATCTGAATGGAAGATGATTTTGTTATTCTTGAAATCCTGTTGCCAGATGCAAATTTCCACCCATGTTGGGAATATCTCTAAAAGGTGATTTTTTAACTGTTTCTAGACATGAAGATGGACAACTTACTGTGAATCATTTACCCCCATAAAAAAATGAAAAGAAAGAACATTCTTTTTGCAGCTGCCACATCTGTGAAAAGTTAGATAGGGTTTGAAGATACTCATCCTGCTAACCAAAATGATACCCCATTGTATTGATATAAAATGTCTCTCCATAGTGTGATGTTCTCGTTAACTCTCTTTAACTCTCTTTGGGGGGGGGGTCAAACCCAGTGGTGTTTCTTCCAAACTCTTATTAGTAAGTTTACAAGAGATCTGGTGAATGTTCTGCCTAAGTGAATTGCTCTACAAGCAAAACTGAGAGAGCCTAATAGTGACATGGCTTGACTGATTCTCATCTTTGGTTTTGCTAAGAGGACTTCTAATTCACTTCTTACTTTTATTATTTTTTCTTCCAGTATTCTAAAAATATGCTTGTTCACATCTATGATAAGAACATGATGCAGTGATTTGAGCCAATGTGAGCCAATTTATTTTATCCTCTACTAAGTGAACTTCCAAATCCTTGCATAAAGATGAGAAAAATGTTCTTGCCTTACTGGGCATGACTTCCTCCTTCACCTATGATTAAACAATCAACATGGTATTGTACAGCTGCTTGCTTTGATGCCCTTCTCTCCCAACACCATTGTAAGACTGTGCTAAAGTATGCAAAAGTAGAATATGCTGAGGATCAACCAATTGACATAGCTATGTCAAAATAAAATTGATTCCTTAAATGTATCTCTAGTCTAGGCCAAACTTCAATTTTAAAGATAAATGTCTACAAGTAGATCTGATCTCCAGTTTTGCCATAGGTCATTGAATGCTCTGATGATTGATGTGGCTTTATCTAACATGGAGAATTTTACTCTTGCATCGTCTTTATCAAGAAAATCATTGACTGAAAATCCTTCTGGGGATGAAAGTTCATAGATTAAACAAAATTAACCTGTTTTTTTTTTCTTGGGGGATGAAAGTGAAGTCATAAACTGATTCCAAGGAGGCGAAGTGAATGGGCATAGCAATCTGCCTTTTCTCACTTCCTCTACAGTAATGGTCTCCATTATATCCTCCCTCCCTTGAAATGATTTCACGTTTTTGACTACCTTGTTATTGAATGGAAACATGGAATTTATCAGGAATCCTTTGGTGAAATCTTTAATTAGCATGTTGCTGTTTTGTGTTTAGGCTACCTTTCTAACTCTTGTGACAGACCATCAACCTTAATGGGGAGTGAGTTGTCTAGAAGGTGAAAACTACATTGCCATGAAGCCTCTGTAAAACATAAAAGTTACTTTTTCCCATAAGGAGGGAGTTTGCTTGTATGAGTTTGTGAAGTCATTGTTAACTGTATTTGGCCTAGTTTAGCTTAACTTTTGTCAACAATTATAGGTGGAGTGGCTTTCTTACAATGCAAGCATAAATGTACAAATTGGCATGGTAGCCATTAGCAGTGGCCACTGTTGAATGCCCAACATGCCTTACTGTCTTCTGATATTTGATTGGCACCTGAATAACTTAAAGTGGCTCTTCCTAACACTGCACTCAACCATCAGAATGTCTTTGATCCCACATAATTTCTTGATTAAAGGTTTTTAATTTTCTAAACTTTGATTGTAGGCTAACCAAACCACACACACCTATGCATGTCGGGTTTCTCTGAGTGTCATTAAGTAAGAAATAAGAGATAATGCAGTTTGTGGTTCTTTTTCTGTGAGTACTAATGCATATATTATCAACTTTATTAATCAAGTCCCAAGTCCCATGAATTACAGGTCTGTTTTATATTGGCTAATTTCTCTAAAACTGCAAGAGCCATTGCTAAATCCTTTGTTCCTGATTTTTCTGCCTCCAATGATCTCTGAATGCCATCATCATCCATTAAGTCAAATGTATAAATATATTCTTCTTTGATAATTTTATATCTAATAGATTTGGAGATGTGGGCAATTAAAAGTGATCATGGGGCATTACTCTATGAACCCATTAAAAGATAGGGTTATCTGAATACTTCATGGGAGATTGAAATATTTGGGGATTAATTCTTCTGACCTCTTGCTGCTTATAGAATTCAGCGTTTGAGCTGTGTTTCTTTGTTCTGGGTTCCCTGAGGTAGTTTTGGGTACCAATTGCGTGGGGACTTCAGAAAGTAAACCGTTGTTTGAAAGAATAATGCAAAAACCTTTTTCTTATACTCAGTCGAACAGCTTGCCTCTGCTGATATCAGATAAAGACTCTTAAGAATTCTTACAAATGTTCATCTTTTGTTTGGTTTATTAAAACCTCCCCATGACTGCACTCTTCCTCCTATATTAAATGATTACCTGTATTTACCTCTGCAAAAGGTATATTAACATTTTCAACAAGGCTTTGTTTAAAAGCTCATTGTTGGTTAACTTTAGTGATTTCTTTTCACTTTTCCTGCACAAGGTTATTTTAGCATGTCATGCATTCAGTTTTGCTATTGCTCGGCACAGTTTTTTAGCCCGATGGAATATTTGGTCCTTCCATTTCATTATCTTTGAATAATTTATTTGCTTATGCAGATATTCATGTCCATTGAGCTTTTAACTTTTCAGTTTTATTGTTTCTAAAGAAATAAAAAGGAATTAAACAAATAAGTTTAAATTTCTTATGCCCTTTCATAATCTCTCTTAATTATTTACAGTATATATATATATATATATATATATATATATATATATATATACACACACATACACATGCACACATTCCCTTCAGATCCTGGAAATATCATAAACATGAAATTTATATCATCGAGACAAAAACATTGGAATGCTACATAACTGAAACTTAACATTGCCGAAACTTGTAAAATCAAAATAGCTATTGCGCATTTCAAAAATCACTCTTACAAATGCAGATCACACAGCACCAATAAGAACCAATTCTACAGTTAAAATGAGCATGGAAAAAATGGAATGGAGATCACAGTACAGTGAGGATCAGGATCAGGGTCATGAAATCTACCCTTTTCCCTACTGTAGTGCGATCTCGGAGTTAGTATATTTAATTTTCAGGGGTAGGGGGGTGAGAAAGCTGTATTTTTGTTTTCCATGCTGTGATTAACTGCAGAATCTGTTCTTATGAGTGCTGCATGATCTTCATTCATAAGAGGGCTTTTTGACATGCACAGTAGCTGTTTCGAATTTGCAGGTTGCGGCAATGTTAAGTTTAGTTATGTAGGATTTAGATGTTTTCATCTCAGTTATATAAATTTTGAGTTTATGGTATTTAAAGAATCTGAAGGTAATATGTACATTCATACATATCTATATCTATCTATCTATCTATATGTATATATATATATATATATATATATATATATATATATATATATACATATATATACACACACACACACACACACACACACACACACACACACACACACACACACACACACACACACACACACACACACACACACACACACACACACACACACACACATCTACATAAATATGGATTACCTTTCAAATCCTGAAGCCCATCACAACGAACTTTACAATGTAGAGATGACAATGCTGAATACTCACAATCACGAATGGCTGATTTTTCCCGGGGCAAGGAAACACTTGCCCAGCATGTGGAAATATGCCCTTTTCCCCACTACAGTGCGATCCTGTAGTTGGTATATTTATAGTTATGGGAGTGCAGCCCCCAACATTGTGGGGAGTGGGTTTTACATAGGTTGGTGTGATTTAATTACATTATAGACAAGTGATTCCTTGCCCTAGGAAGAATTGGCTGTTCATGATTTTAAGTGTTTGGCACTGTCGTCTCTACATATTGATATGCCATGCTGTGGGCTTCGGGATTTGAAAGGTAATATATATATATATATATATATATATATATATATATAGGGTCTGTATTATGAACGCGAAAAACCGTATGAGGGAATACGAAGATGTTGACATGTGTTGTGCAAAGTATGAAAATCCCAAACGTACAAAACCACAAATTCCGAAATATCGATTTGTTTTGGTTGGCCCGTCTGCAGTATAACTCCATAAGGTAAGTGTGCGATAAACAGGACTTTAGTGTTAGGATCTGGGTTAAGGTAAGTGTATAGATAGGTATAGGTAATGTATGTAAGGTTTAGTGTAGTGTTAGAAGTAGGGTTATTTTAAGTGTATGTATGTGTATTGTTTATTTTGTTTGGGTGTATGTCTGTAGGGGGAGTGTGCAGTAGTTACAGACCTTAGGGTTAGGGAGGGGTTAAGGATAGTGCATAGATAATTGTGTGTGTGGGGTTTAGTGTAGGGTTGGAGGTAGGGTTTTGTTAAATGTTTGTATGTGGATTATTTATTTTGTTTGGGTGTATGTGTGTAGGGAACGTGTGCAGTAGTTACAGACCTTAAGGCTAGGGAGGGGTTAAGGATAGTGTATAGTTAGTTGTGTATGTGGGGTTTAGTGTAGTGTTAGAGGTAGGGCTTTGGTTGTTTACCTTAGGTTAGAAGTAGGGTTTGGTTAGTGTATGTGTGTGGTTTATTTATTTTCTTTGGGTAGGTAGTATGTAGCGGGTGGTGGGGTTGGCTGAATATGACAGTTCTATATATTTCTTTTCATGGTTTAGTGTGTTCGGTATTTACGCGGTTCACCATATAGGTGTCGATGTTTAGATATTCCGGAATAGGGTTTTTCACTTTGGTAATATAGACCTGATATATATATATATATATATATATATATATATATATATATATATATATATATATATATATATATATTATATTGATAAACTTGTTATTCATTGCTCAGTTGGGCTCTTACGGCATTATGTGAAATATAATGGTGAGACACGGAAATATATGTTGGCTTGGTCTAAGTTTAGCATGCTACTGATCCATGCAGTACAATCTCATGTAACAGGAAAATATCAACTTGTGTCTTTTTCATAAATGTAAACTGCTGACTTTGCTTACTAGCTGATGAAAGACAATTCACATTGCATGAAAATAAAGTGAATATATTCTTTCAGATAATGTTCTGTTATTGTATGTTTCTTTTCCTCATTTATAATATTTAATTATTTAAGACCGGATGACCCCTTAATAATACAAAAAAAAGAGCAGCCGACAGTAATTAATAACGGCCCACACATAGATAAGTAATTAAGAAATCAGCACAGAAAAAAAAAAAAGAAAAAGAAAACAAATGGCTAAATAACAAAAATGAGTTATTCATCATAGTGATATACAAAGTAATGGATAATAAACTTTCAAGAATCATCTATAGGAATGAGAACTAAGCAACCACCCCCATCCCAGTACACTTTCTTGACTCTAAACTGCTAAGTTTAAGAATTTTGGATAAATCCAAAACTAATGTGGAGGCAGATGTTCAAAATCAGGTGCATATTTCTAATATCACTCTAATTGCCTTTACATTTTAATGAAACAATAGATTTTGCATCAGCATACATTTTCTCTTGTCTGAGACTCTCCCTTTTGAGATGGATGTTTCCGATGAATGTTGTGGCTGACCAAGCAGTGATATCAATTATAAAAAAAAAAAAAAAAAAACTCTCCTAAAGTCATCTACACAGAGAGGGGTATATAGACATGTTAGTGCTTGCTTCTTTCTTTATATTATTAAGATGATATTTTCTCCCTATCATTAGTAATAAAGCACCTTCTCAGCCATTATTTCATCCTGTGCAGAAGGAATCTCATTGCAAAGAAGGATAGCAGCTGAATCAGGATTAATCAATTAATGAATTCAATAGTTCTCTTCCTTGATTCTGTGTTTATTTCTTGGTTTCTAAAACTAAGAATATATTGCATGAGCAGCTACTAACACTCAAAAACAGCGAAACTGCCTGTTTGTCAATACAACTTTGCAAAACTCAAGGAATATGTACAATCAAAGCTGATAAATATATATGAATTGAATAGGAGTTTAGTGATTTTGTCTTACCTTGACAACATTTACTTAAATTTGATCCAGTCATCTAGGACTTGGATACCTATGCTGATAATAAAATCTCCTTTGACCGTCATATGTCGACTTAGGTTATGGCAGTCAGAATGGTCTCTCATTTTGAGACCTTTTGTTTAGAAAGGGACAAGATCATCCTAATGTTTTTGGAAAGAGGGTACTCAGATAACCTAGTAATCTCTGTTAGTGATGAAACTACTAGAGTTGGAACATCAAGCACAGACCCTGTTGGGTTGTGAGATGGACCAAATGATTTTATTGAATGATCATCCATCATATTTCCAAGATTCTAAGTATGAAAGAGCATTTGCCCTGGAATATAATGGTTTATCAGGGAATGTTAAGTATCTAGTTACAAGGAACTGGAACATTTTTAGATCTAACACTGAACTTTTCACATGTATGGTAATCAGTCTCATTTTGTTTCCAAAAAGCGTCCCAATCTTAAAAATATGTTTAATGGGAACAAAAAATCACCAGCACAGAATAAGTCCAACACGGGTACAACTAGATACGCTTTCTGTAATCATTGTGTTTATATCACTAATGAAAAATCTATAGTTTGCAAAGCAGGAATATTCAAAGATGGTAACTGTAGTTTATTTGGGGTGGTCTATTTAGCCTATTGTCTTTTCTGTATGGCTTTATATATTGGAAAGACTGAATGAGTACTGAAGAAAAGAATATATGAACACTAATGCAATATTACTAATGTCAATATTAATACCCCAAATTATAAACATTTTGTAGTTCCTTTACAGGCTTTAGATTTGGTATTTTGGATAGAGTAAATACAAACCCTACAGGGGAGACTGGGAAGTAAAACTTGATTATAAGGAAACCTTTTGGCAGATGAAATTGGATGCCACTAAACCCTCAGGACTCAGTGATTTTATTTCTATTACACCTGTTCTAAAATTTGGTGCTGCCTAATTGTATGGCATTTTATTTCATTTCAATTCATTTTATTTTATTTTATTACGTTTAATTTTAATTAATAATGCATTTAGTAGTAAATGCATTTTACTACAAATGTACTTAAGAACATTCATAATCAGCTGTTTTGAAAAGCAGATTTAATTATTTTTTTGACTTTACAGAAAACTACTAAGTTGTTTTAAAAGCAGTTGACTTCACAACTTGAATTCTCATTGCTGTTTCATGTGATCATTGTTTATTATTTAATTATGTATTATTATTAGTATTATTATTATTATTATTATTATTATTATTATTATTATTATTTGAATAAGTAGGTAGGAACATGTTTTGTTTGTTCTGATGATGCCTCCACTGGTGATGAGATTTAAGTGCTAAACTCCTATTAGACTCCTATTAAATGTATATGTAATTTTCATCTTTGAGTGTACATATTCCTTCAGTTTTTGGTGAATTGTAATCACAACTTGGCAGTTTTATTGTTTTTATTTTCTGGTTTGTTAAAAAAACAAAATACATATGAAACAAATTCAGCTAGCAGTATTTAAGTACTAACTATTCTAAATGATGCAGCAAGGCTGACTAAGGTGTAATGTCTCAACTCTAATATAGTTGGGGTTGTGACCCCAATGACATCATGATGCTGCTGACATCTGTCAGTGGGAGAAACTGAGCTTTGGAAATTGTAATTTCATGGGGCCACTAAGAAATTTGTAGTAGACTGTTAGTTTAGCTATACTTCAGAGATTTCCAGCTAATTTAGCACCATTGAGAAGCATGATTGAGTGCTCTTTACCCAATGCTCTTACTACTACATATTATTTCTTCCCTAATGAAACTAGGTAGGGTATATAAGAAGGGAAATAATACTTTTTTATGATGTACTGGGCTTATTACTGGATGTAGTACCTGTGTTTATTTATTTGTTCATTTGCTTCTTGTTCCACATACCAAATAAACCTATAGTATTTACTCATCTATGCTTTTTAATCATGTCAGCCAAATGTTTTGCATATTATAAATAAATGCATAAATGAGTGCATATTGCAAGGTATTGTAGCTTTAGGCTGATGTCTTATTAATTTGCCAGGGGATTCAATAAACTCTGTATAGGCATAATACAAAGCCTACATGGAGTTTATATGTTTGAGGGATGAGCAGCAGTGCTAATTACATATGCATGCCATGACTCGTGCTGACACAAATACAAGCACATTTTCATGCTTGCCAGGAAACAGTGTAAAGCAACATGCACACCTGTAGACATACATACCTGTTTACTATGGGCAAACTAGGTCTGTGGGATTGCACAGACAACCACAATGGCTACCAAGGTTTAATTTAAGGCAAGGAATATATTTCTAACACATTATAGGAAAGTGTAGTCAATGCAAAGTACTGTACAAACATATGTTAGCCATACTGAAATAAAGTTTGGTGGTGATTATCAAGGGTACATAGACTGCAGTATAAATGTACTAGTTTGCGGAAGTGTGTATAATGAAAAGGGCCACACACATGAATAGCTGGAATGAAGGAAGGAGAAGAGGACAGATCAAATGTGGCAATATACAGCAGATGAAGGCGTGTCAATGTACGTACACCACAAAGACAAGACAGTTGTAGCATGAACACTAATGAGATATCTACATGATACAGTATATACTGCTGTGTACAACTCCTGTGTGAGTACAGTGATATCATCACACAGTTATTGTATATTATGTGACTGTCACACAAGGTGAAATATCAATGGAGAGGCTTCTTCATGATACAAACATCCTGACATGAACAATGGAGAGGACATTGATTATCAAAGACAGTATATGCAATAGAGGTTAGGTGCATATTGTGAAGCTGTGTAAAATGAATTACCTGAATATGAATATAATGTCTGCATAGGTCTCAACCAAGCAGGAGACATAGCAACAGGCTAATGGACAACAGTAGAGAGAAGCACTCACAATCATAGACAATATCAGCATAGTAACACCATTAATTCATGTCAGTGACATAACATACGTGATTGTGAGTTGTTATACATGGTTGTGCAATAACACACTTGTACCAATGCCATGTTTTGTCAGTAATCTATGAGGAGAATCAAGCACAGCTTCCTCAAAAATTAACATCTTATGAAGGTGTTTGGAGGGACACTGTTACACCTGTATTTGAAGCTATGAGCAATCCTGGCTAGTTGACAGGTGTGCATGCCATATATATGCCACAATCCACACCGTCACAAATGTAACCCATGCCATCAATGGTGTCAATCAGCTATGTATTTATTGTGTGCTTCCCAGGAGCATGTATTGCATATGCATCTTGTATAACATTTAGAAGGTGGTTCTGCACCATCAACACCTAATGGTTATGCATCAAAAATAATACTGAGGTATGGCCAATAAGATGCACTGGAGCTCACTGTGGCAAATGTGGTACACTTGAGGAAGTCATGCCTGGAATTTGGAGGTACATGAAAAATGTTGCATTGCACTCACTTATTGGGGTAAATGAGTGCTTAGTATTATGGAACTATAATGGCCTTTGATGTGGATGTCCTGTGCATACTCAGGAGTTGTGAAACATACAAGGAAGTGCTCACCACTGTGGGCATGTGCTGGTGGGCATCCTGCATACCATCTATCTGAGTACACAGGTCACATACCACTTGGTCTAATCACAGAGGTGTGCTGTCTATATTTTTATTAGATTGTGTAGTTTTTTTATAACAGAACTAAATTTTGTTCATCTACTGTGTCTTCATGGCTGTGGCAGCAATTCTTTGTGTGCGTTGATACTGCCTGCATTATACCAATAGCACACTTCAGTTCAGTGATTGTCCACACTTTGCAATCATCAACAAAGCTGGTTGGAAAAAGGATGTGTAAGTCAGTCTTAATGTCTGGAACTTATAATATGAACAAAGAAGGGCCTAGGACAGAGTCCTGTGGCATGGGCCTGCTCACTGGACTCTACATATAGGTCACTCATACTTCAGCATTTTTATCTCTCACTTATGTGATGCAGTGGTTTACTCTCTTGGCAATGTAGGTGTTTATGGCCACTTGAGACAGTTACTTATGTCAAATGCCTTGGCCAGATCAAGTTATGCAGGATGATAGTGTTGTCATTATGCATGCCCTTTGTTGACCATCTTGAGGACAGCCTACAGATGTAACAGACATGATGTAGCCTGAACAAATCACACATGTGATTGGTACACAGTCAGGAGATTACCTGTGTCCTTTTAGAGAAGGTCCATGATGACTCACTGGTCCGCCTCACAGATGAGGAGAGGCAGGATGGATCTATAACTCCATGCATCAAGTGATGGTCACCCCCAGTCAGAAGGATGCATGTTGATGTACACCTTTCTACAGAAAAATAGTCTATCTGGAGGCAGTGTTGAAGTTTGTATCCGATTGTGTATGGTAAGTCCATGTGTTAAGTCACACTATAGAAAACTGGTGATGTTGTCAGGACCCATTGATTCTGCATTATTAGATATGGAGAGTGCACATATGAGCTGCCCTCCATGGAGTAAAAACTGAGTAATGTTTGCATATATACTTTGGCTGATGGCCAGTGGCAATAGGGTGGTGACATGTGAGAGAAGCTGTCATCTAGCGTATTGTCTATTTCCTCTGGTTGGGTATCTCTGTTGTCATCCACACACATATCTGTGCTTATTCCCCTTAACATCTCACATTTATTGGAACAAATGATTTATGAAAAGACCTCAAAATATAGCCTTGGTCATTCACATCATTCCACACACTGGTGGCATGCACACAGTCATACAACTGTACCAATGTCATGTATGTACATCAACTGCAGAACATATGTCTATATGTGTTTCATAGGCACACTGTGTTTGATTGGCCTGATGCCATATTGGGACACATGACAGATCAGTTCTTTGTAGCTCATGCAGAGCATTTCCAGGCACACATACTAATAGTCACACAATGGGGTTGCCAACCACCTCATTAATCTCTGGCTATAGCAACACAACTGCACATATAAAGAAATCCACAATGTTGCAACTAAATCCAAACATGCAATACATTGGCAAGGTATATCACAGCATAACAGTAATGTATATAAAACAAGACTTATGTGACCATGTAATCGCTATGAATTTATATTGATGTCTGTCACAGGACATTCAGTGATGGTATGGAGACATGTATATCTGTGCTGTACTGCAAGTGTCACTATGATGGTGGAATGTGAACAGTGTAGGAGGTTAATCTGCTCCACTACAGCAACACGTCTTAATAAGACAGCAATATACATAAAACTGTATCATACCATGTCAACAGTTCTCGGGAGACATATTACAACAGCTGTTATAGAAAGACCACATAATGCAAAGGCAGCAATGGCCATTAGTACATTAGCTCACATCACAGATTGTAATACCCTCTTGTAGCCATACTATACATCTACACCTCAATATAGCACATGTCATTGACAGCAACATGACATGTCAACTGATCGTAGGGTCATAGGACATTATTATGCTAATGTTGTACTATATAATTTAATACTATATGGGAGGGAACTCTTGCATTATAACCACCAATGGAAATGTTATTTTTCATGGAACTGGTATTCTGATGAAGTCTGATATTTATGTAGACAAAAGCACTCAATAAATATGTGGTGTTGGGATACCAGTGTGTCCTTTTGTTTTCTACACTAATTTTGAAGTTTGTGGTGTGCTTTTTGAAATTTATCAGTGTGTTTAATTATGGATGGTGAGGAACTGCAGGTTAACATTGGTGGCATGGACCTACAGCACATAATGGACTCTATTTCTGCACTCACAGCAGTTGTAGCTAAATTGGCTCAAAAGGTGGAAGGTCTTTGTGGTAACGGCACTTTAGACATGGACAATAGAGTGTTGTACAATTGTTTGCAACAATTGCAATAGTCTTTTGTCACTTCTGCTCAAAGGAAGTGTAATAGCAGGAATAATGAGCTGAGCAGGCTTGTTTCTTTTAATTCCAATGTTGCCTTGTCAAGTTCTGGCTTATGTGAAGGACCAGGGACATCCAGGAAAGCTATAGTCCAATTTTCGGTTGCCCAGTGGCTCAGGAACAACGCGAATTGGGGAAACAATGGCATCAATGGTGAAATGGGATATGGAACATTGGACAAACAAGTCCTTTTAAAGAAAAACTACAGCTTGAGAGCTGTTATCTGGCAGAATGTTTAAAGTGGGAACATATACCAAAAGGGCTTCGGATGTGGTAGTATCCCACAGGACTTACAAAGAACTCACAACTGTATCAGGACTTGACCAAGTTATTTAACAGGCAAGGCTGTGATTTGCTTGGATTATTAATTGCAGATAATAGAAAAATGACTGCTTTAAATAGTGAAATTAACAAAATAGATGCTAGTATTAAAAACAACCTGCTTTTTGAACACAAGAACAGGGAGTATCATTGTGTTTTTCAGGATGTTGATAAAGATTTAATTGAACTGAAAAATAGAAAAGAAAAAAGTTACTTAGGGACAAGCATGAATATGACAATGGTAAGGCCTACCCAGATCCACCAAAGGGACAGCAAAGTAGGAATTATGATAAGGTTTATGTATCCTTTGAGAGGGAAATGAATGAAGACAATGTAGAAAATTTGGGGAGCGCCAAGGCCCCTTTAGAGACTCCATTACTGAGGAGATCAGAGCATCTCATAAACCAGAGGAATGGGGGCCAAGGGAATTGGAGGTGTGTGCAAAAGTTACCTCAACAACCATCAAGAAGCAATGAGAAGAGAGGGGGGAGACAGGAGCCCCCCTATTACAGATAGAAACAGGTGCAGAATATCTTTGCCAAGACGATAATGTAGTTTCGGTTGTGTATAACACAGCTAATGACCTTAAAATTTACAACTTGAGTCACACACAAGCCAGTGATGAATGGGTGGGTATGTTTGACAAAGGGCTTAATTTTATGCCAGCTAAAAAAGCCAATACAGTCAAAACTATCCTGCAACTTAAAAGTTTTACTAGGAAACTGAACCTAGCCCTTTATTTCAAACATTGGGCTGAATTAGGTAGTGATTCCACTAAGTTAAAAAGGCCAAGTACTTTCATTCCCCCTACACATCCTATTGTGCAGATGTTTGAAACATTGTGTGAGAAGAAAATCAGAAAAACTGGTTAGAGAAATGATAAAATGCCAGTCGATAATTTAACAGTAAATGAAATGAGATTATTAAAAAAGTATCTTGGAAACAATGATATTTGAATTATGAAACATGACAAGGGTGGGAGGCTTGTGATAATGGACATGTATGAGTATGATTACAACAGTAGGATGTATGGAATGTTATATAGAGACACTTATATTAAAGTTTCATGTAATGAACTCAACATTGCTTATAGGAATATTGAACTTGCTTTAGATAAGCTCATGTTAAATGGACAAATAAGTTTAGAGGAACATGAATATTTAGAGACTCTACATCCACAGATTCCAACTTTCTTTGGGATCCCTAAAATTCACAAGTCCATTTCCAACCCCCCACTATGACCGATCGTAGCTGCTAAGGCATCGAAGACTTTTTGTATTGTCAGATTTATTGATAGTAAGGTAAAACAGGTACTTGATAACAGGTCTACCATATTTAAAGATTCATGGGACTTTCTAGGAAAAGTTAAACAAGACATGTACCAAGATGATTTGCCTATGGCAACAATCGACATCTGTGTCTTATTTTCGGTCATACCTCATGAGTTGTGTGTCGAGTGGTTCTATGACTATTTATGTAAAAATACTAATATTGACCAAATTATGATTTTGACTTTAAGAACTTGTATGGAACTTGTCCTCGAAAATAATTTTATTAGTTTTGAAGGACACTTGTTCAGACAAAGGCAGGGCATGGCAATGGGTGCATGCTGTGCCCTGTCTTTGCAAATATAGTACTGGCACAGTGGGAAGATTTATTCATTCGGAAATCATCATACAAAGACTGCTGGGTCCTGTATGGGTGGTATTTGGAAGGGTATCTGGAAGGGTGGTGATGAAAAGTTAAAAGAGTTTTTTTAGTTTATACATGAGGCAGCTACATTTTTAAAATTCACAATGGTTGTATATAAAGATGCACTTAATTACTTGGACATTACCATTAGGAAAGATTATGACAAGAAAATCTTCACTTCCCACGTATTTAGGAAACCTACATACTCCATTTCCATACTGCATTATAGTAGCTGGCACCCTATCCATTAAAAAAGAGCACTGGTAAAAGGGCCATATGTACAATTAGTGAGAATGGTCTGAGATGTCAATGATTTTCTGAATGAATGTGAGTTGTTAAAAAATATGTTAGGAGGGAGAGAATACCCTGTAGATTTTGTGGGAAACATAATAGGGGAAGTAAAAAGAAAAAGAATTGAAGGTATCTTTAAGGCACTGTTGAACACCGGCACTGGACTCATGACTACAAGGGGTTCTAGTGAAATTAACAAATACAACAGAGCATTGATTTTACCATTCGATATTTATTTCTATGAAATTCATGAAATCATCTGTAAGTACTGGACGGTATTCAGTATGGATTCTGAGGTACAAACTCTGATGGGCAAGAAACCTACAGTAGTTTATAAAAAGGATATCTCCCTGAAAGGAATGTTAGAGATGGATAGTAGTAAGACTACATGAGGTGGTAGCTTTAAATGTGGAAGGTGTTCTCAGTGCCAATATATGGTTGACAAAGACAAGATTAGAATTTGGAACTGTGGCTCAATAAGACCAAGAAAGAAATGTTATTGCTATTCTAAAGGTGTGATATATATATATATATATATATATATATATATTTATAGATATATATAGATATATATATATAGCACTGTGTAAATCCTGTAAGGGATTTAATGGATTTTATGTGACTAAAGGGCATTCAGACAAAGAGTGTATGAACATATTTATGACAATCATAGAAATGAAAAGAATGCCCTTTACAGACATATTAGTATTCACCCCACACACACCTTTAAATTTTATGCTATAGATCATGTTGATTTGTGTCACCGTCGAGGGCCTTCTGATGATTTTCTGGAATTCAAGAAATTGAAATGGCAGATAAAAACTAATGTGTGTGAACTACCTGGGCTGAATGATAAATGTTCAAGTTCCCCTTTATTAAAATTAGAATCTGCCTATTTATTGTAAATTGCCCTATTATTTTATATCATCATTGTTCAATTATTTTTATGTGCTTTATGGGTCTATATATAATTGTCAACATTGCATTTTTAATGTGATCTTGAGTTGTTTTTATTGTGTTTTTACTTTCTGATATTTTTGATATTGTTGTACTGCTTTAAAACTATATGGGAGGGAAGTGTTGCATTATAACAACCAATGGAAGGGCAGGAGTGTTTATTTAAATGTTATCTTTTATGGAACTGGTATTCTGATGAAGTCTAATATTTCTGTAGATGAAAGCACTCAATAAATTCATGGTGTGGGGATACCATTGTATCCTGTTGTTTTCTACACTAAATTTGCATTATTAGGCTAATGGCCAACATTACGTAAAATCCTAGCCATTATTATGCCATTTAAAAATATCCCTATATTTATATTATGGAATATAGTAAGACTATTGTGCATATGTGCATATTTGTTGGATTGAATTACCTCTTGCCACTGTCCATATGGGACATGTACACCATAGCATGACAAAATTAGCAATCACACATGCAGTGGTCTGGAGATGGCTTACAGTGGCTCATGGAAGGACTCTACTTCATGATGTGTGCATTCATATTTGACATAAGGACATCCTCCATGCCTCTGCCGTAAAGATGCCACATGGCCAAAGAAAAGAGGATGATGGTGGGTGCATGAGGATATGTGAAAGGTTCCCCAAGTTGTAGTGAAATGAATAGTGATAGCAAAGATGATGACACAATGACCATAATGTACCACCACCCACACATACATAGCAGTAGACTGGGGCCTAATTTGAACATTATACCTATGTAGTTATAGAAGATGAATGGCATGCAATGTCACAGAAGCAACACCACATATGTCTGATTATAACACTGTCATGTTGCACTTTATGGAGCATGATAGTATCATTGCATGCTGAAGAGAATATGTTAGGTGTGTATGACATGGATTTTGAGTCATACCCTGTGGTAATTCATCTCAAAAGTGATATTTTTATGTATAGACACTCAAGTTGCATGCTGTCAGATTCAAATCCCTATATGTCTAAGCAAAGTAGCTTAAAACTCAGTAGTTAATGGCACTGCCACAGCACAGGTTTGTCTTGAATATTGTCAGAGTGCATATTATGCAGGTTGACATCATCAGTGTATGCTACTACACCAAGATGTTCAGAGGAGGGTTTGACATAGCTGTGGACTCACATATCATTCTAAAATTGTCATCATAGTGATTGTTGACTGCACACACAGCTGAATTCAGTGAGAATAGAACAGCTACATAACTCTTTATAAAGCACAGTACTTAACGCAAGTGCCACAGCAAAGTCCTGGCTTTTATAGTGTCTGACAACACTTTATAGATAATGACATCAGCAATGTCTGGTGAGAAGAAGATGTTAATAACAGTGTCTCACACGTTGGTGTAAAATGCTCTCTCAAATGACAACCAAGTGACCAAGTGAACACACACACACACAAGCTGAACACTGTGAGATTATAACACCTACCTAAGTAGACCAGCTAGAGAACTCAGTATATAAAACAAGCACCATGATCCAAGTCTGACTTTTACAATGCTGCTGGACAATTTCTAGTGGATGACATCATCACTGTATGTTTGGGTGAAGATGTTGGGAGGTCTGTAAAAATGGATGAGTAGCCATTTACAACTGTTAAGATATTAAAGTTCTGCATGGTACCAGATTGATGATAGTAGGATACAGACTGATGTTCATCTGACTATGCACACACACTTGCACACACATAGAGTCATACCCATAATATGGCTGCTGTGCTAATATATCACATATGTAAGTATTTTGTTTCCATCTGCAAAACACAGTATTTCATGACTGCAAAACTATTGAAGTATGTATTTCCCTTGTCAAAGTTGTCGTTATAGATGATGCCATCATCATTACATGATGTGGTTGGCATATCTTGTAATAACAGTGGTGTGCAAAGTGTAGACATAGTATTTTGTGTTGTGTTTGTAATGTGCAGGTATACCTTAAGTGACAGCTTTACAAACTGAATGCAAACAGCTGTCAGGAATACATGTAGCAGAAATTAGACATTTTCTGTTTTTTCCCATGATGTTGCGTACACTGCACACTTAAATTGTCACATACAGACATACACATTTTTTGTGACTATATCTGTGTGTTCATATTTGTGAATATTTGCTGTCCACATTAGTATAAGTATTACACAATCCAAGTTTGTACTGCCAGTATAAAGATGTACGTGATATGTAACAATGTATTTTTGGTATTTTTTTCCGTAGTATAGTTGATATTTGAGAACAACTACTGAGATACCAGGTTTCAAGTGCATGTGCACAGGTAATACACGATTACAGTGTAAATATGTGTTCAGTCATTAAAAAGTCCCTTCCTTTCAGTTGGGTTTTACATGGACTTTAATGGGATGAGGTATAACTATGCAGTACTTATACATGAACTTGAGAAGTACTTATTCATACTGGCTATGGTAGACATAGCTAACAGATACTATGGTGTTCATAACTAGTTCATATTAGAAATTTTGTGTCTTAAACTATATAACCTTTAAAAAGTACTAACACTGCTTTCCCCATTTATGTGTAGTTAAGCAATGAGCAAATGAGGGCCTCTGTTTCATTGATAAAATTGGGAGTGCTATTGATTTGCTTTCCTCTGGGCAAACACTCTAAGCAGAGAGGCATGGCAGTCAGTATTTTGGATAGTACTGAGTGTAAGAAACACACCTGGGACCTAGCTGAGTCTGTGGCAGTAGGTGTAAGAGCACTGAGCTCTTAATTTGAGCTCAAATTATACAGGGTTCAATTCCAGCTCTATCTGATATTTTTAAATATATATTTCTGATGTAATTGAATAATTACAATATAATTATTAGAAATGTGAGAGTGAATGACTACAGTGAAATGCTGTATAAATACAATCAGTACTCAAATGATTTATGTCAATGGTACATGTATAAAGTTACATATTGATACAGAATAAATAAATATTTTTTTAAATGACATTTTTAATATAAGTGCCTTTATTCTACTTTAACTGTGTGTTTACTTAGCACAGCAGGTTTAAGCAGCATTGCGTGGAGGTAACCACACCATGCCATTGGATGTGAAGAGCCATTCACTATTGGTTGGCATTGGTGCATGAAGAAAAACTTTACGTAAACACAGGGGATAAAAAGTAAAAGGCTTCCTTGAGGATTTCTTATTTAATTGTGTGGTGTGTGATTCTATCTTTGACCAGATTAAATGAGTGAAAATGGGGTAGATAAGAAAATGGTGAAATGAGGTGCAAGTAGGGGGAAAAACAAAGGGAAAGCAATACAGGAATATGCAGAAGGTAAGTATGAAACAACCAAAGCTATCCACTTCTTCAACAGTGTAAAATGAATATGTATAAAATATTGGCTGAATTTGGACTGTCACCACAACAAAGATGGGTGACAACAGTGCAGTCATGTTGCATAGCCAATTGGAGCAAGTCAAGTGTGTCCAGAAGACACATATGCGAAGTGAAGAGTTATGTATGGGATGATATATATATTTTTGGGGAGATGTGCCTATTCACTAAGAGAGGAATGTTGGGTAAGGGACGTAGGTATTTCTTGGGCAGGTAAGTAGGGTAGATGAGGGAGTGGATGAAGACAAACAGGGCAAACAAGATAAGAGATAGGGACAGTGAGGGGCACAACTGGTTGGGGACACAATGATTGGGGATAAGGAGGGGACATCGAATGCCCATGCCCATCAAACGTGGACACATTGAGATTCTAGTCCTTACCCTCAGAACTGTCATCACTGTTCCCTTCCTCAGCTTGCTGTTGGAGTGCTTGATGTTTTTGATTGCCCTGCATTCCAGTGAGCATCTTTTCCATTTGGCTGAGGTGTGCACCAATGGTGTTTTCCATGACCTTGTGCATCATGCCTTGGATCACCTGGTGGGTGACAAAATCCCCATCTCTGCCAGTACTCCCAAAAGGTACTACTGCACCAGCTGCTGGGCTAGTTCTACCTAATGTGGAGGGCCTGGGTAGTACAGGGTCTGCACAGGCAGGAGCAGTGTTGGCAGATTGGTTCCCAGATATGCTGGGCATTGGTGCAGCAGCTGTTGGAGTAGGGGCAGGCTGAACCACACTGGTTGGCCTGCCTCCATGTGCTGTAAATCATTTTGTGAGTTGTCAGAAATTGATGACATCAAAATCTTGTGATCACACATGTAAAAATAAAATAAGAGACAAACAAAAAAATAATAATTAGTATCAATTTATGTGACACAATAAATTAGTAGAATATAAATATTTTTATTTTTACATTAAGTATACTTTCTAACCCCTGCAAACTATAACTGATGATTGCTCCAAGTAATCTTTACAATATGCATATATTGCACATACGCTTGCTCAAATAATACAGATTAGTTACACAGCATGCATTTTTTTAATTATTATTATATAATCATTTTAAATAACTTAGTGACATATTTGTAAGACTGGAACCCACAACATCTGATTGCTGCATTACAATTGACTCCTACAGTTGGCTTGAACTACAGACTGAAGCATGCATGCCTGATTTTACATTTAAGATATGCATGCTTAATTTTCTGCTACTGTATAGAAGAGGAATATTTTAGATAAAATAATACTTATGTTGTCCTGCATACATACTCCTTGCTTCCCTAAGTCTTTCTAAATGATCAGCATGGGGTCCCTGTTCACTGGAATCTTCTGGTCAGCTGTAGAATAAAAAGGAGACAAACAGAGGAGAGCATTATGCATAACAGCCTTGCCTATGTCCAGCTATCTATCTAATTTAAATTATCTTTATCTGTATACTTACAAAAGTGTGGGATGTCAGCAGTCCTAAACTCATCCTGCCACTGGTTGAGTGTCTCTTGCTTGCACCTTTTGAGCTCATTATAGAGGTTCCTACATTACTCTCCAGTGTGTGGAATGCCATTCACACTGGAGACAGCCTTGGCCAGACTATTCCAAGCCTCAGATTTGCACTGAGACCCGGCATAGTTCCCCAGCAGCAGCCTTCAGCTGTGGTGCTTTAGAAGGAGTCCAATAAAGATTCTGGACCCCTCCCCACCCCACTTTGAGCCATAAGCTTGGTAGCTCCAGACATTTTCGCTCAGGTCAAACAACAACAGTTGTGTGTTTTCCCAGCAATTCGTGTTATCATGTTTATTGCTACTGCACAAACCTGAACAACCTTGCCAACCAAGTTTTCATGACATTGAGTGGAGAGCAAGATTATCAAACAGATAGTAAAGCAGTTTTTGAAATAGGAAGGCTAATCTGATACTTTGCATTACCTTATTCGTTGGTTGCTGCTGTAACTGTTATTTGATTAACCTTCTCAGATTAAATTGACCATTTGGGACAGGATAATAATATGCTGATAAATACATCAAAAACTAAACATATGAAATTAGGGAGACATAAATTGAAAGGTGAATATTTAATACAGCACACAGTGATTGAAACTGTAGACTCATTTAAGGGCATGGGTATATGGCTAGATCCAGCTATGAGTTTTTCTAATCATATCAACCAATTGGTTAATGGTAGTTATACAACTATAGGCTGTATAAAATGATTTATAAAGTCTAGGAAATCAAAAATGATGAAGTCATTGTTTGTTAGTTACATTAGACCCAGACTTGGGTATGAAATAACAATATAGAAACCCTATAAGAAAACAAGCATGAGTCAATTGGAAAGAGTACAGCAGAAATATACCAAGGGTATTTAAGGATGTGAAAATTTAAGTTATTATGAAAGACTAAAATATCTGAACTTGTTCAGGGTCTCTTACAGATATCTAAGAGGAGATCTTATTTTGGTATATAGGGAGTTTAGAGACAACTACCTCTGGGAATGTTTAGGGTTATCAAAAAGTACTACAGAATCATAGGTTCATAGGTAGGTACTAAGCTATTGAACGAAGGGCCTAAGTAAGCCTAGCCAACAAGGTTCTCTGGCTTATGCCACCCAAGAAATCTATCCCTCCAGCATGTTCTGCTTATTGTGGTGACAAGGTTTAGGTCCCTAGAGCGTTTAGCTCAAAAGGATTTGGATTTCTTTAGGTATAGCATGTCCAACAGCTCTGGGTTTGACATAGCTTTATATGTTAGGCAGAGATCACCTTGGAGTAGGCAATATGCTATGGAGTTTTTTTATTATTTTATTTTACATTTGTTGACTGGGCTAGTCCAAATGAATATATGTCCATTTTCAGTGATGGCCCGGGGAGAAAAGCTCCACAACTCACGGTAATATTTACAGTAAATGACATTTTACAAATGCAGGTGCAAAACAGATTTTTGCCATTCCTTGTGATTCAGCTTACAGAATCTTAGTACTTATCAGCTATGGTTAGTCATACAAAGAAATCTATAATAACACTTTAAACAGTTAACTCAGACTCTCTTTATTGTTCATAGAAAACTAACTAGTTTATACAGGTATGGACATTAATAACCAGAGATAAGTGAGATAGTTAATCAGGGGAAAAGCTGGAGTTTTTTTCAGACGATCAGTGTAGGGCATCTGTTTGAGGCCAGTAATCCTCTTTGTGAGGTACTTCTGTGGCCTTTCCAGCTGCTGCAGATGTCTTGTGAGGCATATTCCAAAAGGGACATTGTACCCTATAATGGGTCTAATAAGTGTCGAGTAGAGGAGAACAATGACTGCTTTTTTCCTGGAAGAGAACCATTTTGTGATGAGGTGTGCCACGTAGAAGGATTTCCTGACTACTGTGGCAATGTGATTATCAAAGGAGAGACTACTGTCCACCTGGGTCCCAAGGTCTCTTATCACATATTCGGCATTAAGTAGACTGCCGCCTATGTGGTAGTTCATGGGTACAGAGTTTTTACCAAAGGGATGACAATGCATTTTTGGCATTATACTTGAGGCCATGGCTCTGACACCAGGCATCTGTCTCAGTGAGGCACTGCTGTAGGATGTCCCCATCATTTGGGGACTTGACTATGGCTCCTAGTTTGCAGTCATCTGCAAACTTCATTAGCAAAAGGCCTTCTGTGTTAGCCTGCACTTCAGAGAAGTAGATACCACACAGGAGAGGTCCCAGGACTGAACCCTGTGGTACTCCACTTGTCACTGTTTTGAAGTCAGATTTGGAGTCTGCAACTTTTACAGTGTGGGTTCTGTCAGTGAGCCAGTTGGCAACCCATCTTGTGATGTAGGGATTTATACCTAGTTTAGTAAGTTTAGCTATAATTTCAGAATAGGGGATGGTGTCAAAAGCCTTGGTGAGGTCAGGATAGGCTGTGTGAACCACCTTACCCTCATCTACGGCTTTGGAGACTCCCTCAAAGAAGTCGATCAGGTTCAGGAGGCATGATCTGCCTTTCACACTTTCACAAATCTGAACTGGGTGGGGTTCAGAGTTTGGAGGTTACCAGTGTCTTTGTTTATGAGTTCCATAATGATACGTTCCATGGCCTTACAGACCAGGCTCATCAGGCTAATGGGGTGATAATTCTGGGGATCACTGTTGGCTTTCCCTTTGTGGAGTGAGACAACTGTTGCTATGCACCATTCAGTGGGCACAAAGCCTGATGTGAGGCTATGATGGAACATGGTGCTTAGGTGGGCTGCCAGTTCATTCTGAAGTTCATGTAAAACACAGCCTGGGATGTTGTCCGGTCCCATGGACGCTGTGTTTTTGTGAAGTTGTCTCCATCCATTTCCTGTATATATCCAGGATGTTGTTGGCAATATCAGCTGGTTCTGTAATTTTGTGCAGTTGTGCTGTAACTTAGAGCAGATTGTTGCCACTGAGATTCTTGACATAGCTATAGAATGCTTTTTTGTGGTTGTCCTTAGAGTGATTTTGTTTGTTTTCATAGCTAGCTTTGGAGGATCTTATTGTAGAGCTTGTTTATGGTAGGGGCTTTTGGAGGATAGCGTCTTGGATTTCTTGGTGGGCATAGCACAATCGCATACACTCATAAGTGCTATTAAGTGCATTTGTAGAGGATTCAGCAGTTCATACTGTGTATTGTCAATGCATGGAGTGTCATGAAGTTTACCACTTCTGTTCTAAGAAGCTTGTGAAGTTGGTTGGAGAAAATTTTTACCATGGTTTCCTTAATGGGGGTTAGGGGGGATGTGGATATCTAGGGTGATTAGTTTATATGTAGATCTGACCAAAAAAGGGATTGACTTCAGGTGTGGAACACTGGTCCTCATGTTAGTAATGACTAGGTCCTAGATACTGTTGCCCCTGGTGGTGCAGGACCAATGCTAACATGGGCACCTGACATCATGCAGTACAGGTGGCTACCCTAGGAATGCAGTAGGTGAAACAATCAAAATTGTATAATGTACATATATACAGACACATATATATGCAGATATAGCACACACAGATCTACATATACACATACACATATATATATATATATATATATATATATATATATATATATGGCATATATATATATATATATATATATATATATATATACACACACACACACACACATACATATATATATATATATATATATATATATATATATATATATATATATATATGTGTGTGTAACACAGTGTGATACTACAGGGGGACACATGGACACACAGGTGCACACACAGTGGAATACATATGTACTGCCTTATGGTTGCCCATACCAACTGGACACGACATGAGCCACCCACACACTGGAAATGACAATTATACATAACAACATATACTCCTGAAGAGTATAAATATAATAACACCCAACAAAGTTTGCATGCTTGAAGGAAGGTTTATTTTACTACTATTTATGTTTGTACTATGATATTATAGCTATGACTTAGCGACATACATATAAAACGACTAATGCAACTGTGTGAAACAGTTATATTAGAACACAGTTCTATTAAGGTTTACATATGTTGCTTCTGTCAGGGGCTGAGGCCTTCAGAAGTGACAATAGTACAGACTGGGATACAGATACAGGACAGCCAATCATCAGTAGTAAGTAGTAAAATGCATAATCACACAACTCCAACCTGCCCTGTTACACCCCCTAGGGGGTAAGCACCTCAGTTGACACCATGGGATGTATCTGTTACATAACAAGGCATAACTGACACCATCACAATCACACTGACAGAAAGAACAGTCTGTATGTCAGGAAGCAGTAGATCTGCATTTACCCAAGGTGCATTGTATGGTAATATGCATCCAGATACCTTAAGGCAGCTTACCCCTGATACCCCCACATGTTGTAGCAGCCTAGGTTAGTTATGGTTCATCCCCCCATAGACTGACGTACAGGGTCATATACCACTGTTGCATACACTGGCCTCTGGATTGCATAAGGGCACACATATATTGTGTAGATGAAGGCCGCACATATATGGACCCAACCCCACAATATGTGTGGGGGCCACAACAGCAGTGGACTGATGGCAGGAATGGCAGCATGACATACTCACAGCCCACTACATAACAACCCCTGACAGCATGTCATACGGACAAAGCCTGGTATGTAGGTGGAGGTCAGATGCTGGAACACATGCCCATATGTGAAATACTGTTGTCATACACTAAGCAAGTCACTGGTGTTACAGGATAGGCTGCAACATACCCTTAGTCAGGCATATGAAGTTAGAAACACAAATGGATGTAGCCATGTACTGATAGCACTCAGCACACACACTGCCAGTGATATATCTGACACAAGATCTGTGTGGTGGACAGACAAAAAATAACAGGCACACATTTGGCCATCAAGTGGATAGGCCAACAGTTCAGAGCTATGCAGACATACTGCATTCCTTGTTAAACTAGTATCTGCATACAAACACTGTAACACCAGTGCTATACAATGCATACAACAAAACTACTCACACTCTGTCTGTATTTCTGGAACCTCATACAAATATGTAGCTAGCCTGAGTGTGCAAGTTCTCTTGTAAAATGTATTGCTACCTGCTGTCTGTAACACTGCTGCCCACACACAGGAAGGATGTCCACCATACAGGAAAGGTAAAGGGACCTTGCCTACATGATGTAGGGATTTATAGTAGTGGGTTGCCATGACAGTTGTAATTGGAAGTACAACACAGAATTCTGCATGCAGGTCGCAAGTGGATGACTCAGATTGGTGCAGAGGCCATCACCTCTACCGAGAAAAAGCCATGCTGCAATCTATCCAAAGCAACTTGATCCGTTTACTGGAGAGATAGATAGAGAGAGAGAGTGAAAGGTAAAAAAAAAAAAAAACAGAAAAGAAAAAACATCCATCCACCAAACTATCCAGGAGTGACTTCATTCCCACAACAGGTATGTGAAGTATACATGTATATAATTGACTGTAGTACTTGGTCCATAATAGTGGGATAGATGATGTGGAATTATTTATATGTGCCATCAGGTGTTGTTGTAATGATGTTCAGCTGAACAACTGCTAAGGAAAATAGAGGCGGTCCCTTTGGGTAGTGGGCCAAACCCATCAACTGTTTAGAGCAGCACTGACTGATAAGATGTAAGCCATCATATTGTGTGTTGAGTAATGGGAAGCATGTATATTACTGTGGCCAATAGCTGGTGATGGAAGTAATGCCATAATGATGGACACATGGCTTCCACAGCCCACCACTTGCAGTATACTCACGGTACCTGTATTGTAGCATGCTGGAATGCCATAGGTGTGTAAGAGGGTTACCTGCAATCTGGCCCCAATTATACCGCATAATGTCAGGTTGTGTCCATATGTAGCATCTGTCTGTGTTGTAGCAAGGCAGAACAGTGCAGTTGTGCAGGAAGGTGTTGTGAGATTGTGGACCTGATGCCTGTATGTACTCCATATATAGGTATGTATATATATATATATATATATATATATATATATATATATATATATATATATATATATATATACATATACATATACATGTATGTGCACAAAAATACAGACACCCATTTGTAGACACACATATAAACACATATATACAACATCATATATATCTACACATATATAGATATATATACCTATATGCACATGTCTACATAGATACAAACACACACACAAACATATACGTATGTAAGTACATGTCCCCTATATTACCATCACAGAGCTGCATGCTATGTATGAGGGAACAGCACACATAGCAATACAAACAGATATCTACAACTGTCAGTGTGTGCAACATGGATGGGTATCTCACATGTGAACCCGTTGTTGGGACCACATTGCCCTTGTCTGTGAAGTATGGAATGGGAATATGGGGAAGTATTAATAAAATAAGTAACAAAGGGCCACAGCTCCAAAGGCAAACCAAAACTTTAATCTGTGAGCACTTTCGTTCACTCAAATCAAATGAACATCTTCAGACAAATTCAAACAGTAAAACCTCTCCTTATATAACCAACAAATAACATGACCAATAAAATGCATTACATCAAAAGTTTAAAACTGATTGTTAAAAGGAATAAAGATATTTATAAAGATATTTGTAAGGTGACTTCAATATATTTAACTTTACTACTATGACTAAAGAACCTAATTTAATTGACCTTTTAGCAAGTGGATTGACATTTATACCAACGCAGAAAGCAAATATAGACACTATTCTGATGGACTTTAAGCTCTACATAGGTAAATTAAACTTACAGCTTTTATTTCATGGTTGTGAAAAAAATAATGTGATTTAAAACAGGGTTCCTAGAACTTTTAACCCATCCTTGCATCCTACACTAGCACTTTTTGAAAAAATATGTGAAATTGATTTTAGAAATAAATTAAAGGGCTCTTATGCACAGGGGGGGGGGGAGAATATGGCTAATGAAAATGTATTGGAACTAAATGCTTTGAGGCTTGCCAACATCAGAGTCATGAAGCCAGACAAGTGTGGGGGGCTAGTATTTATGACTAAGGAAGTCATGAAATGGTGTCTTTAAATGAAATTAATGTATCATACAGGAAAATAAGAGGTTACATTAATGATTTATTTATTTGCGGTCAAATAGACTTGGATATGTTTAAGTATTTAACAACATCAACAACCTGTCACACCTGTTATCTTTGGCACTCCAAAGATTCATAAGAATCTGGCTAACCCTCCTCTATGCCCCATAATTGATGGGAGAAATTCAGCCACATATGCTTGTGCTAAGGTGGTTGATGGTATCTTGACAAATTATGTAACAATGGAACACCAAATTTGTAAGGGCCCCTGGTCATTTTTAAGGGACATGAATAATCAGGAATGTAGTGAAGAGCTCAACTTTTTAACTGTGGATGTAAAAGACCTTTACACAGTCATCCCCCACAATTTAGGAATTGAATGGGTGGTAGATGTGTTAGTAGAAAGAGGTGCCCCAGCAAATGAAACTAGATTAGTTGAAGAACTACTATACATCATTTTGCAGAACAATTTTTTCATGTTTAATGGTACATACTACCTGCAGAAAAGGGGGGTAGCTATGGGGTCCCCATGTGGCAGTAGTTCTGCTAACTTAGTTATGGCCTTCTGGGAGCACCATTTTGTGTTTACCAGAAGTAACATAAAAAATAAAATCATGTATTATACACGATTTTTGGATGATATATTTATGAACATAAATGGAGATTAAACTACGCTAAGGAAATAGTGGATGAGATAAATGCCAGCACATCCTTTCTGGAATTCACATCCAATTTTGACAGCGTAAAGATTGCTTACTTGGATGTGGAATTAACTAAGGACATTTTAGGGGGATGCTACTTATCTAAAATTCATAGAAAGAAAACCTACTCAAACTCATTTTTCCATTACACAAGATGCCATCCACAATACCAGAAAAAATCTATAGTCACAGGTCAGCTGGTTAGGGCAGCATGGATGATCACCTTGGATAGAGAATTCATGCAGGAATGCAATAATTTAAAACAAATGTTTGAAAGAAGGGGTTACCCAGAAGAGTTGCTGCAGGGACTCATAAAAGAAGTCCAAATAAAAAGAAGGGAGGGGCACTTCTCACCCATTTTGGGACCACCAGCCTTATTAGCTCATATGCTTAGCCCTGCTACCACTGAGGGTAATAGTGCTGACATAAATATGCCAATGCACAGTAATAACAATAAGGATAAGAATGGATATATTGTCCGCTTAATTACTACATGTACACCTTATGGTGAGTCCATAAGGGCAACCTGTTAAAAAACTGGTGTATCCTTATGGGAGACAAAGTTCTCAGATCTAAATTGGGCGCCCTACCAAGAGTTGTGCATAGAAAAGGAGCTAACTTAAAAAATATATATTAGAGAAAGAGCATAAATTGTGGAACAGGAACCCAGGAATTGTTAAATGTGAAGCTTATGCTTATTGCAGGTACATAGACATAGGTAGGGACTATACCATTGCTAACAGGCATTTTTCACTCACTGCTAGATATGACTGTAACTCTAAAAGTGTGGTATATTTGGCAAGATGACCACTCTGTCTGGCATTTTATATAGGAAAAAACAATCGTAGGTTCAAAGAAACACTCTATGAACACATTTATAGTATAAACAGAAACAGAAAAAATAATGCTTTGGCCAACCACATTAGGGACAACCCTGGACACCACTTTAAATTTAAGGTGATCGACCAGGTGATAGAGGGCCCTAGAGGTGGGCCTACATCCCTTTTACTCAAAAGACAAGAGTTATGGTGGCAACTTACCTTAAATGTGCATAGTTATCTAGGCCTTAATGAGCAGTGTTCTGATATGTGTTTACTCAAGCTTAAAATTTTATTATGCTGAATGAATTTATGAAATTCAGTATAGAATGTTCTTATAAGATAATATAATATTTTATGTACTTATAGCTTTGTATGGGTGCACCTTTTTGATTGTTTTTTACATATTAATAATTCTCCACTTTGTGCTTAAAAATTCTCTTAAAGTATATTTAAATATCTTTATAAATATGTATATGCCTTTTAACAATCAATTGTTTAAAATGATGATGTAATGCATTTTATTGGTCATGTGATGTATTGGTTATATATGGATGGGGTTTTACTGTATTAATTTGTCTGAAGAAGTTCATTTGATTTGAGTGAACGAAAGTGCTCACAGATTAAAGTTTTGGTTTGCCTTTGGAGCTGTGGCCCTTTGCTGCTTATTTTATTAGTGCTTTAATTGTTGTTTTTTCGCTGGTCAGTTAATTTGTTAGGGCATGGCAAATGAAGGTGAACTTAATACCCCTCATTTGTTCTCAGAAACACAAAATGAGAACAATGTTGCTGTATCTATAACAAACCTTGCAAGGATTGTACTAACTTTATCACAGAAAGTGGATGACTTGAATGACAGGCTGTTGGCTAATGAGACTAATGGAAGAAGGAATGTGCAAACAATACCCAATGTGAGTTTATCAAATATGGGCTCATCTTCTGTTACTGAACTCCTTAAGCTGGACATGGGACAAACATCCACCACTGAATTACCTTATAGAGCTAACCATGACCAACAGCCAAATGAAAGACTGAGTTATAACCTGCATTGAGGTAAACTGCCACGGAGGCTTATTGGACTTCCAGAGCTAAGGGAATGTTTGGAGCAAGATTTTTCCCTTGGACTACAACAGAATAATTCTAATGCTACAGTGGAACAACCTGTCATTGGCACTGATATCAGGACTGTATTGAAGCAGTTTGATACAAGTTTGCTTAAATATAGAAAGACTCAGTTGGAAATAGTGTAAGTAGAAGAATGTCTGAAACAGGAACAGGTACCAAAAGGTTTAAGGTATCCAATGGGGGTTATACTAATCTCCCAATTTCACTTAGAACTGGTTTCATTTTTTAACCAACAGGGGCTTAGCTTAATGAAAATGATGATATCTAATTATAAAAAAGAAAATGCTGAGCTTTTTAATGAACTGTTAATGCTGGAGGATAGCATTAAAGCCAACACTGACTTTGATAGATACAAATTTGAATACAATAGAACTTTTGAGTCCATTGATGCCTTGATTTTAAACTATAAAGCTACAAAAAATCAAGAAACTACAGAGAGACCTTGATGACTGCACTAATGGGCTGGCTTTCCCACACCCAAGATTGCCCATCAAGAGTAGCAAAGCTCCTGTAAACCAACCAAAACGCTTTGCCAATATTAATATGCATGAGGAGGCTGAAGCAAATCAGCCCATTACTGATGTCACTGGTGATGTCAATGAACCAGAGGAACAGGAAGGGACAAGCCAGCCAAAAAGAAGTGAGCGTTTGCAAGGGAGAAACATCAATGGAGTTTCAGGGGAACAACATTTTCGTGTTGCTACATACAACAACGGTCAAATGCAACGAGGAGGCACCAAAAAGAAGGCACAATTGTGGAAAAACAACCACAACAACAAACGGAGATAGTAGAAAACTGGGAAGTACAGCTTGAAGAAAATGAAAATGAGCATGGGACTGTTATTTCTGGTGAAGAAAACAACCACAGTGAAGCAGCTGTTACTTTTGGTGATGAATACAACCACAGTGAAGCAGCTGGACATCCTGTTATTCAAACTAACCAGCAAGGTGACTTCAATATATTTAACTTTACTACTGTGACTATAGAACCTAATTAAAGTGAACTTTTAGCTAGGGGATTGACATTTATACCAATGCAGGAAGAAATATAGGCACTGTACTGATGGACTTTAAGCTCTACATACGTAAATTAAATGTACAGCTTTTATTTCATGGTTGTGAAATGAATAATGTGAATGAAAACAGGGTTCCTAGTACATTTAACCCACCCTTGCAACCTACACTAGCGCTTTTTGAAAAAATATGTGAAATTGATTTTAGAAACAAATTAAAGGGCTCTTATGCTCATTGGGGGGGGGGGGCGAAATAACATGACTAATGAAAATGTACTGGAACTAAATGCTTTGAGGCTTGCCAACATCAGAGTCATGAAGCCAAACAAGGGTGGGGGCTAGTATTTATGACTAAGGATGATTATAACTGTAGAATGGAGGAAATGCTGAAACAGGACAGTTATGAAATGGTGTCTTTAAATGAACTTAATGTAGCATACAGGAAAATAAGAGGTTACATTAATGATTTATTTATTTGCGGTCAAATAGACTTGGATATGTTTAAGTATTTAACAACATCAGCACCTATCACACCTGTTATCTTTGGCACTCCAAAGATTGGCTAAACTTCCTCTATGCCCCATAATTGATGTGAGAAATTCAGCCACATATGCTTGTGCTAAGGTGGTTGATGGTATCTTGAAAATATATGTTCATAAATTAGTACTAAGCTAACTGCCCTTTGGGAGCCATTTGAAGCCTAGCCAGTTATCCATTGAGGCAAACACCTTAACCATTAGGCCACCCTCCCAACCCTTGTAACAACGGAACACCAAATTTGTAAGGACTCCTGGTCATTTTTAAGGGACATGAATAATCAGGAATGTAGTGAAGAGCTCAACTTTTTAACTGTGGATGTAAAAGACCTTTACACAGTCATCCCCCACAATTTAGGAATTGAATGGGTGGTAGATGTGTTAGTAGAAAGAGGTGCCCCAGCAAATGAAACTAGATTAGTTGAAGAACTACTATACATCATTTTGCAGAACATTTTTTTCATGTTTAATGGTACATACTACCTACAGAAAAGGGGAGTAGCTATGGGGTCCCCATGTGGCGGTAGTTTTGCCAACTTAGTTATGGCCTTCTGGGAGCACCATTTTGTGTTTATCAGAAGTAACATCAAAGATAAAATCATGTATTATACACGATTTTTGGATGATATATTTATGATCATAAATGGAGATGAAACTACGGCTAAGGAAATAGTGGATGAGATGAATGCCAGCACATCCTTTCTGGAATTCACATCCAATATCGACAGCGTAAAGATTGCTTACTTGGATGTGGAATTAACTAAGGACATTTTAGGAGGATGCTACTTATCTAAAATTCATAGAAAGAAAACCTACTCAAACTCATTTTTCCATTACACAAGCTGCCATCCATAATACCAGAAAAAATCTATAGTCAAAGGTCAGCTGGTGAGCGCAGCACGGATGATCACCTTGGATAGAAAATTCATGAAGGAATGCAATAATTTAAAACAAATGTTTGAAAGTAGGGGCTAACCAGAAGTGCTACTGCAGGGACTCATAAAAGAAGTCCAAATAAAAAGAAGGGAGGGGCACTTCTCAGCCATTTTGGGACCACCAGCCTTATTAGCTCATATGCTTAGCCAGTCCATAAGGGGCACCCTGTTAAAAAACTGGTGTATCCTTATGGCAGACACAAATCTTAGATCTAAATTTGGTGCCCTACCAAGTGTTGTGTATAGAAAAGGAGCTAACTTAAAAAATATATTAGAGAAAGAGCATAAATTGTACAACAGGAACCCAGGAATGGTTAAATGTGAAGCTTGTGCCTATTGCAAGTACATAGACATAGGTAAGGACTATACAATTGCTAACAGGCATTTTTCACTCACTGCTAGATATGACTGTAACTCTAAACGTGTGGTATATTTGGCAAGATGTTAACTCTGTCTGGCATTTTATATTGGAAAAACTGATCGTAGGTTCAAAGAAAGAATCTATGAACACATTTATAGTATAAATAGAAGCAGAGAAAATAATGCTTTGGCCAACCACATTAGGGACAACCCTGTACACCACTTTAAATTTAAGGTGATCGACCAGGTGATAGAGGGCCCTAGAGGTGGTCATACATCCCTTTTACTCAAAAGACAAGAGTTATGGTGGCAACTTACCTTAAATATGCATAGTTATCCAGGCCTTAATTAGCAGTTTTCTGTTATGTGTTTACTCAAGCTTACAAGTTTATTACACTGAATGAATTTATGAAATTCAATATAGAATGTTCTTCTAAGATAATATAATATTTTATGTACTTATAGCTTTGTATGAATGCACCTTTTTGATTTTTTTTTACATATTAATAATTCTCCACGTTGTGCTTAAAAATTCTTTTAAAGTGTATGTAAATATCTTTATAAATATGTATATGCCTTTTAACAATCAGTTTTAAACTTGTGATGTAATGCATTTTATTAGTCATGTGATTTCTTAGTTATATAAGGAGGGGTTTTACTGTTTTAATATGGGGAAGTATGGCAGGCATAGCTGGGGAGGTGGTCAGTGTTGGTAGATATAGAGGACAGCCTCTACAGGGGTGGTATGTAACACATTTGGTGGGTAAACACCCTGGATGGTGTGTGTGGCCTGTGATGTGGAAGCCCCATGAGCCCTAATATGGACATAATGGGAACAAGCCTCCCACCCACTGATACCCACAACAGCAGTCCACGTCCTGAAGGTGCCTGGCCTACAGGTTGAGCAGGAGGAGCATGTGGACCCTGTGAATGTGTACTGGGTGCCTCAAGGTGATGTAGCACATCCCACATGTGTCTTGTGGAGACCGCTATGGAACAGACCCTGGACCTAACCTCCGGGGACAAGATCATGTCTGTGTGTGCCCACAGGGGGGACAACATCCCCTGAGTTGGTTCAACCAGAAGGTATTGCTGGACAAGTACATGAGGAGGCCCCAGGGTGGGTCCCACATGTGATGTGGCCTGGTAACATGAGCAGATGACTTTGGAGAGGTGGTTCTGCTGGCCAATAGTCCATAAACATGCTATTATGTTACTGTTATGGAACATACGTGGGTAGTAATAGTTTACACAATCCTGGAACGTGTCCAACAGCATGCATAGATATCCCCAATAACACAGAATGTCAGATGTGCAGAAATCACATATCAAGCATACCACAGGCATATATGGAACCATAGTGGCCCTGACAATGGCATGCAGCTGAATAGTCTGTAACAGGCCAGCAATGACAGTGTCCATACAGGGAACATGGCTACAAACACATTGCACAAAGTGTGGTACGATACAGTATCTATCCCACTGATAGGTAAGCTGTAGCCATACTTATTGAGTTGAGTGTACACTTTGTTGTCACTGATATGGTGGGGGGTGACAGTGATGTGTATTAAGAACTGTGGTAAACTCACTGTATGACTTGCTCACACCTGTTTCCATCTTTATGTCTTCCAGGCAAGATGTCACCTGGAAGGCACCCGGCTTACTCAGCTGCTGAGAATGACATTGTGGTAAACCACCTAATCCAGCACTACCCTGTCTTGTTTCGCCAGGCCGGTCTTGAGAATCAGGAGTGGACCACCTGTGGAACAACCTAGTCTACAGGGTCAATGAAGTCGGACTGCACAACCGCAGTTATGAGCAGGTCGGGCATCATTGTTCTGACCTGCTTTGCAAAGCCTGTCGGTGTGCTACTGCAGTCCGGGGGGGTCACCTCATAATAGGGGGGGCATGCAATCCATCTCCCCTGACACATATTGAGGAGCTCCTAGCCAGTCTTGTGGCACCTGCCCATCCGCATAGCCAACAACTACCGGACACCATTGTGGAGGTGGGTTATACCCACACACTGGCTGAGGAGCATGCAGGTAAGGCCACAGGGCACATCAGTAGACCACTATTGTGTATGCATCTGCATCTGTACAGGTGGATCATGCATATCTGACATGTCATAGATATAGTTTGTTGCTGCATAGTAGTGATAAACAGATGTGCATACATGGTAGTATTGTGGACATGTACTGTTGATGTAGTGTGATGCTGCACCCACCCTGTAGCAATGCCACAGGTGTGGCCACTAACTTTGCATCTCTCACCCTCTTATGTAGGTCCCTCCGGTGTACCACCAAGGCAGCAGCCTGCAGCTGGTGAGTATGGTTTATGTTGATGCTTGCCAGTACACCAAGCATGTAATGGCTATGGTATATTCCATGCAAACATCTAATACACCTACCCAGAATGCATGCTGTACATGTGCATGTATGATTGCTGTTAAATGCATGGCATCACAGTGGTGACCATGATGTAGTATTGGAAGGGTATATCAGACATCTGCAAGATAACTAACATCCTGTCATTGTGTAATGTGTCCACAAGGAGTAACATAATGGTGGGAAACATGGTCTACAGTAGGGGCATGTTTGAAACATCACCTGTATACAGTGCAACACCAGTGTATATACCAGTAGTACAATGGCAACTGTTGCAGAGTTACACTATGGCATAACGTATTACTGTGGTCCACATTATCAGCTAGGGCTAGGCTGTAACATGTGATGTTTAGTGTATAGGACACTGCAAACCTACATACATGTGTAGGCCTTACCTGTCAAGCATCTGCAAAAAGGCTGAAGGTGGGGGGGTGTCAGCATGACACACCAGGGCACTGCAGCAGGGATCCTAAGGATGCTAAGAATGGCTGTATCTTCCCATAGTCAGGTTCAGGAACTGTGGCAGACATAACCCTACCCCCACAGCAATAGTGATGGCAGTGTGTGAATACCAAGGGATGTGCACATGAGTAGACCTTGCAATATGCAGATTAGGGGGACATGTGTAGGGCAGACTGAACATACACTGGCAAATGCAGATGGCCCATGCTAGTATACCCCTGCCAGGAGTAGTGACTGCTGTAGTACACATAACAAACTGTAATGATAAGGGTGTGCACACATGGAGTGTATGCATCGTGGTCAGCATCCACATACCTAACACATTCTGTAGACACTGCATGTGAATCTGCAGGACATATGTCACATATCAGGTTCATGTACTGTTAATATATGTGGTGATGTGGTCCCATGGCAGATCAAGGGAGGGTACGTCATATCAATAAGGGTGTGTACACTCCCCATAGCCATGGTATGCTCTGACAGTTGTCAGGGTAATAGTATTGGATTGGTCATACATGGTACGCTGATGTTGAGAGCTGTAAACCAGACATCAGGCATTCACAAATGACATCTGTTCACATATCATCCCAGGTATGTGTTGCTGAAAAACATAGGGGCTGTGAACATTAAAGCTGACATAACTGACACAGTACTACACATTCAGCAATGGGTTGTACACCTGTGAGGTGTGGTGCACAGTACATGGCAGGGTGCAGAACAGGTGCACAGCATTACTGTGTACATGGGTGCAGTGGTATCCAGGGGAAGGGGTATCACTTAGTAACACAGCACATGCATCACACACATGCATACTGTTGCTAGCATGGATTGACAATATCTGCACTGCATGCTGTTGTGTACCAGATGTTATGCATGTTGACAGATGGGTAATAGGAGGACTGTGTGTACTATCATTGTGCAACCTCACCTGTATGTGTGTGTGTGTCTTAGTGGGTGGTTAGTTTGTCTGTAGGATCACTCTGGTGAAGTGGAGGGAGGTTGATGCATGTAGGATGCGTGTGTGCATGTGTGTGTGTTTGTGTGGGTGTCCATGTATGCACATGTGTGATTGTGGGGTTGTTCATACAGCAGTCCTTCCCTTTGGGATAGTGCAGTACAGTACATGGACATGGACTGACACATGACACACCAAGAATACCTGTCATGTATGTAATTACAGGACAGCTGATAGTATAATAAGGTCTGTAGCATGGAACAGGCATTGGGAGGGAAAGTAGACACGAGGTATACCCTTAATATCACATTCAGCAGAAAGGTGACTGACAACCCACTTATGCCGCACTACAGATGCATTGGGGAATTACTAGACAACACCATGGAGTATATCCATATATTACAGTTGTTGCATACTAGGCTGATTGAGCAGCATATCTGGCATATACTGAGCAATACAAACACATGACACTCCAGTGTGTGATATTATGGAGTGAACATAGTAGCCCCTCACGTATAGGGGCCATGCTCATGATGTCCAGACATACACAAGATGAACACTGAATGACAGCAGTGAGGCCATGTAAAACCACTCCACTCAGGTCAGGGAGGTAATGGAGTCACAGGTCTTGTGTTTTGATCACTTGTCTAGGCATTTAGAGGAATGATAAGTTAATGATTAGTATTAGTGTATGTTACTAAGTGTGATGCAAGATGGAGAACTCGTGGGAATATATGTGGGACTGCATGTAATGTCACGGACAGGTATGTATTAAGGTGGTGTGTGTGTGTGTGTGTGTGTGTGTGTGTGTGTGTGTGTGTGTGTGTGTGTGTGTGTGTGTGTGTGTGTTTATGTGCGTACTGTTATGCAATGCTGTACACGTCTTACAGTGCATTTATTTTTTTCCCCCACAGGTGGTAAGGTGGGTCAGAGTCCCTCCTGCATGCAATCTGATGTTGGTGTCCATACAGACACTAAAGATGATGATAGCACTATTGAGGCACAGGTGGGGTTGTCAGGGGCCAAAAGAGCACCATCATTTGACATCCCTCTTTTAGCCACCCCAACCCCGCACACAGTTACAGTGACTATACATACTCCATCACCAGTGGCCATAGTGGAGGGGCAGCTGGCGTTTGGTGCCAGTGTAGAGGAGAGTGTGGTAATCATGCCTACTGTGTCTGTTCACAGCAGGCATAGCTGGATATCCGGCAGGGCACCACATAGCCAGATGTCCCAGGGTGCTCATGGTGGGGCTGCTGATCATCATGCCCCTAGCAGACACACCACAACTGGTACCACCAGGTGCATGTTTCAGGCTGTCATGGTGGCACCGGCACATATGGAACATTACACCAGACAGGGCCTGAGGCTGCAGAGGGCTGCTCTCACATCTACATGCGACAACTTCTGTGAACTGTCTGGTGCCATCCATGCTTGTACCATGCTCATGGATAGACAGACTGGTGAGATGATGGTCCTCATCAACCGTGGTATGTCTGTGCTTGTACGTGTAGTGGGAGTGCAACAACAGCCGTGTGGGTGTTAGCCAGCAATATCAACAGCTGGCAGTCAACAGGGACATGTTAGGACACCAAGGGGCTCCTGTAGTGGCAGAACCAGCCCCAGAACTGCGGGGGAGATGCTGTCTACACCACACCACAGCAGGCCATGAGCACATGGTCCTGGCCAGTCCCAGGAGGGACCTGGTTCCAGCGGACATCTGTCATTATCAGGGGAGAGTAGCACATCGAGGCCTGTACCAGGACATGCCCAAAGAACCCCTGGCAGGCACAGTCCATGTGTCCAAGGCTGGAGGCAGTGTACTACACACCCTGCCAGGCACGGTCTGCAGCTGTCTATAAACACCTGCGTAGGGCCACATGGAAGAACTGTGTGCATGCATACCCACACACCATATGAGCAAACCTAAGACTACCCCATACTTACACACACCATATCATCACACCCAATTCACCTTATTACACCGCTGACCCACGCAGATGGTGTCAAATGTATGGCCCACCCCTGGCCTCTGGCAAACCAACAACACACCCTATGCATATGATGATACCTGTGCCACATCCCTGTCATCCATAATATCGACGCAGGGACAGGCTAATATGGTTCGGATGCACACGGTGACTGTACTACAGTGTACCAAAGTATTGCTTTGCAACATGTTGTCAGGAGTAAAGTTTAATGCATACATGTCAGGTAGTGTAGCCATCCAGCAATGATGCATTATAGCTGTTAGTAACACTGGTTGATTGTGGTCTCCATAATGTTATCCATTTGTGTTGTAGGTGTACATGTGTCAGCACACGGATGGTCTGCAGTCATATTCCACAATGGGGTATGGCACTGTGGTGACTCCATAGCTGTGACATATTTGGGGTAAAGTTGAACAGATGTTACAGGTTTGTATAACAGTTATTGCTTGTGCCACATGGACAGGTGACCTGCTGGGACATGTATAATCTGCAACCTGATGTAGACCTATCCATATACATGCACACTCTTACTTGGCAACACTGGGACTAGACCCCTACCTAGGTATGTAGTGCTACTGAAGTGTGTGGCTTTCATTGCACACACCACACAGCATTTAGGGTGAGGTGTGTTCCAGGTTACATGCAGAACATCCCCAGACATGTACAGTATGCTAATGGGGAATGTAATGGGTGTATTTGGACAATACATAGTGTGACATACCTTCATATAGACATTAACAGACACATAAAAGGCAGACACACGTCCGAGAGACCTGGGCCTAACTAACTTGTCAGTGTGTCCAATGTGTTACAGGTAGGATGCACACAGCACATGCATAACTGGGCTGGATTGTGGTATCAGTTACCTGTACGGTTGATGATGACAGTGGTAATCATAAAGTGGTACATGGGACATATACCAGATGTACCTTGGTGTAATGACAGTGTACACAGCACCCACATTCCCCAGTGGATATTGTACTCCCTGAAACTCATGATGACACTCTGGCATACCCACCATCACACATTACCCATGACTGCGATATAACCCATTGTATATCCCAACAGTGGTACTACAGGGATATACATTGAATGCACATGCCTCAGGCATAGTAGATTGTTGCATTGTCATGCCTCACTTATGGGCAGCAACAACACTATCTGTACTACTGTGTGGCAATGGGTAGTGTAATAGGAGTATGTGGCCTTGGAATGCTATACCCTACAGATATACAGACATGTACACGTACACACACTTGCCAGAAATCAATGGTTATTCCATACCTATCGACCCATTTGTACAACATTGTTGTGCTGGTACTGCAAGGCTCGTCTAGCTGGTATGGAGAGGAGTGTAACAGAGTACATGTAATGTCACATACAGCAGCAGCCACAACTGACTATGGCAATGGGTGTTGCAGTGGTTGTGAAGGCCCTCATGGAATTCACAAGTACAGGTGTGCTAATACACAGACACTGCTATACTCAGTAATGCACATATACATATGTGTCAGTACTGGGGTGCATCGTTGCAGGTGGGTATAGCTGTGTACCTAGATATTGTCCATGGAGAGATGGGTTGTGTAGGGGATGTGTGTACAGTGGTATCCTACCACCTGCAATGTGGCAGCTGGCAATCTACCGACAGACACTACTGTGGTGACCCTCAGGGTGAGAGTGACATGCATCAGCCAATCCTCTGGGTGCCTCCTGTACATGGCCACCAAGGTGATCAAGTTGACATGCATGCAACATGTATTACAACACATGATTAGTGTCTGTGATGGAGACCTGTACCCAAGCATGTTCTGTTGACTGTGGTAGTGTACTGGAGGTACCCGTGGAATGTGGTGCGCACAGGGTGTTGTCTCCTATATGTGCCAGTTCTTACACAGCTGGACAGACATATGAGTGTCAATCAAGCATAGGCTGCCTGTACATATCCCAGCTGGATACCTGCCATCTGTACATCTGTACAGGAACCGACAGTCATCAGCTTGGCAAGTAGCTATGTAGTAGGATGAATGTGTTGACAGACATTTGACAACTATATGTATGCCATAATTACATGTTGGAAGCCCTCACTAACATGTGGTGTACAGACAGTAGTCTACAGTTACATTCCATATGTCAGATCATTATCCAGTAGGGGATCTGTACTGTGGCACAGCTCACACACCAGGGATACAACAGGAAGGCCTCAGAGTTCAGCTATGCCTGCAGGTGTGTGTGTTGTCAGTACTACATTTAGCACTCTACTCTTGCCTGGGACAGCACTGTAAACAGTAGTAGCGCCATGATACACTACATGCCAGTGTGACAGCATATACCCTGTATGTAACACATTGACATGGATAACACTGCTGTACAGGCCTCATATATGTCCGTGTCCCAGACATGACACTCAAACCCCTTGCTACTGTAATGACAGCACATGGGCGCATGTATTGTACATGGCATGACATACACTTATTACAGATGTCATTACCCTGCTTTTTTATCAGACTATGTGGGTTGAACTGGTTACCAAGGCTTAGCCATGCTTAGCAGTTATCAACATTGCTCCAATATAACAGCAAAGCTGATTTGCGCACTGGTAAGCGAAGCCTACACTGTAAGAGCTCGTACATTTACTCATAACTTAGCAGTGCTTACCATCAAGCAAACCCACACAAACGTGCTTACAACTGCTCAAAACTGTCTTAACCACTCTGTATCTGGCCACCCTTGTTCTGCCCAGCAACAAAATGAACAGCTCTTGAACCCAGGACCCTGTACACTATAGTCAAAACACTTAATCATTATACAATGACCATTGTGAAGACAGCTGTAGTTTTTCCAATATATCTGTCAATACACATATTGATTAGTATTGAACGATTGCCTTTACTTCCACAATTGTGTAGTACTTGTTATTAATATGACTGTTGCATCACATATGTTGTTTTACCATAATGTACACATATCAGATACATATGGTGAATTACATCTGGGAGGGTATACACAACCGTGAGGTTTACATATGACAGGAATATGGATATATATATATATATATATATATACATATAATATGTTGATATATGTCTACATGTACATACACATGTATATTCATACATATGTCTGTATACACATCTATATAGTTCATCATATATATGGCCATATGTAGATCTCTTTATATATATATATATATATAGAGAGAGAGAGAGAGAGAGAGCTATATATGTATGCACAGCCTATGTGTACAGATATGCCTATTTATGTAGATATATATGTAGATATCTATAGCTATATGTGCATACATATCTATTCTGCTGTACCTATTACTGTCAATATATATGTAGATATCCATAAGTATATGTGCATATGTATCTCTATTTGTATATGTGTAGACATATATTGCTGTGTATATGTAGATATCTGAGTGTTTATATGTATATATATATATATATATATATATATATATATATATGTACATATACATATCCATCTATGTATGTCAATATGTATATGTGTATATATCTATATAGATATATGGATAATTATATATACATATATGTTTGCCATATGTCGAGAACATGGAGTGGAGTCCTACATCTGCCCTAATAGTCCTAACCTCTTAGTGCAAGAGGATGTCAGGTATGTATTGCAGGTATATATGTAGACTGTTGCTACTGTAATAGAGGTTGACCTAACAGACATGTTGTGTGTGGGAGGTCACATATGCTTGTAACATGTGCGCCATTGGCTACTGACAGACATCCTAAGGACATCATAGTACAGCACCACTGCTAGCACAGTAATGATCTTGTGGACTACAGCAGAGATATGGCCAAAAAATGTGGACAGCCTGACACACTCTGGTCAGTACAGAGGTATGCACAGAACCCCTCAGTGCAAATCATGTCAACCAAGCCTAACAATGTGGATGTTAACAGCCATGTAGATGGGTATATCACATAAATACTGGTATACATTTGCCCCCATAGATTATGCATTCACACACCCCTGTCTGTCCTGACACATAATAACTACTTGTACAGAGGTGACATGGCCAAATACTACCCACTAGTGACATGCATCTCTACAGCATCCCACTGCTTTGTCAGAAATACATGACTGTTATGGTGGCCTGGCAGCAGTACATCTGGCAAGTATCTGGACATAACATCACACTGGGTAAGTACACTAAGTTGCTAGGCATGTAACAAAGCACTGTGCAGGCTACAGGCAGATTGCCACAACACTGGCCTACATTTCTTATGGGGGAATACACATGTACCTGCATATATAGCAGGCTCTACAGGCATGTCACAGCACAGAGTAATAGACACCTGTGTGAAAGTGCATAACCACAACCAGTGTGAACACAGGCACAACCACATATGGTAAGATAGCAAAATATTTCAGTATATGGACTAGACATCCTCACATGTGCCCTCACACACTAACCCTACATATACTGGGCCACAACACAGTGTGGTCCAATGCCTGTCTGTGGAATGGGACATGTGTGTGTTTGGCCATACAAACATGTAAGCTGATAATATACACTGGAGCAGCATGTAACATCAGATAGAACATGACCGACAAAATTGACATCTACCACAGTCTGTATACAGACCAAGGTGCATCTTCACAATACACACACTGTTGACAATTACCATAAGTACACAGACCTCAGTACTGTACATACAACCACAGAATGCCCAGTTATGCCCTCAAATGTAACCCCTACTATAGATAACATGTGTAGCAGTCTGATATCTCACTGGCTTGTTATCAGATATGATGTGAATAAATAATGGTGTACAGAACATATGCACCCCTTACTGCATGACATATGTGCAAAGGTTGACAGAGTTGTGGCTGGAGGCACAAACACTGGGCCATTAATGACATGTTGCTGTGATAACCTTATACATTCAGAGTTGTAACAGAGTTTGTTGTGAAAAATGTCCTATGAGGAATATGAAGTCAGTAACAGAAAAACACAAATAGCAAGCTTCACACAGGCAAAATTACATAAGATTTCTTCACCACTTTATTTGGTACCTCGGCCTTTCGCCTTCAAAGAATAATTACATCCTAGTGCTCCATTCCTTTATGCCCCATTCAATATAAACTTATATAATTAAACAATTAATTATTTAAAGGCATATGCATCACTTAATTTCATTTAAACACATTCTTATAGATTAAATTCATTCACAATTATGATTTATGATGTCAGGTTGCTATCAAGTGTGCCACTACATTTTAACACATTTTTCATATATATATATATATATATATATATATATATATATATATATATATATATATATATATAAAAATTAAATACATTATAATGTTAAATTACTATCAATATTCATTCCTCTAGGTTGCAAAGTTTTATAATTTATAATACATCTGCATTCCAACTTATCTAAATCATCTTTAAAACTTCCACCATATTTAAAAAATGGTCATGCCAAATCACTGTAAAGCAAACTGACATTGGACCAAAAGTGCTCAGCTACTGGACTAAACATTTTTTTATTCCTGATGTCCTTTAGATGTTCCAGGATTCTTACCCTCACCTTCCTTTTAGTCTGATCTATGTACCATTTTCCCTTTCACATCCACAGCCTATTATATAAACAATACCCTGTGAATTACATGTATATCCTTCTTTTGCCTTATATAACCTTTCATTAATCCTTTTTCCATCCAGATTTCTTACCCTACCACATGCACTGCAGTTTCCACAAGGTCACATACCATACGTTTAGTCCAGTAGCTGGGCACTTTTGGTCCACACATGGGGGTAATAATGTCAGTTTGTTTTATAGTGTTTTGGCTCAACCATTTTTTAAAGATGGGGGAAGTTTTAAAGATGATTTAGATAAGTTGGAATGCAGATGTATTATAGGTTCATAGGTTCATACTAGGCTATCTGCCCTGGGGCATTTATAAGCCTAGCCCGATTGTGTTTGGCTTACGCCACCCCTTGATTTGAGTATACTGTGCCCTTTTTAAAGTTTAGTTTACTGTGCCTCTGTCTAATAGTGACACAGAAGTAATCCCCGGGACAAACCTACGATCCCCCATCCACTCATTAAGATTCTTCTTGAAGAGAGTCAGTGAGGTGCTCTGCCTAACATGAATTGGAATTCTATTCCAGAGCAAAGGGAGCCTCTGGGTTATGAATCTGTCCCTCCAGCATGTTCTATTTATTTCTGTGCTGAGGTTCAAGTCCCTCAAGCGCGTGGCTCTATGGGATTTAGATTTACTGAGGTGAAGCATGTCCATTAATTCTGGGTTGGACATAGCTTTATATGTCAGGCATAGATCACCTCGAAGTAGGAGGTATGCAACTGAGTAGAGCTGGAGTTTTTTTAACCGAGCAGAATATGGCATCTGTTTGAGTCCCTTGATCCTCCTGGTGAGGTACTTTTGGGGTCTTTCTAATTGCTGTAGGTGTCGGGTAAGGTACATCCCAAAGGGGCCATTGTATTCTATGATGGGCCTGATGAGGGATGAATAAAGGGGCACGACTACCTCTCTTGATCTAGATATGAATCCTTTCATGATGAGGTGGGTTATGTAGAAGGTCTTTCTAACCACTTTGGCAATGTGGTTGTCAATGGAGAGATTGCTATCAACTTGGGTCCCCAGATCCCTAATTACTTTCTCTGTACTTAATGGGTTACTACCTATGTGGTAATTTGTGGGCACATTGTTTTTCCAAAGGGTATGACTATACACTTTTTGGCATTTAGCTTCAGACCATGGCTCTGGCACCAGTTATCTGTCTCTGTGAGACCTTTTTGAAGGATGTTTGTGTCAGCTGGAGAGTCGATTATGGTGCCCAGTTTGCAGTCATCTGCGAACTTGGTGAGCCATAGTCCTCCCATGTTGGCCTGTACCTCAGAAAAGTAAATACCGAACAAGAGAGGTCCCAGGACAGAACCTTGTGAGATGCCACTTGTGACCGGTTACGAGTCTGACATGGCTCCAGCAACTCTGACTCTGTTTGTTCTGTCTTTGAGCTAGTTTGCGACCCATCTTGTGACATAGGGGTTTATATTTAGGCTGGATAGCTTATCTATGATGCCTGAGTGGGGTATTGTGTTAAATGCCTTTGCGAGGTCCAGATAGGTTGTGTGGACTACCTTCCCTTCATCTATGGCCTTGGTGACTATTTCGAAGAAGTCAAATTGGGTAGGATCTAGTGTCTGTAGGTCCCCAATGTCTTTGTTTATGAGTTCCATGATGATCCTCTCCATAGCCTTGCAGACTAGGCTAGTCAGGCTTATGGGGCGATAGTTTCCAGGGTCTGTAGAGGCACCACCTTTGTGGAGTGGGACCACTGTTGCTGTACGCCATTCTTTGGGCACATATCCTGTAGTGAGGCTGAGATTGTACAGCAGTTTTACTTGAGGGATTAGTTCTTCTTGGAGTTCATGTAGGATGCAACCCGGGACACCATCTGGTCCCATTGAAGCAGCGTTTTTTACTTTGGAGAGGGCGGCCTTCACCTGAGCATCAGAGATGTTTGGGAGGCTGCACTCTGCCAGGATAGATACTTGCTCTTCTGGGGGGGAGGGGGTGGAGAAGTTTGCACTGAACCTGTCTGCCAGGATATTGGCGATGTCTGTGGGTTCAGTGTATTTTTTGTCATTTAGAATCAACTCAGAACAAGTCTGGGAGTTGCATCCCAGGTTCCTAACATAACTGAAAAAAGCCTTATGATTGTCTTTAGTGTCCTGTGCAATTTTTCTGTCGAAGCTGGCCTTGGAGGATTTTATGAGGGATCGTAATTTTTTGCTAGTACTGATCAGAGATGCCTTCCCTTTTAGGGATTTTGCTATATCATGTAGTAGCTTCCTCCTCCTGTTGTACAGTTTATTTATGGCTGGGCTCCACCAGACTGGACGCCTGCCTTTGGATGATTGGGTCTTGATTTTGTTTGGGATAGCATGATCCATGCATTCCTGGAGATGTCCGTAGAATGCTTCTGCAGTTTGGGCCGTAGTTTCCACTGGCCCTGGGGCCTTGAAGGATTCCACTTCAGTTTTGAGAAGTGTGAAGTTCGCTTTTGAGAATTTTTTCACTGTGGTTTCTGGGCTAGGGGTGGGGTCGGGATGTGGATATCCAGTGAAATTAATTTATGGTCTGATCTTACCAATGAGGGATATACTTATGGTATGGAGCATAGAGTCCCCATGTTGGTAATGATCAGGTCTAGTATCTTTTCCCCTCTTGTGGGAGTGATGCCTAGTTGTTCCATAGCATTTGAGTTTATAAATTCCAGGAACCTTTGGGCTAAGGTGCTGGGGCTTGAGTAATGCTAGCAGTCTATGTTAGGGTAGTTGAAGTCACCCAATATAATGGTGTTCGGAGAGATCTTCATGTTCTCCAATGTTTTCAGGAAAGCCGAGTGGGATTCCTGACTTTGTGAGGGTGGTCTGTAGGATGCTATAAACTGAAAAGCAGTCTTGCCCACTGTCAGTTGCACATGGATGGTCTCCGATACTTCATGCAATGCCACTAACCTGGAGGTGTAGATATCCTTGATAAATATGGAAACTCCCCCTCCTTTCGTGGTTCGGTCCGGGTTTTGGGGCCGAAAAGCATGATATGAGGTATAACCTGGTAGTGCTGGGGTGCTCTCTGGAGCCTTGAACCAGGTTTCTGTCACTGCACAGATATCGATGTTCTCCATACTGAGGAGAGCTTCGAGTGCGTGCATCTTGAGGTTAAGACTTCTGGCATTTAGCAGCATTACCCTTAGTTTCTTGTTCCTTGTGCTGTCTATGGAGGTGAGTTTGACTTTTGAGCCTTGCCTAAAAAAGGCACTATGGGGATGGCAAGAGCCTTTGCCAATATCCGAAAGCCCAGGGGTGACAGGTGCAAGCCGTCCCTAGCGAAGCAACGTGGCTTGTCGAGCATGTCATCCCAGGCTGACAGACACTGGATACCCTTTGAATGACACCAAAATTTTAGCCAATTGTTAAAATTGATAATTTTGCCTTTATACTGTGGCATCATTCTAGGTGAGGGTAAGATGCTGCTCAAGGTCAGGGTCATACCGGCCTGGGCTACATGATCAGAGAGCTCCTCTATGTCTCTTTTCATGTAGTTGAGGGAGGTATGTCTCAGGTCATTCACGCCAGCATGTACAATGACTGAGTCATATTTGTATTTGCTTTGGAGTGACCTGAGTACTTGCGTTATGTGGCGGATCCTAGCGCCCGACAGGCAGCTCACTGTGACCTTCTCTTTATTCAGCCTGGTGAGCGGGACGTCAGTGTGTCTGACAATAGAGTCACCTATTACAAGAGTATCAGGTGTGTTATTCAGCCTTAAGGGCTGTGACTGTGGCACACTGACTTTGTGTGCTATGTGTTATCGTGTTTTGTTTTGGGGTAGCGTTTGCTTGGATGTCTGCTTGGGAGGTCTCTGGTGCTTAGGTAGTTTTTTACTTAGAGCCTCCAGTATGTTTTTGTGTTTTTATGTGTTTGGTTCGCTGTTGTGGTGGGACTATGTGATACTGGAATTGTGTTGTGTGAGGTTACGTTCTCCTCCTGACTGGTTACACCAGTTTTGAGATGAGAGAGCTCAGCCTCCAGTTTGGCTATATGGTTGCATCTCTCACATATATTTGAACCTGTTTGGAGGAGGAGAGGGTTGTCCATGTACATGAGACAGTTGTAACATTGCCTCAAAATTCCCAGATTCACCAGCTGGACTGGAGAGGAAACCATTGACTGAGCTTTGGACATGCTAGAGTAATATAGGGAACTGAATTAAAACGGACCAATAGGGGACAAGGTAATTGTAGAGGGTATAAGAGTAAGTAGTGCTTATGGTTTATTAATGATAACTTGTAAGATTACTTATTTGGACCAGTGAGGGGCCTTAGAATGAGAATATGGTGTTTAATTTGAGAGATAGAGCAGTTCTAAGGACTTTGTGGAGCCAGGAATAGTTTAAACCCAATTAGGCGGTGCTGCCCGATGTTGCGCTATGCGCAAAAACGTGCAAAACGCACAAAAGAGGGTTTTAAGAGAGGGAGATCAAGGAGTTTGGAATTGACCCAAAATGGCCAATAAAACTACAGTTTGAAGGCAGTAACCACTCCCACAGGGGCAGGCAGGCTGCTCAATGTTTATCACTGCCACTGATGAACACAGAGACTTCCCTTTAGCCCAAGCAAATAATGGCCTCCAAAAAACTTACAAACAGTTCAGAACCTTGCAACCTAGAGGAATGAATATTGCTAGTAATTTCACTTTATAATGTATTTAATTTATATATATATATATATATATATATATATATATATATATATATATATATATATATGAAAAATGTGTTAAAATGTATAGTTATAGTGATGCACTTGATAGTAACCTGACATAAATTGTAATTTTGAATGTATTTAATCTATAAGAATGTGTTTAAATGAAATTAAGTGATGTATATGCCTTTAAATAATTAATTATTTAATTATTTGAGTTTATATTGAATGGGGTATAAAGGAATGGAGCACTAGGATATAATTATTCTTTGAAGGTGAAAGACCGAGGTACCAAATAAAGTGGTGAATAAATCTTATGTGATTTTGCCTGTGTGAAGCTTGCAATTTGTGTTTTTCTGTTTATGAGACCGTGAGTGTTTTTATACGAAGTCAGTAACTCTCATGGCTGTCACCATGTACTGACTACAATCCTCAGACTATGCTTCTGCAGTTCTCAGATGGGTGCTGTGTGAGTAACACAAGAAACAAAAGGCACCACACACTGCCCAGTCTGCAGATGCTCTACAGATGGGTGTTTCCTCAAAAACATAGCACTGTCATGACAGGTATTAAAACATGTAGCCCAGCCATATCCACACACACCTTGTTAAACTGGCATTACTCCAAATGCAGAATATCAGCACTTACATTATGTAATCATATCAGGCTCATCCCCCTCCTGTGTGTTGGCCTGTTTTCTCTGTGTATGTTGTTATAGATAAATCCTCAATACATTTGTGATGCTGTTTGGCAAACAACAGATCTAGGTCCTGCTCACAATGAATGAAAAGGCCCAACACCAACATGATGCTCATAGATATTGGAGTGTGTTTCCTTGCAATTGGCTATGGGAATGTTACCACAGCTGTTCCACATGGAATCAGCTAGAGGAGGTCTGCAATTCATGCAGAGGCCATCAGCTGATCAAGAGCATCACTTACAAAACACATGTTATTGCCTAAGCAAAACAGGTGTAGTTCACCACATCCACCAGAGAGGGTGTGTGAGAGGCACACAGAGAAAAAGTAAGTCAATGAGGGGGTGGGAGAGTAAAACCTAAGCATTTTTGTGTCAAACACCTACCAGTATAGGGTATCAAACCCCTGAATGACTATGTATTGCTATCACATGTCTATGCAGTTATTGCATGTGCCACATAGCTTACATGTTGAGGAACTGTCCAAACGTATATGTGATGGTGAGACAGTGATATGGTACCGATACTGTAGGTGTAGTACACGTGCCTGTCCACATGAACAGGTGTCAGCATCAACACAGCCACACTCTCTCAGGGACTCACACACACTGACAAACATGGCATGGTCAGGAATAGACTTCCTAACTAGTTAGTTTGCCACAGTACAGTACTGTGCAGTTATCACATGCATCACAGGGGTTATTTGGAGTTTATGTGGCAAAGGGTATGTTAAGGTGTCTGACATCTGACAGCATGCTTCAGTATGCTGATGGGGAGCTGTAGTGAGTGTGAATGTGGTTGAAACCATCATACACCACACACACAGACACAGGTGCCAGTACTGACATGCATGTGTGCATTACTTCACGGGTGTGTAGTGGTTGACTGTGCTAGAAGGCTATACAAGGCTAGGTGAAGGATATACCTTGACATCAGGCTACATGACAATGGTCTGCAATGTGGCTCAGGGGATGTATTGTCTGGAATGACCCACAGAGGTGGGAATTATATTCACCATCCAGTCACCTGCATAACTATTGTGTGTGGCCATTGCTGTGCAATGCTTGCCATGTATGTGTTCTTTAGTCCATGACATGGATGCTGTCTGGGATATGCACACATCCCACATGCATGTACAGTGACATGTGGAACTGTACCTGGGGTGTCTGGTCCATGTTGTGTGCACAGATTGTTATCATCAGATGTGCCTGTCCTGGCCTCGTGTGCTGGGAACAGGTAATGGGCAGCAAGTTGACCCTGCACCCACAGTGATAGCATGATACAGGTATTCCCTGATGCCAGTGGCATCTGTCCATACGGGGCATGTGTATAAGGCATGGTATGTCCTTTGTGGGTCACATTTGATGGCACCACAGGTGTTGCAGGCATCCAATGGGGAACATAATGAAGGCACGCTGTCTGCATGTATATGCATATTGTACTGATGGACAGGGTGCCATGCCCTCTATAGTCCAATGAAATCACAACATGGTTACTATCTGTGGGCAATATGCAGGGTACTGCCAATATAGCAGTTGTTGCCTAGGCAAGTCTGTTTGTGTATGTGAGCTGGGTTGAGAGTGTTTTCTGTGTAATACAGGGGTTGCTAACTTTGTTCACCAGGCCTTGATGTCACATGTAGGGGTTTGGATTCCCACCCCAGCCTCTCGGCTATTTCACATCTGTTATCCTTGTAAGGTGGACATTGTGACATATAATAGGGCCACTATATAAGAAATTTGCAAAACCTGCTGCACAATGAGTCCAGTTGTTACACACTCACAGTCACCTCCACACAGGATACAAATGACAAACACAGACACACACACTTGCCATGTCTGGGATTAGAACTCCTACCTAACTAGTTTATTACACTACAGCATTACACAGTTATAGGACATGCCATGGAGATGACTGGAGTACTCTTTCCCCAAAGGTATATTTCACTGGGTAGGACAACAGGCTTGCCAAAGAAGGTCATTGGAGGTTGAAGTGGCTGTGAATGGCCTCAATAACATTGCACCCTACACAGACAAGGACACACACACAAACATCCACACTTGCCACGTGTGGGAATAGAACCCCTACCAAACTACTATATCACACTACAGCATTATGCTGTTATAGGATGCACCACAGACATTACTGGGCTCCTTCTTTCCCAAAGCTGTATTTCACAGTGAATGACATCAGCAGGCTTACCAAAGTAGGGCATTTGAATTGTAGTGAGTGTGACTAGCCTAAAAAAGCATTGATCCCTACACAGACACACACACACACACAGACACACACACACACACACACACACACACACACACACACGCACACACACACAGTTGCCATGTCTGGGATTAAAACTCCTACCTAACTAGTCTGTCACACTACAACATTATGCAGTTATAGGACATGCCATGGAGATTACTGGGCTACTCCTTTCCCAAAGGTGTATTTCACAGTGAATGACATTAGCAGGCTTGCCAAAATAGGGCATTTGAATTGTATTGAGTGTGACTAGCCTAAAAAGCATTGCTCCCTACACAGACAAACAAACAAACACACAAACATCCACACTTGCCATGTGTGGTAATAGAACCGCTCCCAAAGTACTATATCACACTACAGCATTACATTGTTATAGGATGCACCACAGAGATTATTGGGCTACTTCTTTCCCAAAGATGTATTTCACAGTGAATGACAGCAGCAGACTTGCCAAAGTAGGGCATTTGAATTGTAGTGAGTGTGACTAGCCTAAAATGCATTGCTCCCTACACAGACAGAGACACACACACATAAACACACACACACACACACACACACACACACACACACACACACACACACACACACACACACACACACACACACACACACAGACACACACACAGTTGCCATGTCTGGGATTAGAGCTCCTACCTAATTAGTTTGTCACACTACAGCATTATGCAGTTATAAGATGCACCACAGATATTACTGGGCTACTCCTTTCCCAAAGGTGTATTTCACAGTGAATGACATCAGAAACCTTTCCAAAGTAAGCCATTTGAATTGTAGTGAGTGTGACTAGCCAAAAAAGCATTGCTCCCTACATAGACCGAGACACACACACACAAACACACACAGCTGCCATGTCTGAGATTAGAACTCCTACCAAGCTAGTTTATTACACTACAGCATTACTCAGATTTAGTACACACCACAGAGATTACTGGGCTATGCCATTCCCAAAGGTGTATTTCAAAGTGGATGACATCAGCAGGCTTGTCATAGTAGAGCTATGGGGAGGGCAATATGTGTGCATGGGCCATAACCAATTCATCTAGAGGTTGACACACCTCATGCATGCACACGCAGGTTTATATTCTGCATGTACATGTATACAACTGCTAGGTGACTACTGCCCTATACAGTCATGTTGCACAGCTAGCTCTTACACCACAGAGTCTGTACTGCTGAGAGATGCCAGTGACAAATTTCTACAGTGAGTAATATTTACACATCATGTGGTTGTAGCCGTTTGGCTGTGTGCTTTGTGGGACAGGCCTCATGATGGAAGGCTCTTTGTCACTGTCACTCTCTTCCACACATCTATATATGTCTACTTTTGGCATATTATAGTGTGTTGTCCTTGGATATATGTCTGTATTCCTATCCAATGTGTGTGCAAAGCATGACTGGTGCATACTGAGGAGTGTATGCACTAACATCTGCAACTGTCAGATATGTATGGTCCACTGTTGTTTGCAGACATGGGCTTCATTTGTTTAAGTTTATGAGCATGCCCAGTATGCCCTTCTGTATTGAATGTGTGGATCCATTCCAGGTATTTTGTACTCCAGTGCAGACCTTTGTGCTCTACACTTATCGGTAGCAAACTGTTTTTGCAGGATATCTGTAGATCAGTTGGCAATATGGGTCAAACCGTGCAAGGGATAGGGTGTACTTTAGGTGATTGTGTCTGTGCTGCTTCTGCTATATGGTAATGGTGTTAGCAGAGATATTCAGACATGTGTACTATTATACACTGTGATGTTTTATATCCTCAAGTACTGTCAGGTGGACATTCTTGCTCACAGTGATGTCCTGGGGAACAAGGGTGAATGCAGCTGTGTCCAGTATTGTGGGCAAATGCCTACATATTCATAAAGAGTTATGCCATTCTGGAGGGGGAGCTGCAGACACTTGCTGCTGGGTCTGTGTACCCAGTTCAGCACCTTGGTACAGTGCTAGCAGAGGATCCCATACTTGTGCATCCATCAATATGACAGTATGGCCTTATCTTGCTGTGGCAATACCTCACAGCTGTACAAATTCACACAGATTACCCAGAGGCAGGGGTCATAAGTTAGGACATTGCCCCTATTGTGGTGTATGGGCAGGTTTGTAGCCACCCATGTATGTGTTTGCAGCCAGGGATAGTATGTGCACACGGCTGTTTATGAGACCTTGCACATTCCATGCTGCACATGCTGCCACCCCCTCTATTATTCTATCCTCTTCCATACATTATGCATACATTCTCTGATACTTTCCCTTAGGTTATCATCTCATCACAGCTGTGTTTTGGTGTTGGTCCACAGTTCATGCAGTGGGACATGGTGGACATGATACTGTGGTTTGTACATATGGTCTTGCATATGGCTTATGTGGAGTGTGTTATATTGTTACTTGGGTGTCCTTGACATAACATGCATTGGCAGTATGTGAGATGCAGGCCTTTGGCAGAGGCTTGTAGGCCATTTTGTGGTGATGCATCCCAGATCTGGCAGGCTGTTGCAATCTGTCAGTCCTACAGTCCCAGGCCTCCATACAGTATATTCCCCTGAGGTGACAGGGTAGGGTGCTAGGTGTTCATGCCATTACTTTCTATCAGTATTGATCAGGTGGTGTGGATGCTGGCAGGGTGATACTTACAGCTAGGGACACACCTGCATGGGACACCTGCACTGCATGCTGCATTCTTTCGCTATTGCCATACACAGGTGGGGTCATATTGTACCCATTCCCAACAGCAGGGATACGACCAGAGAGTTACCTGTGGGTGGTGTTTGGGTGAGCTGGATGCATGTGTGCTATGGACACTACTTGCATCTGACTCACAGATATGCATGGAGCATTCCAGTTATTCTGGTTTGTGCAGGTACATCAGGTGTTTCCCAATACATCAGTCCTATCACCTTTGTGATCTGCAAGTGTTCGGCCAGTTGACACCAGTATTCCCTACTACAGGCCCAGATAATGTGATGCATATCTGTATGAACAATTCCAAGGGTGTGTCCATTTCACAGTTACACATTAGATACTGTATGTCTGGGGTACTTTTCCCTGCATACTGCTTGTATATCTAGCCCAGCAGCCATGGCATGTCCATCTTTCAGATGGTGACACATATTACCACCATACATTTACAATGGCTTACTGCTAGCATGTGTTATAGTGGGGGCAATTGTCTTTGGCACTGCAGTTGTGAGGAATTGGCCCTGTCAATGGCAGTAGTGGGCAATGGCCACCATGTCAAACCTCAGCATGCATACATACTGACCACTTTCACACAATAGAAAACACACACCAACCTGACACACACATGCCTGCATATTGTACAAATGCTACAATCTATCCTGCTACCTTGGCCACCTCTGGTCATCTGTGCAACACTGGTATTATACCTACACATACATGTTACTACATATCTACATTAGATTGCAGGGGGGCACACCTGACTGTTACTACATTTCTACATAGGATTGGCGGGGGCACACCTGACTGTTACTACATGTCTACATAGGATTGGGGGCACACCTGACTGTTACTATATGTCTACATAAGATTTGGGGGACACACCTGACTGTTACTACATTGCTACAAAGGATTGGGGGAACACCTGACACTTGTACACATTTGCTGTGACTGTATTGGCATGTTAGGTACTCCATTTATTTCTGTTTTCTAACCTATCATGCTGACTGAAGACATATCAGTGTACTACAGGTATTAGTCTTTACTGACCTACATATTAGTTTCTGACTTCCTACCCTTCAGAACTAATATCCCACTGCCTGACCTGATGTACTCTGTCTGTGTAGGCCTGGGGGGGGGGGCCCATAGGCATCATTCAGAGGCCTTACCACAGCCTATGTTTGTGTTTGTGTACACCTGTCCTGCTGGATGAGAATGTTGTTGGGTATGTGAACCTCACTGACTGGCATGCATGTGTCAAATGGAAACACATGTGGCCCAGCACATTTCCTGCAGTGAGTTTTGTCACCATGTGTAGTACTGGCTACTATGGTGACATTTGTTACAGATCTCATGCTGCCACTATAGGTGTCTGCCATCTGCTGGTATCCTATTCAGCCACCTGATTCCCTTGCATACTGACATCCATATGATAGATACAGGAAACAATACATACTACTCCATTCAGCAATTGGTAAGGAGAGTGACTTACCTTGTGGGCGTGCCAGTATTGAGGATGGGGCTGGAGGGCTGCCTATGTTGGATGCACATAGTACACTCCCTACACATGGTTGAGTACAGGTAGTGTCATGTTTGGCATCCCTTTTACTGCATGTGCGAGTCAGAGAGAGGTGTCATTCCCTGGGTCCCTCCTGTGACAGTGTATGTGCTATGCATTGCCTCTTTGCCAAGGTCAGGACATACTCGGCATGCCTCCTTCTGCCTACTGCGGCAGGCTCAGGTTGTTCCTCCTCCAAGTCACTCTGTGCTTGTGCAGGCCTTGGCAATGGTGGGGGGCTGTGTGGCCCTGCCCCATGCTGTTCCTGCTACAGCTGTTTCCGCAGGATAATATTCTGTATCATGGCACATACAATGACAATTTGAGTACATGTAGCTGATGAATACTGCAAGGCTCCACCGGATGTGTCCAGGCACCGAAACTGAGAATTGAACATCCCAAACACATGCTCTGTTATAATTCTGGTCTATTCATGTGTCTCATTATGGAGTTCTTGTTCAGGTGTGTGTGCATTTCTGATGGATGTTATCAGCCATGGCTCAAGTGCGTATCCAGCATCCCCCACTAGGTGACCATAAGGGATGTTCCCAGTGGCAAATCTCTGGTACAGCTAAATCAGATTCCAGATGTGGGAATTGTGATAGCTTCCAATGCAGCCAACACACACATTCATTATAATGCCCTGAGCATTGCACACAACCTGGCAGTTGATGGAGGGGAAGCCATTGTGGTTGACATAGACCCTACCCCGCTCACCAGGTGGTGCTTTGATGCATATGTGCGTGCAGTCTATAGCACCCACTACCTTAGGGTATTCTGCTATTTGGTGGGAGACACACATATTGCTGGCCAACGCCTCATGGGTGTTGCGGAATATACGTGCTCACCGTCAGGTGCTGACATGGCATCCAGGAAATGGTGGAGTACCCTGGATGCTGATGCCTGTGGGATCCCCAATATATCCCCAGTTGGCCTTTGGAATGTACCTGTAGCTAGTATTCTTAGGCCTACACATACCTTGGTATCCACTGGGATGGGTTCCCCTCTGTTAGTTCTGTGTGTGAGGTGTGGCCGGCACAGCTCAACAATTTACTGTAGGAGATCCCTGTCAACCATATAGTGCTCCACTATCTCCAGCTCATGTAGCCCCTGGTAGGATACCCTGGATCTGTACACTCTTCTCCATCTCATCACTGTGGGTTTGTAAACAGCATTCTCATCCTCATCACCCTCAGCCTCTTCCACATGTTGTATGATAGTTATTGCAGCCACTATCATTTTGTTGGTTTTGTTTGCTAAAATTCCCCCACTTGTATAAACCAGTGGTGTAGAGTATGTGGGAAAACCAGAGGGAAAGGTGTTTGCATAGTTTATACTAGTATTCTGGGCTGGTCTGGTCTGCTGCCTATGTAATTCGCTGATTCTGATACATTCCACCTGCCAGCTATGCTAGTTCTTTTTGATTACCTTCCTACTACTATTTTCCCTTCCCATTGCCTTCCTGTTTAGGCCCAGGGGTGCACAGCGCAAACACAGTGCTCAAATGTGCACAGAGCTGCTATTTCCTGGTTTACTTTTTTTTTCTTTAAAATCCGGTGTGCTGCATGCGTACCAGCTTACACAATGTAAAGAGTGCTAGGCAGCCTCAGACCCACACCCTTGCTTAGCTCTGCTAAGCTAAGGGCAAACCCGAGCCACAGGGCTCCAGTCCGCTTACAGTATGCATGACCCCCCCCATGATGTCAGCTAACTCCTAGGTTTGCATCAAGCTATTACTGCTCTTACACTGTTGGATGCTGACTAGCATGCAAGAGAGATCTGGGATTCAGTATCATTCCCCTCATTTGCATAAGATTGCCTGCTGATGCATAGTTACAGGTCTCACACTGAGCCTCCCCCCTTAGCAACCACTAGTCACTGGCCATGTTGTCTTCTGCCTGCCATTGAGTATAATGGCAAAATAGTGATTTTAGTTAGAATGCTTATTTTAGGTTTTTTTTTTATCTTTAGTCCGATCCCGTTTGCGCGTCACTGCCCTACGCTTAAACAGCCAAGATCGACTAAAAAAAAAAATAAAAGTTTTTTTTTATATTTTTGCAACTGTTTTCCATGCCAGTGGCCTTATATTTTGCCATTGCCATGCTTTCTACATAATATCCACCCTTTATTTGGAGCTGTCATGGCTCCCTTTTGTAGTTTGCAGAAATGTACTCTGTTACTGGCCGAGTATATTTCTGCAGATTACACTAGCTCTGCACAGCCGGCTTCCAGCTTCCTGGATCACAAATTCACCTCATTTGCATGGATTTCACCTGCAAATGGGGTAATTTGCATACAGGGGGTGAGTCCATGCAGGACTAGTGCAGGAGCGCTCATGCATGTCCCTACAGCTTATTCCTGGATCGCACAGCAGACATATTGCCTGCTGGAGCTCCTGCACTAGTCCTGCACACCATGAAGGGCTTGCTGAATCCAGGGGATAGTCTTTTACATAAGTGATTTTTTTCAACCTTGTAAAAGAAGAAGTATTTATCTGGAAAGCTCATTAATTATATATAAATACACAGAGTGAGGAGTTACCATGCTTGTGTGTGACTTGACAAGGTCCTGGTTTATACATTCATGTATGTATGAGTTTCACTGAAGTCTGAAGTCTATCCAAGGCCAGAAAAGACAAGTATAATTACAGAAACAGAATTTTCAGTGTACCATCAGTCATACATACATATTATTTATAATAATTTTTATGTTTACATTGTTTTATATTTTTTAAAATTGAGTTTACAAGGATTAATAAAATTGGGACAGTGCTAGATTAGAACCCCGGCTCCCTGATATTGTGAACATCTACCTATACCAGTTGCCACAGGGAAAGGACTACATGTGTATTTACAATCATTATTGTGTAGAGTCCTCATTGCAAATTAGACTTTGTTTGTCAGATCTGCTCATTAGTTATACATATACATTAAAGAGATGAGTGTTTATCCATGAATGTGTGTGGCATGCAAGTTCAGAAAATAAATATATAATTGTAGACTCATAATTGTTCTGATGCTCACAGCTACACATGTAATATATCTCTGATATCCTGTGTATGCACAATTTAATATACCTATGATATCCTGTGTATGCTCAGTGCACCTGCTATAGATAGGTTTTCCTATGTGTAAGCATTTTTCTACTGTTAATTTTTATACAAAGTAAAATGGAACATCAGTAAGAAAAGTTTGGCCTTAGCTGGATTAGAATCCAGGCTCACCTGTACTATAACTTTTTATTTACAACTGCTGTGACAGGAACAACTAAGCAGCAACTGTACATTTTCACATTTATTACTATGGATATATGCTGACTGCCACACAATGCCACTAAGCTTGTTTGTGCAATGGTAAACTCACACATGATAGAAAATATCCATTTTGAAATTGTCTACTGTCTGTTTCCTGTCTGCATGTGTTCTGCACCTGCAGTTGTTGTAGGAGCTTGCTGATCATCACAGCACCACATAGCAGGATTGGTCTATGGTAAGCGAAACAGGCAATAATGTATCCTTTTTGAAATTGACAATGTCTGCTTCTTTTCTGGGCCATTAGACCATGTTTGTGCCAAGGGTAGTGATGTACAAATATGACAGGTGAAGCTCACCTTGCAGTAGCCTAAGAAGTTTTTATTAGGTTTCAACCTTAAATGTATAAATGTGGGACTCAAATCATGATCTACAGATATTATACAGTGTGTGGTTTATCTTGTTTATCTGGTATGTAGCACATATACTTGATTTGCAGGTGAATTTATGCAGTCTTTATCACAGAAGTATGCTACATGAAATTTAATTTGTTTATCTGTTTCACTGTGTTTGATCTAAGCAATGCACCACACAACTATTAACATTACAAAAGAAAAAAGAAAAAGAAACATAAACATTACAATATATATTTTAGCACACATTACAGATTTTTTATACAACTCTGGATTTGAACTGTTTGACTAATGAACCTAGAAAACACAGTAAGGGTGTCTTATCCCTTTTTGCCATAGAAACAGCTTTGCAGCAGTGATGCAAATCATTGTACATACAAGCAAGTCCAATTTCCAACACAGTATTAACAAGACATATAACATTTGTACACTCTCAGTTGTTTGTACATGTGTTAATTACATATTTAGTACAATGACTGATCACACAATCATTTATGAATATTGTTTGCAGCAATGCAGCCCTGTCTTCTCTTTGTATTGTATTCATTCTTCTCTTATCTGTGCTGTAATCTCAGGCATGCAGTCTGAAGGGCATTTTGTATTACTGACCTTAAAATGCATGAGAATATAGTTTTCAACAAAGGCAGGGAAGTTGGCCTATTAATGAACAGAAACTGAGAAATGTGTACTGCTCACTTCCATTTAAAACCTTGATACAATTACTTTGACACTTTGTAAGTGTAACTTAGATGACACACCCACTGCAGGCAAGAGAGTCTGAATTATTGCTGTGTTTTACTTCTCCTGACTAGTAATCTTTCACAGTTGCAATCCATTAGCAACAAACACTGAGGTAGTGCCTGCACTATGTTTACACCTATAACACAAAGGCAAAAGTTTGGGATTCAATAATTCTAATGAGGTCACACCTCATTTGCATCTTCACAGAACTCACAGGCCTGAATCTGCACTACAAAAAGGTGACTGTATAACTAGGGAAACTGAAAGTGAGGAGAGCTGTGTATGTGGATAACACAGAACAAGCTTGCTATTAATTTGGATTTAACTGCAAAGAAGACTTCTGATCTTACTGTATTTATAATTTAACTTTTCAATTACATACTAGATGTGGTCACATGTTATTAGGATATATATATATATATATATATATATATATATATATATATATATATATATATACACATGCAGTTCTTAGAAGTTCACTGTTGGCATAGGCATTTTTATCAGGGCATTTTACTTTCTAAGATACACAGCCTTATTAACTTTCAATTCAAGTGTTATTGTTACAACTGTTTATCTTACACTTTCCTATGTTATTTCAGTGAAATGTAAATGTCCTATGTTGTCATTGACTTCTAAGTTGGCCCATAGACACATCTAAGGGAGTGCTGTGCACAGAGATAGGTGACTGGCAATTGTACAAAACTGACTTTTCTGTTGTAAATGTGTACACATTTTGTGAGAATTTTTTGGAAAGCACTTATAAAAGTTGACTGATGGGTTATTCCTTGTTTGGTACAAACTGTTATTTGCCTGTTGTTTGGGGGGTGAGGAAACCAAGTTCTGCTTGTGTGTTGCCACAAAAACAGATGTTTTCACTTGTTATTCCTTGTTTTGGATCAAACCTTGGTTTGAGTGTCATTGTGATATGTTACAACTACATAACCTTTTATATTTTAATACCTGAAGTTTTGTGTTTCTCCATTTGGCAATATTGAAAAACAATAATGTGTGTGTGTGTGTGTGTGTGTGTGTGTGTGTGTGTGTGTGTGTGTGTGTGTGTGTGTGTGTGTGTGTGTGTGTGTTTATGTGTATAAGCAATACTTTATGTGATATTTATGTGTTGTGTCCTTCTTTTTTGTTTTATGTCTCCTAGGATTATGGCACCCAAATGTCCCAATCTCCACAAACCTCCATTCAGTGACTCCAAAAATTATGTAATTGTCTAAGCATTTGGGTGACATGGACCCTTTTTGTGTGAGAGAGGACATAGATATACGTCTGACAGAGTGCAGATTTGGAACCAGATAGTGAATGATGTCAATGCCATATGAGGGTGCAGCAGGACATATGATCAAGTGCATCATAGGGTTATTGATATGATTTCAGCAGCGAGTGGCACATGCATGGCTGGTTATGGGGAGTGGGCTGCTACAGAGCCACCACTGACACCAAATGAAGAGTTCCTGTCTACTGTCAGAGATCCAGAGAGCTCAGTGGAAAGAGCACAACAGCATTTGATTGATGTTGGTTCTGATGTTTCCAGGAAGACAAGTATGTCCCAGGATGAACTTCCAGGTAAGCGTGTATATGTCAGTTTATAACATTTTATTGTATAGTAAATTTTGTAAATGTAATAGTTCATTGTTGTTTTTATTTTGTAATTTGTAGGGGGGAGTTGAGCCTATTGATAAAATGATACAGTTAACAATGCATTTTTGTTCATTACACATGGGCTTTGGATGGATGTGTCAGCCAAGTTCAGTTAAAAGTATTGTTAATGGACATATATATTCAAACAAATTGGTCCCCCAGTGTTATTGGAATTCTGATTATTATGTCCTTACCTTTTGCTTAACTGCTTCCAGGACAATCATCCCCAGCAAGTGTGGCATTATCTGCACATGGTAAGCCAAACATTCTCATATGAGTATTGATGGCCATTTGAAAGAAATATGCATTTATCCATATGTGTATGGTGAGTGTCATGAGTCTGTGTGCATTGCTGCACCATCTTTCATAGTGGCACTAGTGTTAGTTTGTTAGCATATTTTAAATTGTAGTGTAGGTACTCAATTTTTTGTGTTTGTTGCTTATTATCACAGTTGATCATGACAGTGGAAGTGTAGGACTCTTACCACTTGATGTCAGAGTATTAGCATACTCAGATGATGAAGATGGCCAAACAGAAGCATAGTCTTGGTGTGCAGAGGTTGAATCTGACACTGAGGTTGACATTCAGCCATCCCTTGTATTTCTATCAGGCACAGCCAGTAGGCCTATGCATACTTATTCCAGTGAACTCTCAGATATTGGACAGGTGGAGAGTGACACACTTGATCAGGGTAGTGTGATTATTGTGACTTCAGTGCTGATTAACTCTGGCTGTAGCCAAAGTCTGGGTGAAGTGCCATGCAGTTGGGTTGTTAGGGGTGCTCATTGGAGGCCTGCTGTCCAGCCCACACTTGATCCTGGTGTGTCTTTACGTGCCACTCAGTGTATTTTTAGGGTCATCTTGGAGGTGCAGGCATGGTCCAATAGGGCCTCTGAGGAAATGCTTAGGGTTGTAGATGCAGCAATGGCTGACATGCATTACTGCCTCTGCTGTGTTGCCAATTCAGTGGATTCAATGAATGACACAATGGAATAGCCAGTGTCTGTGATGGAACGTCTGCTGGGAGGGGACAGCATCCACGTGGACATAGGTCAGCATCATCATTTGATGTTAACCAGTGTGGCCATGCCCATTCATGCTCCTATAGTGGCACTGCTTCCACTGCTCCATCACTGATTGAGGTGTCCATACCCACATGTGGTAGGTGATGGGGTTGTGGTCCTGGATGTACTCATGTGGAGAGCTCATCCAGCAGACATCAGTCATGGTCAGGTAGCAGCAGGGTATCTGGCCATGGGAGTGCACATGCCAGTTCAACTCCTGGCAGAGCTAGTTCTCATGTCTGGAGACTACAGTGATGAACTGTTACATCTATCGTACTTACTTACAGCTCATTCTGTCTCAGTGGCCGTTTGATATTTTATCCAAATGTCTGCCTGTCTGTCTTTCTTACTCATACTCACTCACTACTTTTTGTGTCAGCTTTGGCCTTCTGCTTCTCCAAACAACACCCTGTGCAAATGATGACAACTGTGCCATATCCCTTGATTTTCTCTCTTTTGGATTCAGGGATACACAATTCTTTTGTCTCATGCCCAGTTTGCAGTACTGACTGAGTGCTTAGTATATATGCATTTGCTATGCTCTTTTGCAAATTGCACTGTTTACTTGTATGCTTTTGTAATGGTTACATACTTCTCAACCTCTTAGACCAAGAAGGCTTGACAAAGCCATAAATAAAAGTGGGACAAAGGCCCAAAATAGGGACAATTTTGAAATATTTTACTCCTACAAACTTAGAAAGTTGGTAGAATAACAGGCTTTGCATTACTATGATGAATTATCTGAGGAATTGAAGTCTGAAATTGAAATGTTTTTCATTATTTTCTAACCTCAATCTTTAATGATTTGCCATTACAAATCTATGAGGCCAAACTCTGGGCATTCTGTGAAAATTTGTACATTTGAGAGGTACAAATGTGTGAATCTTTGAAGCAAGAGGGTTATTAGTGGCCTATTAGTTGATAGAGAGTACATCAATTGTCATAAGACAGTGCTGTCACATACTGATGTCATTGTTATAAAAATCACCCACCTTATACTTTCTTACATTAGCAAGTAACAGTATGCAATGATATGCCATTCATTTGAGTTCTTAGCAATTTTTCTATTTCTGGTTCAGCACTTACCTTGGAAGTTGCAAGAGTATTAATTTGAGAATCATTCTGTTTGATGCTAGCAATACACAACCATTACATGGGTAAGTAAAGATTGTGAGTGTTGCCTGGCATCAGTGTTGCCATATATATGTGCATAGGATGAAGGGTTTAGCCTCATAGATTATGAGCATGTGTGCTATCCATTGCATGTTGTGCAACAAAGAAAGATTTTTCTAACCTTTAGATTTTTCTAATGGTGGACAAAGGAGAGTTTATTTTCAACAAAGGTACCCAAGTTCTGACAGTTGGGTCAAATTTAAATGAATGTTGTAAATGTGATATGTGGTAGCAATACTGCATTCATTGCTTCTTAATTTAAGCCCATCCTGTCCCTCAACCTCTTGGTACAAGAAGTCTGTATAAAACCAACAATAATGGGGGTGACAAAGTCCAAAAAACAGGGGCAGAATTTAACTATTAATCATATAAACCTAGAAAATTGCTATAACAGCAGGTTTTGCATTAGCATACATTTTAAATTATATTAATTCTGAAATTCAGTTGTTTGTCATTATTCTGTTTGGCAGAAAAATACACATTTTATTAGCAACAGACCAGAACTATGAGGCAAAAACCTGGATATTCTGCATAATTCTGGACAGTTAAAAGCATTACTTTGGTCCAGACCTTGTTAGAGAATTGGGGTGCATCAATGGAATTTGATAAATGTCCTAATTTGAAATCATTAGCAAGCTTGGTTAGCCATAGTCCCTTAATATGAGTGGTCCTTTCAAAGAAGTATACGTTAAAGAGGAGGGATCAAGGATGGCATCATGTGGGAACACCTAGAGTTTTCTTTTTTTTCTGGAAGAAATATCCTTAATGTTAATTATATGGTTTATATCAGATAGACAATCAGCTGTACAGGAAATTAAGAATGACCTAATGTTTTGTCAGGAGACTTTGCCAATAATACCCGCATGTAGAAAATGGTTGCAAAGGCATTAGCAAAGTCCAGTGACCTTTTCAAGGAACTTATCTACTCTGATCTTTCATGGGTATATTTGATAAAGCTGAACTGCTATGTTTCCAAAAATGTGGAGTTACTGTATATTTGCCGATTAGTTAATCTATAACATGTTCTATTACCTCGCAAGTAGAAGTTACAGCAGGACAGACACATTCAGGATAAGAAAGTACTAGGCATAGCAGTGGAGGAGATGCCAGATGTTGAGACTGTGGAAGAGCTACCTACAGTGGACCACTGTGCCAGATACAAACAGACACAGTGTGCCCTGGCACAGACTAAGAGGCAGCATCTGCTTTGTAACTATGGGCAAAATAATGCATTGTACAGAACATTAAAAATGATGCAAGCAAACCTACACTGAAATGTGTGACAGCATTCATACACTAGCCACACTAGACATCTGATATAAGCTACCCAAGTAACAGAATACAGGGGGCAGGGTAAAGCTTACTTCATATGCACAGGTGGGTGGGCCACAGTAGCAACTGTCATCAGCAGGAAGTATACGAGTGATGCTGTGTCTGATCACATTATTTCTGTATATGTCAGACATGTGGGTGGGATAGAAGACCATGGTAAACTAGCCAGAAATGGAGTATTGTGCCAGCTGATGTTTGTCTATGTTGTGGAATAATGTGCAATGGTCAGAGTGAGTGTGTGTGGGAACACAGCCACAACAGATGTTGTAGCACTCTGCCAAAATCAGGTGGAAAGGTCCAGGAGATGCAAGTGCAAACCTATGAAACAATGAACCTGAACCATACACTCTCACATCCATGCAAGCACCCTCTTCTAGGATGGTCACACTATGGTGAGAGGATGGAGTGCTCCATGACTATGAACAGTGGCCACAAAGGGGCACCCGATTACTTCAAATCATTTACTTTTTTCCATTGTTGTGCTTATGAGGACCATACACTGCCTGAGAGCATCATGCAGACCAAGTACAGCCCTTACTAATGCAGTAATGCCTATGTTGGTGTATGCATGCCCATGTATTATCTCTCTGCACAAATGTTGGATAGCAGTCGTGGACACATTTAGCTTGGGTGGTGAACAGTACCCATGGTGTGCTCAACCACCAGAGTAGTATCAACTAATATCCTTGTCACATTAAGTGCTTGTGGCTAATACTGAGGATTGCACCACAGATGATGTTACCCTTCCTGAGTATATCTGGCTGTGATTTCATGTCCACATTTGACATCTTAGGTTTGTGGTGTGGTTTTACAAGCAAAGAACCTGAGAAAACACAATGGGTTGTGGATATGGCCATCACATTGCCTTGAATAACACTAACAATGATGCCTGACCAAGCCAGGATTTGTCTGTCATGATCACCAGAGAGAGTCAGTTGTGCTACATCAGGAAGTTATACATCCATGGTGGAGGACCCTGGTAACAAAGCACCTGTGAATATAACAAAATAGCAAAACAAATCACTCAGACTAAGTAAGGCCCTTCAATATTAGCTGTAGTCCTGTTATAGTGGCAAGTGAAATATTCGGTAAGATATCGTTAACCGTTGGTTTTTAGACCTGAAGCCCAGTTATTCCTCCAAACTTAATTTGTCATGGTTTTAGTTTCTACTATAGTACTGACTAAAGTACTATGGGAGATAATTGTCCTTGCTAAGACAGTCTCACCTGGGGCATCTCCAACAGATACTATTAATGTTTTGTTCATCTCTGCACCAATATCTAGTAGTTCTGTCTGACCCTATGAACTGCTACCAGGAAGTCCTCTGTCTCTGTTAGTGGTGGCTCTGTCAGCAGACCATCTCCTATCACCACCTGATTCTATGCCAGGCAGGAAGACCAGCCTTTGAAAGCAGTGATCATATGAATGGCCTATTGTCTGACTTAACCATAAGTACTACTTTGGCCTTTGACAGCATTTAAAGTAATAGTCATGTCCCAACAGGCCTGTTGGGCTGGTCAGATTTCTTATGGTGGATCATCCACTGTATGTGGAATGGGGGGACCTGTAGAAATATTTCAGTGTTTGTATTTGAAAGTTTGCATTTTATTTATCTGTTTTCTGACTTATGATGTAATTTTATGAAACAAAAAGGAAATATATCTGTAAAAAATGTTACATTTCTACCTGACATACCTTTGCACTTCACTGTCCATGAGGCAGTTATGTCAAGAAACATATAGCATTGAAATATGTATGGGTGCCCACTCATGCATATATGGAATGTGCATGAATTCATGGAATGGTGTGATAGCTTGAACTTAACCCCACTCCCCCCAAAAAAGTGAAGTCTTGTACAGCCATGATATTATGCCATTTCCCAATATGCCACAGCCAAGAATAACAACTGCTGATTAAGGCAGAGCGGAACTATTCCCAGCCCTATGTCTATTAACCAACATTGGTGTTTGCATGGATAAATCTCTTGTATCCGTGCAGTAAGGAATACAAAAACATAATGTATGTCCTATAAAGGACACAACTATATCAGTAACAAAGCAGATGACTGAGAGCATATAGGTTTGTGTAGTAGGAAGTGAGTTATCTAGGAACAGAACCATATCTATTTGGGGCTTATATACATTCTGTATAAAGTCCAGTTGTGTATACTGTTCTTCTCCCAGGACTATATATTCCTTCTTAAACATCCAACCCACAAACATGCAATCCATATTACTAAGTTGTTGCATCAAATTACAAGAACCTTTAGCCTTGTTTTCACATACCATGCTCCAGGTATCCCACTTGCCAATATCTCCATCACACATATATACACCTGTAACTACACAAACATTACACAGATTCAGTACTGTAGCAACTTCTGATGAAATTTTGAATCTGAATGCATCCTTAAACAGCTGTCATATCATTTTAAATATTCTAAAATCTTTTCTTCACCTGCAGGTATTTGTGAACAGTATTAATATACATAGCAGTTAAAAACTGATTGCAAGTCTGTCTGCCATCCCCATTACTGCCCATGTACCCTGACAAGACAGTACAGAAACAGTCAAGGTAATACTTACTATGTCAGCATCACTATACCTTTAAATAGCAACATATATGATCAGCAAAACATAAAAATCATGGTGACGTGAGTAATAGTGGTATCAACACCTCACAATCACACTTAATAATCAAATGCTGAATATAAAAGTGCTGCTATCCAAGATGTTCACTTGCTTAGTTTGTTGCCACCCTGCAAACCTTCTGTAGCATGATGAGGCCCATGGCAGATGCCACAGTTTATACATTGGAGTTTCAAAGCTTTTATAATCTCAGTCATACTACTGAGGCATAAGGTAACAAATGTGCCTGGATCACACAATTTATTCATTATGACTGACCAATGCCACTCTGAGAGACTTACTTACCTACCTGTGAAGTGCAATGAGCATACATGCATGGGAGGTACAATGATGCCTTTGAAATCGTGGAGAAATCTAGTTTACTTTTGCATTCTTACAGATGTTCTAAATTGAAAAGCAGGCAACATGAAGCTAGTAGACATTTTCTATGACAGTTTTCACAGTTAAGCACCATCCTGTCCCGCTATCCATTTCTGTGATAAACTGTGGGGGCACTGTGACTAGTCACGCTAAGTAGCTGCCTAATGTTGTGCATCACATGTTGAAAAACTAAATGTGGGTGACCACAACAGGGCTACCATAGCTATGTAAAATGTGGCCTGGTGCATGGCTGTGGCTTCCAAGAGCTTGTAGGTGATGTAGCAAGCAGAAGAAAATCTTTCTATACCTACTGCATGGAGGCCAGTAACAGCAGCAGCACTTGACTGTGGACTCATTAAGGATCACAGTATAAAGTAGATGACAAGTACATTCTTGCCAGTGTGATATTAGCTGTCACTGGTTCATCCTGCTCTGGTGAGTAGTGCAAACACCACTACAGTGACCTGTGGAGGTGCCATTCTAGCCTTCTTAGCCAGTGGGAAGAAGAGGTCAGAACATGCATCCCTGAAATGTATTGTAAGTATGGTTAATCTTGTACTGTCCTTAATCTGTCTTCCAAGTTATATATGCTTGTATTACATTTGTAATTTAGGATGTCCTTATGTTTAGTCATTTTCCTGTAGCTCAGGAGAAAGTAACAGACATCATCTTCCTTTTCCAGATAGGAATGGAGCTGTCATCATGTGAAGGAGGGATATGATTCCATGACCCATTATAGTAGTATTCTTTAATATAACTACTGTTATCTCTGCAAACTACAACAGTATTTACCAAAAGATGTGGCATTCTGTAGTTAGGTTACTTCATTAGCTGTGTGACCATTGGTAAAATGTATAGCTATCATTTCAAGTTATGCACTGTTAGAGAATAAACAATTATGTTTACAGCGATAGATGTCATGACAATTTTATAGGTATTACACCTTAATGAAGTATCATCTATTAAGACATGAAAACAAAACATTGTGCTGTGTTCAATGCACCCACATGCAGGGCACACAACATATGCATGAGTTATACTGTCATTTGCTACTACTGGCCCAGGCCCATCTTTCATACTGTAGTAGATATATTTATCAGTGGTCTGATGGCTGCTGCCTGCAGCACCTAACCACACTTCCTAAGTTAAGACATTCATCTTTTTTCAAGATCTCAATGATACAAGTTCAGGGCATAAGCAGTGCATTTAAGAGCTTGTTTGCTTGAGAGAAATATATAATTTGTAAACCAATCATCAATTACATTTTTAAAGGCAACTAATGTGTCTGCACTATGTATATTTGGTGCTATGGAATCTCACATTATACTAGCTCTTTTATGAAAGAAAAAATGTTTAATTAATGTTTTGGAGTAAGCTAAGTTAATCATTAGAACATTGTTTCTAGTGTCTATACTACAGTTTAAAAAATGAACACCCAGTTAAGAAGGCAAAGTCTCATCCTTTTGAATGTTAGGATCATAATAACTCTTGAAACATCTGTAATCCATTTGAGTAAAGAGAAAAAATGTCCTAATCTATATTGTATGGTAATTTCCTGATTTCTGTAACTTACTTTCTAAGTTCTTTTGGTGATATGTGGTATGCACACAAAATGGCCCACAACATTCATTTATGGGTCACATGTTAATTATAAATAAGGGAATTGATACTGTTTTGTCTTTAATGCCACTACTGTGCAGTATGCTTCTAATCATAACAAATATGAGCAATTTGGTTGATATGCTCATCAGATTTTAAATCTGTGTCAGCTATTATTCCCATGTCCCATGCTATTGGCACTTCTGACAGTAACTGGTTGTCCAGGGCATAGGGATATTGCTGATTTGAAAGGCCATAGTGCATCACAATACACTTTGTAAAGATGAACCTCATACCTTTGAGAAGCAACTACTTAAGGTCCAGATAGCTTTGAAAGGAGTTGTGGTCATGTGCATTAAAAATCATATTGCCAGTCTTGATGTCATCAACAAATCTGTTAATCCACATACTGTTGGAAGGTGGGCAATCAACCATTAGAAGACTGAAGTATGGGGCCTAGAATGGATTCATGTGGTATACCAATCTTAACACAATTTGTTATTAGAAATGCTGTTCTTGATTTTGACCCTACTTATCTTGCTTAGCAAGCAATTAGCCACCCACCTCACCACACGAGGATCAACGTTTAAATCTGTCAGAGTGGTTGAGAAAGCATTTTGGGGGGCTAAGTCAAATGCCTTTACAAAGTCCAGTTAAATTGTATAGACTACAAGGTCATTGTGTAAAGATAAGATAAAATCCTCATAGAAGTTAACTAAATTAGTAAATAGCAACTTCCTAAAAGGAATCCTTTTTGAAAGATGTATTTGCTAAAGTCAAATAAGTGTCAGGAATTAGAAAGTAGTGCATGCTCAAAACACTTTCCAAATATGCAAGTGCGACTGATAGGTCTCTAATATTTCACTGATAACCCAGCTATGCCTTTCTGAACTGGAATAACTACAGCTTCCTTGAAAATGTTAGACATAAAATCCCTCATTTAGATGATCTTTGGTACAATTCTGATAGATGAGGAAACATTTTGTCAGCTATACTCATCAGAAAAAAAAAAAAAAACAATAAGTCCATCAGGACCTGCTGCAGAGCTAGGCTTGATGACCTTTAGTGCCCTTGCAATTGAGTTAGTCAAACATACTGGGCATGTACACAATAGTAGAAAGTCTGGGGGGTCAAACTGTCTGCAGACATGTAAACTATCAAAAATAAATGTCAGAAAATATCTTCACTAGCTCCCTGAATCAGTGGTAAGCTTGTCATCCACCATCAGAAAAATGCCTGCATCCATACCATAGGAATGAAGGGGGGAGAGATATGTTTTTGTATGATGTGGAAGAAATAAGTATGGGTGTTTGCCATTGATGAGCAATTATTGTAGAATGGGGATTTTTATATGTCTAGGAGGGGGCACATTGAGTTTGTTGTTTTGTTGTTGCTCCATATTGATTAGCTAGTGGCTGTGATCCCATTAACATACAAGTTGCAGATGTTTGAGTGTGACAGATGTCATTTTTTGATAATACTTTCTCCATGCCTGTATTGATATGTAGCCTTTTAATGTGTGCTGCTGGGTACCATTTCTCTATAGGGAGCTTTTAGGGGATCCACAGACACAGTGTCAGCCCATTGTCACAACACTTTTTGCACGAGTGTTCCATGTCATCTCCTTATTATGTACACCTGTACACACACTCTGGCAAGATGGGGCTGATAAAGTGTTGCACATGGCTGACATTTTACTATCTAGCCCTGTGATAATGCCGGGATGCAGGGTTTTCTGATGTGTTACTGTAGCATATTTAATGCTTGCATATTATACACCTACAAACTGCTCTGACAGGTCTTACATCATATTTCTATTAATGATGTTTATTTCATCTATTTCCTTTTGTTGCTGTCTTTCATTTTTACCTTTTCATTGAAATGCATTGTTTGTTTGTTTTTTCATCTCCACTTAGTTTCTATTTTTCAAAATATCTGCTATGGCTGGGGCAGTTACTCCGCCATATTTGACCAGCTTTCTGTAAAAAGAACCTTGCCTGGCTCCCATCCTACCTTCCCATCTGATGTGGTGAGTGTCAGCCCAGTAGCCTCTACTGTGACTTCTGACATTCACTCACTAATGAGGAGTATTATTGCCACCCCAGCAGCACTGCCAGGGGTGCTAAATTTGTAAAGTGGCAGGAATTGGTGGAAGTGATAGGAGAGTTGGTGGACTGGTGTCTGGAAGGCTAATACATCAACCTGGAGAGGGATCTCATGCAGCATACAGAGTTACACCACAGCCTGGGACTGCCTTCCCCCACCTCAAGTTGGAATCAAGGTAAAGTGTGGACAGGGTGGTGAATGACCTTTCCCCTGAGTTTCCCACAGACAGAGTAGAAAAATAAAGGCTACACCAACCATATTTCTAATCCTTGTGTTCCCCTTCCTTTTATGTCACCTCCTTCCTTTCTTTGTTGCCCAAGTATCTGCTTTAGGAACATCCTCCCTTTGTCAGCATGTCTATAGTTTCACTGATATTCCATTAGATGTATCAGCACCTGCTGTGTCAGTTTCTCTAATTATATTTGTTTCTGTGCCCCTGCTTCCACACTTCTCCCTATTTCCATTAATTGTCTTAGTCTTACATCATTTGTCATCTTTCTTTCTCCAAACAAACAGGGACCCATTCCCCCAAGAAAAGCATGCCCTTCATCCACATCTCCATGCCCATTCACCCCTCCCATGTCTCCTTGTGCATTTTTGTGTGGTTGCTGTATCCTTTTATTCCTACTTTATTATACACTAATGTCCTCCCACTTTAATGGTCAAAACAGACATAAACAATACTACATGAATTTTAGTGTGGCTTACAAGCCTTCCCATGGCATCACTGTGTAGCAAATGTGCTCAGGCTCAGGTACATACATGTTACTTGCTCCTCTGTTCTCTTTGTATCATTCCAAACTGAAGCTTGCAGAAATCTCTCTATCTCTCTCACAGACACACACTCTCTAATGCTCACACACACACACACACACACACACACACACACACACACACACACACACACACGCACTGTTTCTCTTTCTTTCTCTTTCGCTCTTGCTACTGGGCCTGCCATTCCTATGGGCAGGTTTATTAATTAGTGGCAGGTTGGACCGCAAAATTCTACTTAGCTAATTGATGATTTTCTTCAGGCTCCATTGTGGTACAAAATAGACCTGCAGGAGCCTTACTGCAATGGCTATAGGTATGCTTCTGAATCCCAGGGTACATGAGTAAATTGTGGTGTAAACAGTGTTGTAACAATACAGAGAGTCCTTAAAAAATAGAGCCACATTTCATTAAATGCAATACATGGTTTTCTATGTTGAATCTGTTAATTTAACACCAGTTATATGCCTGACTGTATTAATAAAAGCAGGTCACTTTAATAAGATGTTGCATCTAGTATACACACAGAGGGCTAAGTAAGGCACCGCCTGAAAGAATTTTCACATTGTGGAAATAAATCCGAGTCCAGAACAGTGGCAATGTGAGTTGCAAAATAAGTCAGAGGAATCTGGGGGGGGGGGGGGTTGGGGGAGAAAAAGATACCAACAGACACTGTTTACAAGAGCATAGGACTGAATCAAAAAATAGTTGCTAGAAAAAATGTGCTTTGTTTGGACTTTTTGAACTTGTGCATAATATAACACATTATTTGTATAAGGACTCATGTGTATGCATGCATGCATGTGTGTGTGTGTGTGTGTGTGTGTGTGTGTGTGTGTGTGTGTGTGAGTTTGTGTGTGAGTTTGTATGTCTGTGTGTTTGTTAGGAATAGAGGAACCATGCTAGACACATGATCACAGGAACTATAATATGCCTTTAGGCAGATAAACATTTTAAAAGACACACTTAAAAGTTCTTGCCACCCTTTGCACCCACAGGTGTAATAACAGTCAAATCCTAAATAAAGCAGGCCCATACTTGATAACCCTGGTGTAAATTTCTGTCAACCAATCAAATGAATGAGACTGTTTTCACTGTGTTCAAAACAGGACGTTATTTGATATGTAGAGATAACTTATTCCATACAGTGTGAATGCTTTGAGTTAGTAACCTATCCTGCCAAAAAGTCAGGATTTTCTATTGGTGTGCGTTAAAGTCCCTAGTATCTAGTCACTGTTTTTGCAGTGAAATAGTAAATTAAATAAGATCATGCCTTTCCCGAATCAAAAAGTAAGCAATTGGTTACTTTAGAAAAACTGGTAGGCTACTGTCTATAAGGGCAATTGTGCTAATCAATCATTATAATTGGAAGTATTTCACACCTTCAACTTTCTTGGTTAAAAATCATCAGGACCTTTTCAGTTCAGGTATATGTTGGAATATGTACATAACAAAGGCAGCATTGTGTTTAATGTTACGGGAAGTATAAAATTATAGGAAGATTTTTTGTATCTTGTATATATTCTCCTATAAATTAACTGCTACAGATGGAAGGATGTTCTGATCATGATGGAGATGATTAAAAAGTGAGATAGAGTTGCCCACATAAGTACATAAGTTGATTATGAACTTTTCTGTCTGAAGAAGAGTACATTTTTTGATATATGAGATGGGAATATCTATTGTGATGCTGTTTTCTGCATTTAGCCTAAGATTGTTTTAGTACACTAGATATGCACATATACCAGTCCGTGCTAGAATGATTTAATATCAGTGGGTGAATAGTTAATAGAGGCCAGACCATCCACATCTTTAGGGATATCTGCAAAATAACTGCCAAACAGAGTAAGATCTAACAGTTATTCTCTTGGAACTCCACTAGTTACAATTTTTCATTCAGAAAATGTACCAGCATTTTTTACAAGTTGAGATCTGATGGAAAGCTAGTTTGCATCCAAGTGGGTAACATAGATATTTACATTGTTTGCCAAATTTTTCAATAATACCAGCAAAGAGGTTAGTGTCAAAAGCCTTGGCCAGGTAGAGATAAGAAATATGTGAGCACTGACCATTGACCACAGCCTCTGTAACCTTGCAAAGAGATTTACTAGGTTCAGAAAACAGGACCTTCCCTTCCCAAAACCAAAGTGATTGGATTCTAGATCAGTAAAGTTATATATGTCTACATAAATGAGCTCTGCAATGATTAATTTCATAGGTGTGCATATATGGCTGGGGAGGCTGATGTGCCAATAAGTACTTGAGTTTTAGAATGGCTTTTCTTGTGCAGGTGATTCACAGTAGCTGATCTCCAGGTATCATGCACAAACCATGTGGAAAGGCTTAGGTTGAACAGTTTAAGCAGGGGCTCCAATAGTGCATGCTTGGCACTGATGCATATGTAGCCTAGTATGTTACCCGTTGTTATGGAAGTATTTTTAATCTTTGATATGATTCTAATACTTCTTCCAAGGTGTCTTCAAAACAAAACTGCATTTTCAGGAGAAGTGGGGTCAACAGTGTAAGTTTATGGGATAAAGTAATCACAAAATTTGTCTGCTAATGTATAAATATATATACAGTAGATATAAAAAGTTTACACACCCCTGTTAAAATGCCAGGTTTTTGTGATATAAAAAATGATATATATATATATATATATATATATATATATATATATATATATATATATATATATATATATATATATATATATATATATATATATATATATATAATATATATATAATATAGTATGAATATAAAAAAAAGCTGCTTCAGCAAAATATTAGTTCAAGGGTGTACACACAAAACAAAGTATTAGTTTAAGGGTGTGCACACTTAGCAAACCAGCACATTGTACGTTTTTTATTTTTTATACTTTTCCCCTAACAGATTTGTTTTTTTTTTCAATTAAATTGTACAGGTTATAGGTCACATTAAAGGTGGGAAAAGTTTTAAAATGATTTATTGTGGTCTCATTTTTTATATCACAAAAACCTGGCATTTTAACAGGGGTGTGTAAACTTTTTATATCCACTATTATCCAATATATATATATATATATATATATATATATATATCAGACACTGGCTCTAGATGATTTGGTTACATTGATTAATGTTGAAGTAACACAACACCCCACACCATCTCCATGAAAAATGGGAAACAGGGGGAGTTGATGACAACAAAGATGACTTGTTAGTGCGAGGCAATATTATGGATGAGCTTGATGCACTGTTAGACATTATTATATAATTTCCTAATATAGCTGAATAAAAATTTGGTATCTTTAATGTCTTTAAGTTAGTTCTCAGTTCTACAGTTTTAGCAGTGCTCCTAAACTCATTGCTGGCATGCTTCATTGTGGTCTTGCAGTAGGGGGATTGGGGACGTCTTGCAAATTTTCATTTTTTCCCTTTTTTTGTGATACTTTATATTAACATATAGGAATTCTTCTGTAGATGTTTATGCTTGAATTTATCATTATGCTTATGAAAGATGTACTGTTTTTATTTTTTCTGTATCTGTTTAGGTGCGTCTAAAAATTAGAAGGGAATGTAGGTGCCCTATCAGTTGGGCTTATTTGTAGAGGATTGCTGGGAATTTTTCATAAGTATTCTAAAGCTGAAGTGTGTTTGCTCTGGAAGTGTCCCTAAAGATGGTCTCATCTGGTGGTGTTGTGGTACACCTAGCCCTGACAAAGAAGATGACTGATATTGGTTCAGATTTAACCAAGGCTGAGAAATACAAGGTGGGGTATAGACAGGAGGTAGACTACAAAGGACCTGTTCTGGAGGTTGATTTTCAAGTAACTGCAGTGCATTGGTATTATCAATGTACAGAAAATGCAGACCATATTGATTTTTAGAGGTGCAAGTGTGCCAGTCATTGCTTAGGTAATTGAAGTTCCCAGTCAAAAAGGTATTTGCTTTAATATTTATTCCTTCAATATTGGTAAGGTAACTTCCATGATATTCAGTGAACATTGGCAGGGATATGTGGCTAGCAATGAAGTAATAATCTTATTTTTCGGATCACAGAAACATAGGATCATAAGAGTTTACTAGGCTGACAGCTCTAAGGCCCTTACAAGCCTATCCAAGTCCAACCTATGTTCCCTAATGTCAGGTTCAAGCAGACACTAAAATAAGCACATATTGCCACTGTAGATGAGGGACACAAGTGGAACCCGCAGGGTAAAGCTCCAGTTACCCATTCAGTTGTCCAAATTACACTTAAATAGGGCTAACAAGGGGCTTTGTTTATCATGAGTAGGAGGCTTGTTCCAAAAGTGGAGCAATCTCTGTGAGATAAATCTGTCTTTCCAGTACGTTCTGTTGATATCACATACCAGGTTAAGGTCCTTTGAGCAAGTGGCCCACTTGCCATTTGACTTGTGAATGTGCAGCATTTCCATTAAAGCTGGGTCAGAGATTGCTCTGTATGCAAGGTGCTAGTTGCCTCTGAGCAGTCTGTAGGATGCAGAGCAAAGTGACAATGAATTTATTCTTTCCACATAAGACAGGTCTTGAAGAGCCTGAATTTCATTTGTAAGGAAGCTTTTTGGTCTTTCCAATTTGTCAGGTGTTTGGAAAGGAACATACCAAAGGAAGTGTACTCTATGATTGACCTAATGAGAAAAGAATACAGGGGAGTTATAATCTATTTTTTTCTGAAAGCAATGTCCTTATTTATGAGATGAGCAATATAAAATGCCCTTCTTACCACTGGGGAGACATGGTGATTAAAGTTAAGGTTGCTGTTGATCTGTTAGTCCAGATCTCTCACCAGGGACTGTATGCTCAGGGCACTGCTATTGATGTTTTAGTTTAATTTTCAGGAACATCACCCTTGCTGAAGGGGATGATACTGCATTTTTTTTTAAATTAAGTTTTAGACCATGACTTTGGCACCATTCATTAGTTTGCGTAAGACAATCTTGCAGGATGTTGACATCGCTAGTGGTTTCATTTATCGCTCCCAGCATGCAGTCATCAGCAAACTTTGTCAGCCACAGTCCTTTAATTTTAGCCTGTACTTCAGAGAAGTCGATTCTGAACAGTAGGGTTCCCATTACCGATCCCTGTGGAACACCAATGAGTTCAGGTGTGCTGGAGGAGGTGGAGTCCCCTGTTTTGACCATATGAGTTCTATCAGTGTGCCTGTTTGCAACCCACCTGACACTATATGGGTTGATACCTAGCTGGGTGAGTTTATCAATGATGCCTGAATTGGGGATTGTGTCAAAGGCCTTAGCTAAGTCTGAGTAGGCCACATGCACAGATTTGCCCTTTTCTAGGGCTTTGGTGACTGTCTCAAAGACATTGTCCTAGTTTAACAGGCATAATCTGCTCTTGACAAGGCCAGACTGTTTGGGGTCGAGTGTTTGGAGATTTCCTATATCTTTGTTAATAAGATCCATGATGCTAATAAGGTGCATGGCCTTGCAGACAGGGCTGAAAAGGCTAATGGGTCTATAGTTCTTGGCATCCGTGGATGCACCCCCTTTGTACAAAGGAATGACGGTAATTGTTTTACATTCCACTAGGATGAAGCCCATCCTAAGGCTGTGATTGAAAAGCCATCCCAATGGGGGTGCTAATTTCTGTTTCATCCCATATAGAACACAGCCCGGGATGTTGTCTAGTCCCATAGAAGCTGTGTTTTTGGCCTTGGAGAGGGCATTTAAGACCTGCTCCTTGAAGATACTAGGTGGGGCACGTATTCGGAATGCTTTGGGATATATGTTATGGGGACAGGGGAGTGAAGTTTTCACTGAACCTGTCAGCCAGCAGGTTTGCTATATCCACAGGTTCTGTATATGTAGTACAATTAATGATGAGTTTAGCGCAAATCTGGGCCTTACCTTTGAGGTTACAGATGTAACTAAAGAATGTCTTGTGGTTATCCTTAGTTAGGGAAGCTAATTTGGATTCACAGTTAGCTTTGAAGGACTTCACTAGGAGTCTTATTTTCTTGTTTAAGTCGAGGAGGGAGTGTTTCCAGTTTTGAAACCATTCTTTCCTACTCTTAGACAGCAATGTTTTCTCCTATTGTATAGCCTATTAATAAGTCTATGCAGTTGTCCACCAGCCAGGTTTGCTTTTCCTTGAAGATCTTGCTTTGGTTCTATCAGGTACGACAGAGTCAATGCAATTGTATAGGTGCCTATATAAAGCATTTATGTATAACTCAGTATAGGTGTCCCTTCCATCAGTGGAGGGAGGGGCTCTGAAATTATTTATGCCATCACGTAAGAGGTTGTAATTGGCCTTGGACAGGTTTTTTAGTCTGGTTGTTTCTAAGGGTGGGGGGGGGTACCTGTGTTACACTTACTTCTAGCAAGACTGATCTGTCGTCAGATCTCACAGGGTTGGCCACACATTGGGGGTGGTGCAGCGGTCTCCCATGTTGGTGAGCACCAGGTCCAGGATGTCTGAGCCCCTTGTGGGTGTGTTAACCAGCTGGTCCCAGAAACTGGAGTTAATGAATTCCAGGAACCTTTGGGCAAGTGAGTTAGAACATTTACCCAGTCTATGGATGGGTAATTAAAGTCACCCAAAACCAGAGTGTATGGTTATATCTTGATTGACTCAGGTAGATCCAAGTAGGCTGAGTAGATGTCCTGATTCATGGAGGGGGGTCCTATAGCTGGCAATGACCTGAAGAGGGGTCTTACCTACAGCCAATTGTACCTGAAGTAATTCACGGGAATTGTGCTGTTTAACCAATCTAGAGGTGTATTCATCTTTAAAGAATATTGATATACCACCTCCTTTAGTTCTCATGTCTTTAGTTTGTAGTCTGAATGTAAGGAAGGAAATGTAACCTGGTATAGCTGGGGTGCTCTCCACAGCCTTAAACCAGATGTCAGTGACTGCACAAATGTCAGCATTTTCCAGGGTGAGGACTACTTCCAATGAGTGCAGTTTCTGGTTTAGATTCCTAGCATTTAGCAGCATAACCTTGAGGTTGTTTTTAGCGGGTATTTTTACATCGGGAATGTTGTTATTTTGACATTGCTAAAAAATCCCTATGGGGATGGCAAGAGCCTTAGCTAGTAACCAAAATCCCAGGGGTGACAGATGAATACCATCTCTAGCAAAGCATCGAGGCCTGTCAACCATGTCATCCCAGGCTGACAGATACTGGATCCCCTTTGAATGACACCAGAAACTAAGCCAATTGCTGAATTCAGTCATTTTTTTTTGTTTGTATTAAGGTATCATCCTAGGTGAAGGTAAAATGCTGCTTAAGGCTGAGGGTGTACTTTCTAAAACACATAATCAGAAAGCTCAGTCATGTCTCTCTTTATATAGTCCAGTAAGGTACAACTCAAGTTGTTCACACCAAAATGGACTATGATGGAGTCATAACAGTGCCTGTTGTTGAGAGACATGAGTGAGTGTACTATGTATTATGTGTATTATGTGGCAGATTCTGGCACCTGACAGACAGCTGACCAGGACTTTTCCTTATCCAACCAGAGGGATATCTGTGCATCTCACAACTGAGTTGCCTATGACTAAGATGTTTATTTTTGTGTTATGCCTTAGGGGCTTTACTGATGAGACATTGGTATGTGATATATTATGTGTACTATGTTCTGCAGAGGATGTATTTATGAAGTGTGTTTTTTGGGAGGTCTCCAATCTTTAGGTAAGCTTCTTATAAGGACCTCTGCATATGTAAGTTTATGTGTTGTTGGTTTGGTAGTTGCAGGAGGTGAGATGTGCATGTTGCCAACCCGCTTAGCATCAACTGAACTGACTGGTGAGTGAGAGAGCATGGATTCTATGTTCTTGATACGGGTGCATCACTCACATAATGAATTTGTGTGAACTAGAAGAAGTGGGTTGTCAGTTTACATGAAGCAATTGCTACATTGCCTCAGGATGACCCTGTTGATCAGGCTATCTGGAGAAACTGTGGGAAATTGTCCATCCATAATGCTAGGTTAGTTGATGTGGTCAGAAAACAGGGAGAGGACAGGAAGGACACAGGTAAAGTAGAGGACAGAAGAAGTGGACAAAAAATACAAAGGGCTAGTGGGTAGGATCTATGTTGATACCTCAGGAGCTTTACTGAATGTATCGCCTGTCAGTGAGGGACATTCACGTAAACTCATTAATGGAGCACCAGCAGAGTACTAAGGGAAAATTTGCAGGCAAAAGTGTTTAAATCTATAACCACCAATGTTTTCCACTACTATGCAGCAGTGTAAAATACGCAAATGTGGTGCTTATGTAACAAGCAAGTGCAAACTGATCTAAACAAATTAACCAATAAAAAGCTCAAAACTGAGCCCTCTTCCAGCAATCTTCAATCAGACAAGTTCTAGTTGCACACTCCTGTCACTAGGGTGCAGGAGAACTCTCTTCACCAAAATATGGCCTATTTTAGGTCTGCATCTAATCTATGCTACAGCAAACAAAGTGCAACAATTTCAGAAAAAAAAACAGTTCAAATAAGCAGTGATATGGTAAAACTGCAGTTCAATAGTGCAATATGTGAAAATTCTTCTTAAGATTTGCAGAGATTAGCAGATGGCTTGGATTTGCTTATGCAGCAAATGAGAGCAAATTCATTTAAACAAATTAACTAGTAAAAAAACTAAAAACTGAGCCCTGTTCCAGCCACTTTCAATCAGATGAGATTTAACTGCACACTACTGCCACTAGGGTGCAGGGGAACCCTCTCCAACAAAAGATGGCTTGGTTTAGTGATCAAGTTATACAAACATAGCTAGAATCAGCAGGTCTGAATCAAGTCTATGCTACAGCAAACAAAGTGCACCAATTTCAGAAAAAAAAGTTCAAATAAGCAAGCATAATAAGCCTTCAACCAGCAATTCCCAGCTTAGATGGGCAGAAGCTACCCTTTCTTCCCGTACAAGTGTAGACCACAAATATTCTTAATGTAAAATAACTGACCTGAAGCCCAAGCACCTAAATCAGAACTAAGACACTTTCAGAATAACAGACACACTAAGTCTTCAAACAGCAATTCCCAACTTAAAAGGATGCAAGCTACCTCTCCAGCCACAAGAGTGTAGACTAAAAACCTTCTTAATGTAAAACAACTTGCCTGAAGCCTAAGTGCTTAACCTAAAACCAAGAGGCTTAGAATAATAGTTATAATTTAATCAGGCAACTAACAAGCAGTAATACGTGCAGCAGAATAAGTGCAACTGAACAGTTTTAAGAACAAGAAGCAAAATCAAAATAAAGTAATAAAATAGGATGAAACACAAATACAGTAAAATCAGCTGAATAAAGTGCATTTTTAAGTTAAATGGGAAGGGAGGAAACAGAAGATGATTCAAAATTAAGAATCTAAGGGGGTAGGTGTTCCCAAATGATCTCTCTGTACTCAGCTGATGAGATGGGACTGGGAGGAGTGTCCAAAAATCATATTTACAGTAGTAGTGGGCAACTCAAAAGCCACCAAGTTTAATAACACAACTATGGTTGGGTGGGAAAAATAAGATGCAGCTAGAGATCGGTAATATTCAGGCAGAGTACAGCAAGCATGCCAAACGCTTCAGCTAAACAGGATTATTTGGATCTCCAGGAACTTAGTTTATGTTTGCATGGCATTTAACGTAAGGTGATGGTAATACTGAGAAATACATATACTCCACCACAGTTACCCAAGAGGTGTGAAGGCATTTAAAATATTTAAGGTGAACAAAGGTCTTTTAGGTTGTTTTGGTAGCCTATTGTATTGTGGTGGCTTTGGTGATCAGTACCATATTGCTGTTTTTTCTAATTGTCATGATTTGGTGATGATACTCATAGCAGCAAGCATGTTATATTTTCCCAAGAATCATATTAACTCATAGGTATCTTTGTCCAGTGCTCTTCTGTATCAGAAAAGATGATGCTGAGATAGTTGCATTGATGATATTGTTTTGGATTAGTTATGAGAAACAATCCATATTCTGGCTTTCAGAATCTTTACTTTTGAAAGGATTGATAAATATTCAAATTGACAAAAAATAAGACCATTTTCAACTTTTGCACCAGCACTAAAATGGAGATTCTATTATTTCTTTGCAAAAGCTCCAAAATGAGAAGATGACTCGTGTTCTTTTAGTATGTATAATGGTTGTGGAAGGTAGTGTGGTGCAGACTGCAACTGAATGCATCCTATTTAAAAAGTTAAGGTAGACAGTACCCTACTCATAGAACTATTCAGCTTCTACGCAGTTGAGAACACTGATTAATTAACTTGGACTTGTTTGCCTTCTCATTCTGCAGCAGTTTCTGTTTAAAAGCATGTTGTTCATATACTGCATCTAAAACGGGGTAATATACAGAGACTGAACTCCTGTCACAGTTCCCTTTATAAGCAACTTACTGCATGCAGCATTTACCGTGGGTACCCTGATATAAGGCTGCTGTTGCCTTACACACTGAGTGTACATGAATGTGTAGAGTATATGTTATTGTTTTGAACATTACTGTACATGTGCTTTCATTTCTTTCTATGACATGGTAACAGCGGCAGCTTAACTCCCTACTGAAATTTTAGGACTCACAATGTGGAGTTGGACAAACTAGAGAAAAGTGACAATTCAGGAGAACAGCAAATTTTGAACAGAACTCTTTTCCTTTAAACTTGTTTTTTTTTTTTTTTTTTTTTTTTTTTTTTTGCAAGAGACAAGCCATCATTCATTCCTCAATGTTGGAGGACAGCCCCCAAACTTATATATACCAACTTTGACATATAATTGCAGTCCTGGACTTAGCATATATAAGTCAGTATTTTTGTCCTTTTCGTCTTCACATATAGAGACTTGGTATTCCAAATCCTGGTATTTCAAATGATTACCACAACTTCAGATGTGTACTACAAATATGTTCATAGGTGAGACTAGCTGCCCTTGTGAGTCATTTTTAGCCTTGTCAATTAAGTTTTTTGTGCTCAGATTAGCATATCCCATTTGGCTATAGATTAGCCTTACCCATCTTATGGTCAATATTTATTTATTATCACAAATAAGAATAAATGAGATCAT
>NC_056735.1:1920835519-1920873019 GCF_019279795.1 Protopterus annectens
TAAAATTGCAATTAAAAATGGAAAAAATATTGAAAAGTAATACAAACCTACCCTACAACTCATTACGAGCAAAATTACAAGCAGGATATCAAATCATGTTCAGTTCCTGAAAAAAATACAAATAATAAAAATTATACTACTCCCCAATAATATTTTCTTCTTGTGACATCTAACTACATAGATGCTGCATATAAAAATTGTAACAAGTTAAGTTATGCCCTATTTTGGAGTGACTGTGATCATGTTAAATGAACAGAAAGAGATGTTGTATGTCTAAAAATAAAAAAGGCATGGGACTACCCTATCTTAAATGGTATGCCACGGCTGAATCAATTGGAAATATATTTGTTCAAGTTCCATCCTGCACCCTTTTGTTTACTTCCAGAAGTAGAGGTATTCCATAAAGATCTAATGTTTATAACCAATGAACTGCAAACAAGACATGGGATCCAGTAGCAATCAAATCTCAGTCTGAAGTTTTACATACTGAGACAAAACTATGTCACCTATTTTTTACATGTTAAAGGTAGTACTAGGATTCATCTGAAATTCATGCAGGCAGCAAAAGAGTACAGTGTTGACACTGGATACAGTCAGTCATTCAGTCACAAATTTTTGGGACACATCCAAGAAAAGAATCAAAGAATATACAGAAAGACTAAAACAGACTAATCATAGAAATGTACAGAGGAGGCAATATTTACAAGTGGATTCAATAGTTAAACACAGGGAAATCACTATAATAGCACAGTACCAAATTCTGATTTGTTAAAAAAACATATATGCTGGGATTCTTTTTTCCTGTCTGATTTAATCCAATATTTCTGCTGTAGATTATATAGGATGATAGGGGAACATTTTACTTTTAAGGACAAATGTGAGATATGTACAACTTCTCATGGTTAGAACAGATAGTGTTTGAATCACCCCACTGCTACCAAAATGTTACAGATAAATCAGATAGGGTTCAAATCACGTCAGTGCCAATGAAATATCTGTCAAAAATGTGGTAATTGTCACCAGAAATATCATGAATAGTGGCACATACACAGCCACGCAAACATGATAAAAATATCTCAGCAAGCAACACAATGATGGTTTCCCAAGTCATACCACTAGTAACCAGCAAGTTACAGTGCAAGAATAAAGTGCACAAAAGACTAACTTAACAAACAATTCACACAATGAAAAGAGTTTCCAAGAGCATTAAAATAATACGTGCTGTTGCCCTGGAAATGTACTTTCAAAATCCACCACAGATTACACTGCACACAGACCACCATTAGAGCTGAGCCTTTAACCTAATACCCAAGACATCTTTCTTACCGCTGTCTCTCTGTGAACCACAATTTTTTTCCAGTGTCCCTTACCCACAGCAACTACATTTCACACAAGTTATTAATTTCACACAAACAACCAGACATGTGCACGCACGCACAGACACACACACACACACACACACACACACACACACACACACACACACACACACACACACACACACACACACACATACAAACACATGTGGACACACACACAGACACACACAAATACATAAACACATACACACACGCATGCAGTCATTTAGCATGGAAGACTGGCAAAGTTCCTGAATTTCTCACAGCTTCTCCCTGGCATGGTAGTACTGAGAGCACTCAGAAAATAGTCAGAGGCCTCCATTTACTTGTTGTTCTTAATTAAACCAAATATGAAATCATACACATTAATATTTCCACTGGCAGTAAACAATCTAGCAAAGTAGAGATGGGGCACCACAGCTTAGTAACCAAGTAGGTAATGCTTATCTTCCTCTGAAATAACAAAATGGTGATACTGACATATACATAATAAAGATGAGCTATAAAAGCTTAAAAGTAGATAAACTTTACACAAGCAATAAGGCATGGGTAGAGTATGTAAAGAAAAAAATCTGATCTATGGATGACAAGACATCCTTGCTATCTCTTTCTAAGAAATACTGTCCCTGACTAATCTGAGTTACAGAAATATGATGAATATTCAAGCAGAACTTTCACTGACATGTCAGCAAATTCTTCCAAGTAATCAAGAGGGAGAATAGGGATCAAGTTTACATTTTTACAGACTTAAAGTCCTCAGTTGTGATCTAAGGCTTTTTTGTATTATTTTCTCTATAAGGACGTATTGTGCCAGCTTTCCTTAGTTGTTTTGCTCTCCCATAGCAAAGTACTAAACCAGTTTTGCCACCTGTAAAGGACAAGGTAAAACTCATACTTGCACCACTACATTCCAGTTTTAGTGAGAAAATTTAATGTGACAGTGAGTTTCACCATAAGGTATATTGTATTGTGTGAGCCAGCGGTGCCCTTTTCAGGGAGTTTTCTCCTTTTCTTCACTGTGGTGTGACCATGGAATTAGTGTATATATATTTTTTTTTGGGGGGGGTCTGGATTATTTCAATGAAATTTAAATACATTGAATACCTTTTCATCAACCCATTTTCAGCGAAAGCCAAACTCTGTGAATGATCATTACATTGCAATTTTTCCCAAGGTAAGTAACCAGTGGGCCAAAGTAATGATCTTATAAAAAGAGAAACATTTAAAACACACACTGGTGGGGGGGCTGCACCCCTCACACCACTGTGTGTGTGGGTGGGTTGTGCCCACCATACAGCCCTAACTAAATATACTAACTCCAAGATCATACTATAGGTGGAAAAAGGGCAAATTCCCAAAGATGGTTAACTTACCGTGGGAAAAATTTTGATTTAACGATCATTTGTGGAGTTTGGCTTTCACTGAAAAGGGGTGGAGGAAAAGGTATTCAATGTATATAACTTTTTTTGAAAAAATATAGACCATTTTGGGATGTATGGGAAGCTTGCCCTCTGCACTGTGGATATAGGGAGGCTTTAACCTTGAAAAAAGTAAAATATTAGTTTCTATTTTTTATGGTTTTATGGCTCCCCATTTTTGGCATGTGATTTAAGATGATGATAAACCAAAAGACAATGCTTTCTATTTGCATGGTGAAACTGGTGAAACTACACGATTCCTGTAATAATTCAAAGCAACCATACAAAGGATGTCTACAAACATCCCTTAACTGTCTGCATTTTAATGTCTGCTTTCTTTTCACAGTTCAAGTCAGCTACATCTATGAAGTGGACAATGACTGCTTTATGACCTGCTAGCACAGGAGATGTGGTCACTTAAAATAATTACAATAAAAGACGTGTCCTTACATGTCATTTTGTGCTAAAAACAAGAAAGAAACAAGCAAAAAAAATGCAGGGGAAGTCACAACTTACAAGTCAATACTCAATACATATTTTGCAATCCAAATCTGTTAATAGTTGGAAAAACAAGGAGACAAGAAAAAAAATACATGCATTTTTTTAATTTACTTAATCAGGCATCATCTTTTGGATTATCCAGGTATATCAATATCTCTAGTAGATTGGGAATACACACTTAAGATGGGTTTAGGCAGTCAATAATCAGGTATAATGAACTTTTGTTTTTTTTTATTTTTAGGAATTTGATACACGACTAGCAACATTATCCATTTTCAATGACGGCACATGGCTGGAAAATTCAGGCAGTTAGAAACAGTCCACTCCAAAAGATGATCACATCCATATGATTTAGATTAACCTATCAAGTGTAAGAGGGATAAAGTTATTTACAATGCATATGTGTACTATGATCTTTATTACTTGATAATTCTGGCATTTTGTTTTGGCTATTAGTCATTAGTGAAACAAAACTTAACATCACTAAGTGAAAATGTTTTGGCTATGAATGATCTATTTATCATATCTTGTATTTTCAATTCTGAACTATAAAAGTAAACCTGATGTGTAAGTTACTAACTTTATGTGTTTCATATCAAATTAAGTCAATGGACTCATCAACAGCATGACAAGAAGGAACAAACAGAATACTGGAGGTAATTTTATTTTGTATGAACACTGATAAATATTAGAAAATGCAAGCTGAATTGGTTTTATATAAAAAAGTTTGTTATCCTTGTTTTTGTGGTTAAGTATGTTAACTCATATCTGTATTATGTTGTAAATCAATAAGATTTCACACTGTATCCAATAATTCACAGTATAGGCACACTCAAATGGAAAACAGAAGAAAATATCTACCAAAATTTCAACATCATGATGCTTACTGTCCCATTACCAGCTCTGCCTTATACCACATGATGTGAAGTTGTCCAATCTCGCCATTTATTCTTTACTTATGGGTTCGAAGCCAATCCCTCAGCTCCGATATGGCAAATTTCAAAGCTTGAGGTCTTCAAATAGCTCGAGGCCAAGTCCCTAACCCATGATGCACCTCTGAATTACCTCAGATCTAATTTGACGCTGCAACAGATCTGAGGTTCTGAATTAGCTCGGGCCAGATAAGAACATTTTTTTTCATTACAAATTCTATAAAAGTTTTTGATAGTTAGTTAGCTAAGTTTGTCTATAAAGCTCTTATAGCTTTTAGTGTACTATTCCCTTCTTTTTTACTATTTTTCAGATATTTCTAGTTGGCCTCTTTTTGGCCTAGTTAGTTGTAGTTCTTATAAGTGTGGTCTGTCTAGCCTTCAAGTTTTTTATGTAAGGCTTAGTTCAGTAAACCTGTGTTTATATAGATAAGCTTATTGTCTTTCCTTCTCTCAGCTTGCTGTGCTATTTGTGACCTTTTGTCACATTTCTTAGATAGTGGTGTGGTCTGTCTAGCCTTTTTGTATTTATAAGGCTTAGTCTTTTTTACTTTCTAATTTACAGTGTACTCTACTTATTTAGATAACATTGTTATTCTCAGCAGCTATCTTGTTGGCATAGTCTGCTTTGTGTGACTTCACATATTGTGTGTCTGTGTGTGTGTGTTTGTGTGTGTGTGTGTGTGTGTGTGTGTGTGTGTGTGTGTGTGTGTGTGTGTGTGTGTGTGTGTGTGTTTTAGCCTGTTTTTATTAAGGCTTACCTGCTATCCATTCCATTTGGAGAAAAGTTACTATCGTTATTTGTGTGGCAGTAAATATCTCTAACTTTATTATGGCGGATCAAAACAAGCACACCAAATCTAGGTTTAAAAAGTGCCCTAAATGTGGCCAGAAAATGTCAGTTACAGACAGTCATGTCAACTGTGTTTATTGTCTAGGGGCTCTGCATTTGCAAGACAATTGTGCCATTTGTCATTCCTTCTCTTCTAGGGTCCTGCATGAAAGGAAGAGGAAACTAATCGATAGAGACTTGTTGAAGTCTTCCTTTCAGGAAGCTTTGAGTGATCAGGATGGTTCCAGTTGGTCTTCAAAGTCTTCCAAGACTTCGGACTCAAAAAAAATTAAAGTCATCGACTTCGGCTCCACTGCCTTTGGAGCCAACAGTCTGTTCCTTTCAGAGCCAGTCCACGGTCTTGGAACTGGACTCTGAAGCTCCAAAGAGTCCTATTCTCCAGTCAGTAACACCTTCGGTAAGATCGTCTTGATCATCTATCAGTCTTTCAGATCTGGACTTGGATTATGTGGTACAGAAGCTGTTGTTGGCACAGGCATTAGCCAAAATGTTATCGGCTTTGACCCAAATGGCTTTGGAGCCAAAGAACATTGCACCGACTATTACTATTCCTCCTCCAAGCCTGGCTGGTCCTTCAGAGCCAGAGGAGGCAAACCTGATGTTAGTGGAACCCTCAGAGCTGATGCCTGCTCCAGTGTCATTGGATCCATGTACTCTGACATCCTCGGTGCCAATCAAGGACTCTAGGAGCCGACACTCTCTGGTCGGGTCTGGGGAGGATAGTCAAACGGACTTGTCGGTTCCAACTTTTCCTCTCAGGGTCTCAGCTCGGATGAGTTTGGCTCCTATCTCGGGCTCTGAGCCCACTATCCCAGTGCCAGGGTTGTCAATATTTTCCTTGGATCTGTTGGCTCCCTCACATCGGATCAGAGGTGCTTTCGATGTCAGGAAGAGAGTCATGTCTCCCAGGACATCCGAAACCTTGGGTCTGCCCTCCTCCTTCCCAAAAGGGTCTGTGTCTGCTTCTGCATCACACGTCCTGACCATGCGTAGAGACCCAGAGCCTAAGGAAGTCCCAATGGGTTGTCATTGGTCTAATGAGACCTCACCAGAAACCCCCCACTGATGAGGTTCTCAGGAAGAGATTATGCAAGAGGAAGCACCTAGACTCCCTGCAGAAGTCTCTTACATCGGATTCTGACTTAAATGAGTCAGAAGGGTCCCCCCAGTCCTCCTCTGAGGATATCTCATTAGCTGAGGTATTTGAGATCCTTAGGCAGAGGGGTGACTGGCAGTCCAAAAGCCCTACTGAGGATAAGTCAGTTCTCCTGAAGGCTTTCGTGTCTCAGCCCTCCACCTCTTGGGTGACTCCGCCCTTCGATGAGCTGATGCAGCTGGTCATGAAGGGCATGGGAGTCTCCGGATTCTATGGAGCCTGTCCCCAGGAGTCCTAATAAATTTATTTCAGCCCCAGTTGACAAAACATTTTTAACTAAAGGTGTTCCGGTTGATGCCATGGTCATGGCAGCAGCCACCAAGAAGGAAATGTCTGAGACTTGCTCATCTATCCATCCTCCTAACACAGACCCCAGGATTATGGATACATATGGAAAGCACATGTTCAATTCAGCGACCTTTGCTCTCCATTCACCGAACTACTTAACCCATTTTATTAGGTTGCAAAGAGATCTCCTTAAGGAGTTGGGAGATGGTCTTCAGGGTACAGTAACTGTGGCAGCTTCTGACAAAGCTACTGCCCAGCTTTCTGCCATATATTTTATCGTTAACTTGTCCATGCGCCTCATATCTTATGCAGCTGATGGAACGAGTAGGGTAGAGGGTACAGCAATTGCTCTTAGGAGACATTCCTGGATGCACTTGTGTTTCTTTGTGGAACCTTTCAAGTCTTTCTTCATGAACAATCCCTTTGATAGCTCATCCCTATTTGGGCCTAAAGTGAAGGAAACCTAAACCAGGTGTGAACACAGTGGAAAGACTCTGTCTACCATCGTGGTCCATTTTTCCACCTCTACCCGACCATACCCTAAAGGTTAAATGGGAGGAAAAATGTTGCTCAAAAAAGCCCAAGGAGCTTTTCAAGACACATGTGGTGAACTCCGCTCCAAGGGCATAGGAGGGGATAATGGAAGACACCACCCTCATGGCAGAGGGGGTACACAACACCAGGATGACAGAGATCACTTCTCTGGAACAACCTACCAGCGTTCCTGTGAAGAAGCCTGACTGTCCTGCTCTGGAGGCAGTCGGGGGTCACTTATCTTTGTACCCAGACACCTGGCTCAATATAACAAAAGACAGCTGGGTACAAAGTATCATTCCCAGAGGATACTTCATACAATTCGCCACCCCTTCCAATCATAAGACGAATCCTGGACATTCCACCCAGTTACAGGGATCAAGCAACAGTAGAGGTCCAAATGTTGATAAGAAAAAGAGTCATCCAACCAGTCCCAGCAGACCAGGCAGGATCCAGAACTTACTCAAGATTCGTTTTGGTTCCAAAGAAGATGGGGGACTGGAGGCCCATATTGGACCTCAACAGACTGAACCAATACATAAAGAAAGAGATGTTTTGGATGTTCACGCTTCAGTCTATACTTTCCTTTTTAGGGAAAGACAATTGGATGTGCTCGATAGATCTCAAGGATGCATACTGCCACATAAAAATGGCCAGACCATCCAGGGATCACCTGCGCTTCTGGCTGGGAGCCAATAACTATCAGTTTTGAGCCCTGCCCTTTGGTCTCACTACAACACCCAGAGTGTTCACCAAAGGCATGGCAGTGGTCAAGGCTCACCAGAGGCATCTAGGATTCCAGGTGTTTCCGTACCTAGATGATTGGTTCCTTACCGCGACCACCAGGCATAAACTCATTCAGGCCAGGGAGTACACTCTGTCACTCTGCAATCATCTGGGCATTAAAATCAACTCAGAAAAATCTGGCTTGTCGCCATCGCAGAATATCATTTTTATATGGGCAGAATTGGACACCATTACCACCACTCTAAGGCTTCCAATAGAAAGAGTCTCTCTTCTTCTTCAACATGTCAGTATCCTGATATCAAAGGACAAAGCACCAGCATCGGAAGTTCTGAAAGTATTAGGCATGATAGCAGCAGCAATTCTAGCTATACCACATTCTCGTATGCACATAAGAATATTTCAATGGCTATTGTTCACTCAATGGTCTTACCAAGAGCTCCCTATGAATCACGCCATAATGATCACAGATTCTTGCATGAAGTGGTGGTTGACTTCACTTCATGTCACGATAGGATGCCCATTTGTGCTACTCCCTCCAGCGGCAGAGTGACCATAGATGCTTCCCTGATAGAGTGGGGGGGGGGCATTTTCAGGAAAAGACAGCCCAAGGCACATGGACTGATCAAGAGACACTTCTGCATATCAATGTCCCGGAGATGAGAGCAGTACTTTTGGTGTTGCAGTACTTTCAGGACTCTCTCCTTCTGGGTACGATTGCGATCCTGACAGACAACATGTCGGTGGTCTGATACTTGAACAAACAAGGAGGAACCAGGTATTACCCCCTTTGTCAAGAGGCTATCAGAGTTTGGCAGTGGGCTGTTTCCACCCAGAGCTTTCTGTTGGCAATGCACATCCTGGGGAGATCGAACGTGATAGAAGACAAACTGAGCAGGGCAAACTTGTTGCCCCATGAGTGGTCCCTCAATAAAGAAATTGCAGACAGGATATTCCACATGTGGGGCCAGCCTTGCTGTGACCTTTTTGCCAGTCACATGAACACAAAATGCCGAAGCTACTTTGCCCTGATTCCTCTTCTGGGAGAAGCCCCAAGGGACGCTCTCATGCAGGATTGGCCTCCACATCACCTCTCTGCATTTCCAACAACCCCGCTGATATCCAAGGTTCTACAGAAAGCAAAATCACTGGGAAGGACCATCATTCTTATAGCTCCTCATTGGCCTCATCAGATTTGGTTCCCCTTCCTTTAACCTCATCTTTTGGAGGATCCTTGGAACCTGGACCTAGTTCCAGACCTTCTGACACACCTGTCGGGGGACCTTCATCCTTCTCTGTAGTCCCTGAAGCTGACAGTTTGGCTGCTCTAGTTCCCATCATAGCCAGGTTCCATAACCTTTCCAATGAGACAAAACAGATCCTTTTGTCCTCTCAGAAATCTTTTACCAGAAAGCTATATAATAGCAAATGGAAGAAATGTTCTATATGGGCCTCAAAAAATAATACTGATCCTTACCAAGCCCCTATGGCTTCCATTTTAGAATTCTTGACTGTGATTTTCAATGAAGGAGCTGCAGCAGCAACAGTTTGGGTACAATTGGCTGCTATTTCTAATTTTCATCTTGGATTTGAAGGTTTGAATATCATGTCTCACAAGTTATCCAAAGCATTTCTCAAAGGTACTTTTCATATGAAATCTCCTGTGAAATCTGCCTATTCTCCATGGAATCTAAATGTTATGCTTTCACATATAATTCTCCTGCTATTTAAGTCAGCTTCTTCTTGTGATCTCAAATTTTTGTCTTGGAAGACCATCTTTCTGGCAGCTATTATTTCTGCCTGCAGAGTGTCAGAGCTTCAGGCTTTATCCATCAAGCCTCCCAATTTGATATTTTACCCTGACAGAGTATCACTTAGAACAAATCCCTCATTCTTGCCCAAAGTTTGCACTGAAACCAATCTCATCCAAGTTATTGATTTGCCAGTTTTCTTCCCCAATCATTCTAACAATTTGGAGTATATGCTGCACAAACTAGATGTTTACAGACAGCTAAGATTCTATTTGGATATAACAAAAGATTTTAGGAAGTCAGACCAGCTTTTTGTTTCATTTTCAGATTCCATGAAAGGGAGACCAGTGGCTAAAACTACTCTGTCTAAATGGTTATCTGATTGTATCACTTTTGCCTATTCAGCTGCCAATATAACTTTGCAACACAAGATTAAAGCTCATTCAACCAGAGCAGTTTCTACATCATTTGCCTTTTCTGCCAGACTTCCTAGTGATAATATTTGTGCAGCAGTCACTTGGTCAAAACCTCATACTTTTATCACTAATTACAAAGTTGACAAGGCCTCCAGGGACAGGGCATCCATTGGATCCATGGTTCTGAGAAATATACTCCTGTGAGCCACCCTAGATTGATAGTGATTGGGACGCTAACCATCAGTAAAGAATGATTTGATGATTGGTGAGATTGAACAAATTCTCATAAAGAAGTTATGTACTTACCATAAAGTTCCATGTGAGTTGTTCATCTCGCCTTCATTCTTATGTCCCTCCCTCCTAACCCCTCCTGGCTGATAGTTGACCGAGATGCTGGTTCCATCCTGGCTACTCAAACCTTCTCTTCCTTTTCTTTAGGAATGTAGAATGACATATGGTATTAGTATATACAGCAAACTAGATCTGAGGTAATTCACAGATGCATCATGGGATAGGGACTTGGCCTCAAGCTATTTGAAGACCTCGAGCTTTGCAATTGGCCATAGGGGAGCCAAGGGATTGGCTCCGAACCCAACAGTAAAGAATGAAGGTGAGATGAACAACTCACATGGAATGTTATGGTAAGTACATAACTTATTTTTCTCCATAATTGATTCTAGCTTGTGAGAAATATTTAAGAAGTATTTAGAAGTTCTTTTTGTATCCATTTCAAGTTGTTTCTGATCATTTTCATGTCAGCATTATCTCACTCATGGTGTGTTGCAACTTTTATGTGATTCATACAGGCTGTTTACTTGGATTATTTCTTAATCCTATTAAAATAATTTAAGTTGCTAGGAAGTTTTAGTGTTCATAATATAATACCCAGATGCTTTTGTTTTCAACCATCTACCTAAAACATAGAAATTGACTATTTTAAACGTACCTTCTGGATTGCTTTAACATTTGCCTTATGGCTGACATCATTACTGAACTGGGAAAGTAGTGCACAAGTTGAGACACATGGTTTGTTACTAATTTTTTTTTTCTCAAATATTTTTTCTTCTCTTGTATGCATGTTACAAGATCCAGTCATTATGCAAGATACTGAACAATCATCATTTTTAAGAAGAATTCAGACATAGTGAGGCATGTCATATATCAAGAGAACATCCAGTGTTACAATGAAAATACACTGATAACATTCTATATATACTATGTACAAAACAGTGCAGCAGTCATTTTCTAATTAATAATGTGTCACTATTAACATACCGTTTCAATACAGATACATATATAGAACAGAGGTGACACAAAGCTCATGAGGGTGAGTACTTTTGTGCCCTTTTTCATTTAACAGTCCCAATAATTTGTCATTCCACATTCAACTACTCTTTGAAAATATGATCCAGGAGAAGATTCTCCTATTTTAGGTAACAGAAATGGTTACTTTGGTTATTAGTCATATACTTATGTGCTGATATATACTTTATTACCATACTTCTGAAACCCTCTCCTGATAGTTTGGTTCAATCTAGACAGTTCTGGGTACTGTAGAATTTCACTAATGACAAGAGAGTAATTAGGATGTGTAGGTTAAACTTGGGTAATTTTTTTACAGTAATATGCAAAACTGCAAATTCTCATGATAATATGGATTTTTGATAATCCATCTTCTCTAGTCTAACTCTCAATGAACACAATTTATAAGTAGATTTGCAGTGTCAGAAGATATGGGGTAAATCTATTATTTGTGAGTAACAGCACAGACAGTTTGAAGCGACCTCCAAATTGAAGTTGTTAAGTATTTCTGGGGTGAAGTAAGCACTGTTTGTTATCATTAATTGAGTATATATGAGGTTTTTGAAAGGGATTAATTTTAGTGTTGCTTCAATAGAATTAGATTTTGGTTTCTCAGAGCATTCTTTGATCTTATCAGTCCAGTATTTTGAATACAATAATGATGATTGGTATTTAAGTGTTAGATAGCATCTTTCTCTTTAAGGTTAGTAAGTTCCATAATGTACTACATGTATTTAAGTTTTTTCATTAGCTTCAAAGTCACCAAATATTGAAGTACACAGTTCTCTGATTTGCCTTAACATTATGATGTATCCTTTTGGAAGGCTGAGAACAGCCCTTATGTCTTCTAAAGACGTTTTCTTATGTCTGTAAATATTGTTAACTTTACATACCTTAATGAGCAGATAGTTGATCAGATTTAACATCTCTTTATTTAATCTGAGATTTGGGTTCAGCTGTAATGGTTGTAAGAGGATATAAGTACTTATTAGATTTAAAATTTCCAACAATTTCTGAAACTTTATTATTCTATGTTTTAAGGAGAAGTGCTAATTGCTATCTTTTAAGCTCCTCTGATTTAAGAAAGGAAGGCCTTTGGGATTAATTTTACTGTTTTTGATATAGTTATACCATAGTCTGATCCATTGTGGCCACCATTATTTACTCTTGGGATTATACTTAGCAAATTGTATAATCATGTTTGCACATATATCATAATGGAGACTGAAATCAGGTAATATCAATCCACCCCTTTCATTCAGATGTATTAACTTCTGGTAACTAATTCTGACCAACTTAGGATACCAGATAAATTTAGCTAATGCTACATTCGGTTTCTGAAAAAAAAGGTTTTCTAGGCTATTAAGTTTGTTGCATTTAGCTAAAATTGTAGCCTTGGAAGAATATTCATTTTATAACTGCTGCTTTCAAAAGGAATGGTAGCTATATTTTTCCCCATTTCTGGATATCCTGATCAGTGTGTGACCAAATCTTTAGTAAGTTATTCTGCATGAATAGTTGTGGGCTATGTTCAAAGGTGATAGCTAAATATTTCAGAGAGTATTTTAACTTTACTCCTGAATCTGGAAAATAAGAGCCAGTATGACTTATTGGATTGACAGGGAAAATTAAGGGCTTTATAGGATTAATTTTGCAGTTTGAGACTTTTGAGAAGCTATTGATTTTGTCAAGAATTTTGCTGATTTCTGTGTTAGGGAGTGAGAGGTATAGATTTAAATTATCAGCAAAGGCTGTTAGTACAATTGTGTTCTTAAAATTTTCTGGGATATGATGGTACATTTTTTGAGTTAAGTAAAAACAGATGTTCTATATATAAGCTAAAAGGGTGGGGAGATAATGGACATTCTTGTCTGGTACAATTTAAATTTTTATTGGATTTGAGTTTGTCTTGTTTATGTGTAGAATTGTGTGAGTGCTCTCATATAAAAGTTGTATTATATTTGTAAATTCATGTGGTATATCACAATGCACTAGTACAAAGAATAAAAAGTGTAAGTTTACTCTGTCCAAATCTTTACAAGCGTCTAAAGTGAGGGCATAGATAGGGTTTTTGTATTGTTTAGATAATAAGATAATTGTATTTAAAGTTAACGTGGTGTCACATGTCTGTCTGCCATTCATAAATCTTGATTGTCCAGGTGATATTATGTTAGGTAATACTCTTTTTTTAAACTGTTTGCAAGTATTGCAGCTGAAATTTTGATGCCTACATTTATGAGAGAGATTGGTATATAATGTCCAGGGTTTTTAAGAATAGAGTTGTCTTTAGGTATAAAAATTGTCTTCGAGTTATTTAAATGTAAACCTGTAATGCCATATTTTCTTATGAAATTGTAGATTTTTAATAAGAGTTTTGAAATCTTTAGACCAAAGGATTTATAGAAATCTGCTATATAGCCATCTGATCCAAGAGCTTTACATGTTTTCGGACTATTTATTACTGAAAGGATTTCTTGTGTGAAGAGAGCTCTAAGTGAGTCCTTTTGAGCTTGACTAATCTTTGAGAAGGTTAGATTCCTTAAGAAGAGCTCACTTTTTAAATCAGTAGTTTTTTTTATTTTTTGCAGGCCATACAAGTGAGTCTAAATCTTTAAAAAATTTAATAATTTCCTGATTATTATTATATGTATTCACTTGAATTCAATTTTTGTTATCATACGGGCCTTGTTGTTTTCATTAATTAACTTTGCCAATAATTTTGATGGAGTTTGTGGCCAAGCTGAATACTTTGCTAGGGTTTTCATTTCTGGGAAGGAGAATTTTTTCTGCATGCATGAGATATAAGTATTTTTGTAAGTTATTCATTTCCTCTTCTAGTAATGAGTTTTTTTAATTGCTTTTTCTTCTATTTAGTTTATTTTATCTTTAATTCTGGTCTCTTTTTCTTTGAATATTTTTTATAGTAGGATGCTTTCTTTATTAAAATTCCCCTCATTTTTAGCTTTGTTTGCTGCCCATTGTATATTGTAAGGAGTATCAGTCAGTGTTAGGTCATGCTCAAGTTCCTTTAATAATATATTGTTAATTTCCTGTATTATATCTTTTCTGTAACAAGTTTGGGTTTACAGACCAGTTTGTACCATCTTTTTTTAGATTAAGATCAGTAGATTATCTTATTTTAATTGTAATCTTTGAGTGGTCTGAGAAAAACCTGAAGAAAATCTCAGATATCAGAAAGAAGTCGAGTCTGGACCACAATTTATAACATTGAGAATAGTATGTGAATTTTGTTGCTCATTGATTTTTGTTCTGGTAGCAATACAGGTAAAATAAGTTACTATCTGGTATTAGGCCATTTAACCCTAACGTGGCCTGGGTGTTATAGGTTTTGCTTCTACTTGTTATATCTATTATGGGATCAATTTTAGCATTTCAGTCACCTCCTATAATATAGTAGTAGTTTGGAAATTTAATTAGAATATTATACATTTCCATGATAAAGTCTTGTTGTTTTGCACATATACTATACAGACTCAAGAAAATAAATGGTTTCTGTAAACTAGAACTTTTAAATGAAAAAACACACTATCTACCATTTATATCTGAGTCCTGATGTATAAGTGTCTCTTTAAATGAATTTTTTAATTAAAATAGCCACCACCTTGCTATTTGTTTCACTACCTGACTCTGTTATTGTTTTTATCCATTTCCCCCTTTTTATGTCTCAATCATCCATTAACATATGTGACTATTGTATGAATATAACATTTGCTTCTGATTTAAATGTGAAATGCATAACAAGTTTGCTTTTCTTATAAGCGTTTACCTTTCACATTCCATGAGTCAGTTATCCACATCTTGTTTTTCTTACTATTTTCTTCTTTATACTAATTTATTTAGATATCTTCTCCTTATATTTGCATGAATAACATTTTTATTGTGGGCAAATATGTATTTATTCTTGCACCACATAACTCTTCCATCTCTACCCCTGTGCCTATCCACAAAAGTATCTAGTCCAAAAGAGATTAACAGTTTATGACCAGGAGATATGCTTTTTTCTTTTGCAACTTAGAGTTAGGCATTTCTTCATATCTCTAATTAATAATTTCTTCAAAATCTTTATACTACAAGAATGATAGTTACACTAAGATAATCATCTCCTACCTAATCACCTTTGCAGCTCCCTAGTTTGAAAGTATTGCCAAAATTCTACATCTTTCATTTAAAGTTTAAATTTAATTATGACTGACCTTAATTAAAAGGTTAATCTTGTTTTCATAATTGTGTGTTTCTGCCTTATACATTGATTTAAGAGTTTACTGAAGATTATTTCTTGAACTATGTTCTTTTATAAGATTTAGTACTTCATGGATCAGATATATGCAATGACACCTTCCTATTTATTTTCATTTAAGGCAGTAATACATATACTGTGCAAACTCTTGGTCACTGGTTTTAGACAAAGTTTAGGCCAGAAAACAATTTTCTAAAACTCAGGACTTCACTCTTTCAAAACACACTATTAAGTGACCATTTGAATACTCTAGATACCAGGGAAGACTGGCCAAAGCACCCTGGGATTACTTGTGACAAAATCGTAGTATTGCATCAAAAGGCATTTCATACTAAAGTAAAGGTATTTGTAGATCTTTAGCACTATTTAAACAGCATCAAAACATACATTTCCCAATGCAGGAACAGATAATAATATGCTGTATCAAGACAACTGTGATGCCCTAAAGGTTTGATAAATAGCAAAGAAAGTTTTCCCTAAACATTTTAAATTTTTTTAATTCTTGAACAAAAATCATCTGCATTAGCTTAGAATTTATTGCCAACAGCCAGCATAAGGAACCATGCAATGTGTGTATACTATTGCATGGTCTTAATAAGAATGAGTTTGTAACATGCTTATTCCTTTGAAAGTAACTCTAAATACTTAACACAGGTGTTACTCATATGTTTACATTGCCAATAGCATTGGAAAGCCAATATTGCCTGGTTTACAGTCTACTAGTTACTTCATGAAAGATGAATAAAAGCCTGGAAAAACCACCACGATGAGAATCAATTCCTCCTTTAATAGAAACAAATAAATAGGTAAATGAATAAAATACAACAGCTCCAGTTAAAGATGAGTGCTTTTGGCTCTTCAGCCTTCATCAAATCTAAAATGAGATCTATTCACTATTTTAAAAACATAGTCCCATCCAATCAGACGTTTGTCATTTAGTGACATCATAATGAGTAGGTGTAACACACTTTTTAACATCTTAAAGCTATAGCACTGACTGCAAAAACCAGGCCTTCCTAACATTAAAATAAAGCCACGAAGAAAACTTTCAGAAAATTTTGAACCGTCTGTTTTTAAGCAGAGGCTTCAGTGGTACTATATTGTTTATACCTGGATGATTGTTGGCTCTAAGATTTATTATCCACTCAATTTCTCATATTTATGTAAGATTTTTATGGTCACCTCCACGAAAATTGGGTATGATGTGATCCAAGACCATAAAAGTAAATGAGTGTGTGGGAAACTGCATAACTTGAGTGGCTAATGCATTGTTAGTATCAGCTTTAGTGATATCTTGCAGATGTTGCATAATCCTAGCTTTAAACAACTGGTTAGTTTTACCTACATAGAAAGCTGCACATTTCTTGTAGTTAGCTATATAAACTAAATCTCAGGAAAGGCATGTAGCATATCCATTATGGAAGTCTTAAGAATGAGTTTGTAACATGCTTATTCCTTTGAAAGTATATTCATATCATGTCTTCATTGTTTTTAAAATTTTGAGTACCCAAAGTAATTATAATTGTCAAGTTATTCAGTTTTGTAGCAGGGAAAAACCCTGGCAACTCTATAGTTCAAGTGTTACTCATATGTTTATATTGCCAATAGCATTGGAAAGCCAATATTGCCTGGTTTACAGTCTACTAGTTACTTCATGAAAGAGTTACCAGAGATTACAAGGGTGATGGAGTTGTATTTATACTGTAGATAGGCCCATTGTAGTGAAATTTGTATAACTTCATTCACAATTACCAGAATTTTCACCATGCCCATAATTTTCCAAAGGTTACTGCAAGAACAATTTGAGGCAGAGACTTAAAGCTTAACAATTTGACTCATATCTAAAGAGATAATAGCATTTTTAATTGGTGCATAACATTCTAATATTCATTAACACTTATTTAAAAAGTGCCTGAAGTTTACATAAAACATGCCTTGCCACACTGTCATATATGCAAAGGACCGTTAATGCTTTAGTTGTTACACCTTATTTTCTACATAACTGTTTTATACCTTGCTAGGGCTGCTTGTATGTTAGGTAAGAGCATAAAAAATACCAGTTGTAAGGAAAAAGAAAAGTTAAAATATGTAGCTCTTACCTTGCGATTTTTTTATTATGTAACAGATATGCTACATTTCAGCTTCTTTAATGATTCAGAGCCTAACACTTCATACAGCCATGCATTCTTTATCCTTTATCATTCAAGATTTTACCATATTGTTTAACCATTTAAGTGAAATTACTAAATTGAGAAATGTATATTCTTTCAAAGTTCATGTATTTACCAAAATGAAAGAACAGGTTTGCACAGAGTTGAAACTCGTCACTACCCTCCATAGATGTTTTGTATTTATAGTCAAGAGAAAGAAATTTTCATCTGCCATTCCCATATTTTACAGTTCAACTTCTAATAATTCATTTCGATCTCTTGGGATTTTATAGTGGATTCAGATAAATTGGTTTTCATTCTCAGCTTCTCAGTCAGTTTGAAGAAAAAGCATTGTTTTTTCTTTAAACATTTGTTTTTTGAGCAATATATTTCACCTTATTTAACTGTGAACTAGCTCAGAGGGTGGTAGGGAGATAAAAAAGCACTTCCTTTGAAAATTGTTCATGCATGTAGCCTGATCCTCCAATATATTTGAACGTGACACACACAACATTCCAATTTTTAGTCCCTCCCTTTGGTTATGAGAACAAAATGTCCAATCTGTGCTATAGTTTCTTTTTATATACTTCCAGGACTGTCCCATTACAACAGATCTTACCAGTTACACCTACTGTGATTTTATTCAGGTTTTAAAATCTGGCAATTCGTTGAAGGCGTTCACAAACACTGCTTTTGCTTCTTTCTCCATTTCAATTGCATATTTAACATAGTTATATTGGAAGAATAATGTGCTCAGATACTTCATCTGGACTTTGTTTATATTTTTGCTATTGGATAAGCACAGAACGGAGTCAGTTGCTGCCTTTGCTGCTTTATTTGGAAGAGTAGGTCCAGTGCAAACAGTATTTTGCTTCCATTCTATACGACATGTTGTTTTTTTTTTTTTTTTGCTGCCATGAGAATTTTGTAAACATATTGGTGATTGAGGAACTTTGCATACATTTGTCTGGGTTTATCTAAGCTTTGTGTTTTGTGTAGAGCTCAGTGTGCTCTTTCAGTCTTCATCTTACAAGCTTCTGAATCATTTTCTAAAAGGCAGCCCACAACCTGTTTTATTATTTGGTTATGATTTTTTTTTCAGGCATAACCGCTTGCAAGTATTTGGTTTTAACCATTTGTGCTTCCATTATTTCAGATCTGCTTATCATTTTGGCTTGATCAGTCTATCTTTCTTAATTTCTATCCTTTTTAATCTGCTGTATCATATCGTTATCTTGTGTTTATTCTTGAGTGGTATTCCTAGAGAGAAAGTTTGTTATGCCCTTTAAGGATACTTGGATTATCTCTTTACAGGTGGTGTCACATGGTCGGGGGGGGGGGTTTGTATTATTTTTCAATAAAAAGTTCTTTATATCTTCTTTTTTTAATTTAATTTTATTTTTCATGTTCTTTGTTTGATGCTTTGGTTAGCTTGTTCTTCCTTTTAATTTTCCATTCCTGCTGTATCAAGCCATTGTATCATGTTTGGTCTTATGTAGTATTCTTAGGGAAAAAGTTTGTTTTGCTCTTTATAGGATACTCAGTTTAGTTCTTTACTAGAGGTGTCTTTTGTTTGCAGTTATCATTAAAAAGCTTTTTAGATCTTTTTTTTTGTTTTATTTTTCATGGATTTCATTCATCACTTTGGTTAGTTCCATCTTCCCTTTTATTTTTCATTCTTAGACAACTGCTTCAGGCCATTATCTTAAGTTTGCACTTACATGGAGTGTCTCAGATGAAATTGGTTTTGCATTTTCCAGGATACTTGGTTTACCTCTTCATTGAAGGTGTCATTATTGTTGCAGGTATTTTATTTATCCAAAATAAGTTTTCCAGACCTTAATTTCATGGCTTACATTGCTTTTTTGTTTTTTATTTTTTGCGGAGCCGTGCTGTTAATGTGTTCACCTTATAGTCACTATCTTGCAACCTCCATTTTTTACTAATTGTAATTAAACAAAATATGCAAGTAAAACAAATGGGCCATCTTACAAGGTACTTAAGTGATCATACAGGTTAATACATTTTTTCAAAAATATTTATAGGCTGTTATGCCACTAAAATCTAGAGTAATTTAGTACAAATAAGAAAAAGACAGAGAGTGTCATTCAACCAAGGTCATCATTTTGATGTACACTTCTTTACATTCTACTTGAAGAAGTTAAGCAAATTTATTTTGCATTCATAATATTAATTGTCTTTTTTATTATAGTTTTACTAATATATGCATACTGAGATATATTAGAATATTGCAAAATGATTATCTAGCCAAAAAACTAGTGTATGATCTTGCAAAAAATAAAGTACCTTTATTTTCTTTGTCATTTCGGAATTTTTTTAATAGTAGTCATAGTGGTAATTATATAATAGTAGTAGTAACATTATTTACAGTCTCAAAATGTACAGTTTATAGGATTGTGTAAGTAACACTTCCAAGTTAAGGAGTAAGATTCTGAAAGTTATCATACAGATACCAACATACCTATGATCCCCTTCAGCTCACCCTCTTTGCATACGATGCACTCATATGATCCCTACAGGAATATGGACTGTGCTCTTTTGCAAGTTATTATGTAAGTTGTTAGGCGTCATAGATTCCTGGCAAGGAGAACATGCATATCTGATCAATACATTGTAGGTATGTGGAGATATATTGGTAATTTGATGCATAAGAGTGCATGTGTGGAGAAAGGGAGGGAAGTAGGATATCCTGGTATTGATGTATCAGTTATGCACAGTTCCTTGAGTAAGTTCCGTGATGAAATCCAGTGCAACAGTCTCCCTTTATTGAAACAGCTTGCAGTGGGAAAAGGGAAACTTTGTCTGTTAGCTGGATTAAGCCCAAGATGTTTTTTTTTTTTTTTTTAAGTAGCTGAATTACACATCTGACTACTGCATAATAGCACAAAAGACAAATACACTGTCATATGGTGCCACCAAGAGCAGAAGATGATGTTAGGGAGGACAGATGCTGCCCAAGAATGATTATGAGAGGTTTATTCCAGATGGAGAGAAAGAGTTCTATCAGGGGGAATAAACATGTGTAGTCAGGCAGGGACTGCAGTGCAGGCTTTTGTGTGACAACTTCTACACTGCTTACTAGATATTAATACTTTCTTGGGTAAGCGGGCAGGAAGATGTCAGTACAATACTCCCCCCTTAAATCAGCCAACACCAATCAAGGGGACTATCTCACATGTAGGATTCACTCACATAATATGAGTGTGCTATCTGATAATGTTGCCAACTTTCATAATCAGCAGTTTGCACAAAAAGCACCTGAGCTAAATATATTGTAAATCATGCTATCCTATTTGACAGATTAATTGTGCAGAAAAATAGGTAGAGATGTCAGTGACAGCAACAGTCCAGTTTGATGAAAGCTTATTGATTAATCAGAGGTCATACAACTCATTAAGTATAAATTATTGTTGGCTAGCAATGAGTGGTTATTTAGGAAATGTAGACACTATGAAGCTGTTTGAACTATGATAGACACATTTTGAAATTACTATAATAAAAATATTGGACACAAAACTCATTTAGTTATTGTACGTTCATCTCTGTCGATTCCTGAACATTTAGTTAGATAACTATTGTCAACCGCACAGGTCAAAACCATGAATCATATTTCACTTGCTTTATAATCATAAAGAAATTTTCATTTTGCATTTAATTATGCTGTTTAATACTTGACTTTTCTAATGCAAAATTGCCAAATATTGATTGGAAATGTCAGCATATTAAGTGACTAATGTAGATACCAGTAAAATGGATAGTTGATATGTATTCACTTCATTATAGTGAGTGTTATCTTGTTCAGCAAGACCTTAGAAATTCAGTTCTGTTATTAATAGTCAGAGCTAAAAATAAAGGACTAAAACTAATGCCATGTCAAAACAATTTAGGAAAAAAATTAGTTGAATTCTGCTTTTTAGGCAAATTTGAGAGTAGTTTTCTCTCTGAACACTTGCAAATTGCACAATTAGGCTTACAGCACTTCCATGACCATTGTCTTTATCAAGGCCAATATTTACAATCTATTCTGCTTTAACCTTTTAGTAAACACAAACATGACTAAGCAGCTGTTGTATATACTTGTACTCTTCTGATGTCTTAAATTACTTTATGTTTACTAGTAGAAATCTTTTACACTCACATAAATAAAATATTGTCTTTTATCTCTCCATCCTGCTGTAGAATTTCTTTTACGTGTATTTTTGTAGCATTGGTTGCATCCTTCATTTAATATAAGTGAGAGAGAATTTGTCATTAATTCTTCTTGAAGCCTAACAGCAACTTTGGTATATCTTTTTGCCACAAGATAGCATTGTTATGCACTTATGTTGCTGTTGACTAGGGCAATTCTAGTTCATGATATGGTTTAAACGAAGTTTAAAAGAATGGCTGGCAAAAGAATACAACTGCAAAGGTTTCAAGGATGATGACTAACCTTGCAATCATTCCTTTTGTCTGCTGACCAACTATAGCAACAGATTTTTCACAGTAATACTGTGGAGATGTGAATTATGTTTATCTTGCATATAGATTTCTCCAATTTGCATATTCTTGCTTGGATTTATTCTGTCATTATTAATTACCTATGTTATCACTATATTTGTACTCTGTAATATATGCTAACGTGTTTTGCTTCTGTGTATTGCCTCTCAGTACAAGTAGTATTCAAGCCCATGTACTGGGTTATCAAACAAAAAGCAAACAAACAAAACAAATAAACAGCAAAAAAGGACTTACAAATAATTTTAGTGGTAAAACATTTATACGTTTTAGGGTACACTTGTAATCTTTGGTGTATTTCATAAATTCTTGTGAGTAAAATTAAAATTCACTTAAACATATGCGAAGAACTATCAAACAATGATTGAATGAGATATTGCTTCTTATATACTGCCATTGCCAACATAAAGACATTTGAGCAGGAATTTCAATGTGATATACTACCAAGTTTCATTTGATATAGATATATATATATATATATATATATATATATATATATATATATATATATATATATATATATATATATATATATATATATATATATATGGGTCTATATTATGACATCGAAAGCTCAGGTCAGTGAACACCTGTTCACAAACCAATATACACAGAAATGGCAGTTTCGTGAATGGCCACTACAGCAAATTTTTTCCGAGGGGAAAAATCACTTGGCCAGGTAGAAACGATACAGCATTATAAACCTAATAAAGTGGGGAGCTTCACCCCCCCACACCACCTTTAACTAAATATACCAACTCCGAGATCACACTACAGTGGGGAAAAGTGCGAATCCACGATAGCCAAAAGATTTTTTTTCCACTAGGAAAAAAGTCGCTGCAGTGTCTGTTTGGGAAACTGACATTCCGGTGTTTATTGGTCGACGAACAGGTGTTTGCTGACCTGAGCTTTCAATACCGTACTATAGACCCTGTGTGTGTGTGTGTGTGTGTGTGTGTGTGTGTGTGTGTGTGTGTGTGTGTGTGTGTGTGTGTATATATATATATATATATATATATATATATATATATATATATATAATGTAACAGAACTAACAGACATCTGTTGTTCTATGGAAAGAGTAGCTATTGCATGGAGATGTATGTGTGATTATTCATGTTCCATTTTTAGTAATTAGTATGTTATTTATTTTGTTAGTATTGTAAAGTCAATCTAATTGGGGTTAAGCTATGAAGAAATAAACCACTGTAATGTGCACTATAAACTTACTTTCAGTCTTAGTTTTACTTTCAAATGTTTTCATCTACAGTAAGACATAGCTACACTGTTTCAGAATAAAGGGTTTTTTGATACTGTGTCCCACCCCCACCATCACCTCCGTAGGTGCATATCAGTGAAGGTGACATTTTGTTTTCATCAGGTAAAGCACACTTCTTATCCCAGAAACTTTCATAAGAATTTATATACAATTGAAGCTTTCTTATATGGTTATGGATAGTAAGATACAAGTAGTTAAAATGTTTTTAGTCCCTTTTAGTTTTATACACAGGTCAGGGGCGGCCACGGTGGTGCAGGAGTTAGCGTTGCCATCTCACAGCAAGAGATTCTCCAGTTCGATTCTCAGCTGGGGTGCCTTTTGTGCAGAGTCTGCATGTCCTCCCTGTGGTTGTGTGGGTTTCCTCCCACATCCCAAAGACATACTGTAGGTGGATTGGACACTCCAAATTGGCCCTAGGTGTGAGTGTGTGTGCCTTCTGTGGAAGGTTAGGCATCAGGCTGGCACCTCGGCACTAGAAAACTCCACTGCCAATCATGAGCAGACCGGTGATCCGCTGTGGTGACCCTAAACCTGGAAAAAGCCAAAAGAAGAAGAAGTTTTATACACAGGTCAGACATATTTTTACCAACCAGTGGAGAAATTGTGGATAGTAATTAATAAAGAGCTGAAGGATTTTATCTGGGAGGGGAAGAGGGATGGATTCAAGTGGGATATGCTGATTCTTCCAGTAGAATAAGGCAGATTGGGATTACCTGATCTGAATGGGGTATTTCAGAGCTACACAGTTAAGGGTCCTATATAGCACAAGCAGAAACCCATAATTCAAAGTGGAAAGGGTTGATGATGAAACGGGGAGAAGCTCAAGAAACAAGGCAAGTCTGGTATTTTTGGATGCAGATCGTTAAGGAGAATACAAACAATCATAATATTCATAAACTAACAGAAGGTATTCTTAGAAGTAAGCCAACATTGGAATGAAGAAAGGAGATTCTGCTGACAGGGGTGACTGCAATTAGGGATTTGGGCAATAGGAAAGGGGGGCTGGAATTTATTGGAGAAAACTGAAAAAGGAATCAAGGTAGTTGTAACAAATAACTAGAGAGGAAAATGTAATAGCATGTGAAGATGCCATGAATTTATTTGGACTGCAGGTTTGAGATTGCCTTCCCTATCAAGGAATGATATCAGAGTATAGGCAAAGAGAAAGAAATAGAGGTGTCCTAAACAAAAGACCAGCAGTGGTAGAATTTTTAGTAGAATCTGGAACAGAAACTACCTTTAAAAAAAGAATAATTAATAGAGCATAAAAATATTGCATGATAACTGTAAGCATCAATCAGAGGAGGTTAGAAAAGATTGGGAGAAGAGATTGGATAAGCAATTCACAAAGACACTATTGGGAATATATGTATGTCTCCCAAATATGCAACAAAATCTAGAAGATTTAGGATTTTTGCTTGGAAATGTTTATACAGATATTGTTATATCCCAAGTAGACGCCAAATAATTTTTCCTCATGTAGTCTGCAAATATTCCAGGTGTGATGGGGAAGAAATAGGTAATCGGGAACATATTTTCTGGGAGTGTAATGAGTTAGCATACTTTAAATATTCCATACAGACTGCTCTGTCAGAGATAATGGGTGGGCAAATTGGTACAACTATGGAAATGACCTTTCTGAACTATGATACAGAACTGGAATTGTCTAGCATAGTAAAGTCTTGCTGAGTCTAATTATGGTGGCTGCCATAAAGCAATTAATAGAAAATGGAAATCAAAGTATAAACCAATTGTATGAGAAGGAGTGAATATAGTAACCGAGAAAAAAACAACTGGAAATATAATCTTTAAAAAGGGTAGCAGCAAATTACATTGGAAAAATGGGAATTGTGAGAACAGTACATACAGGGGAGGAATGATGTTTAAAAGAAGGCAGGAGTTGAATGAGCTATTGACTGACAACTATTGGGTAGGTTTTAAGTGATGTATAATGTAAGTAATGTATAATGTTTGCAACTAGGATTATATCAATATGGTTTGTGATGCAAAACTCTTGCAGCTGGAAATTTGTCAGTATGGTTGCTTTTATTTATGTAACTGTATGATTCCCTACATCATAACTGATAATTTAATAAAGATGTTTCTTGTAAAAGAGCAGGTAGTGATATCTTTAGAAAAGGGTAGGAGTAAATTACTTTAAAAATGGAAATTGTGGGAACAATACATGCAGGAAAATGTTTTGGAGGAATAATTAAATTGAAGAGAATGTAGAAATTAAACAAATGTATGTAATGTTGCTTTGATTATACGATATATAACAATATATGTAATGTATAATATTTGTAAATGTGAATTTGTTAATATTGTTTGATTGCATTTGTATAAATGTAAGTTTGTCTATGTCACAAGTGATAACTGAATAAAGGTGTTTAATAAAAGAATTTGCATACAGTTTGTGAATTGACAAACAATATCTTACTTTGCATAATAATACTAAAGTATTTAACCAGAGCATACGGATATCTTACTGACATAGATCTGCTTTATTAGTAAGGCTTTCCTCAGCAATAACTGCAGTCAGCCACAAGTTTACATTGGTTTAATAATAAAAAAATGTTGTTTGTATAACAGCCAACTTGAAAAATACAAATGCCATTAATTATTGCAGTCGACATAATTAAATCTTATTCAGTTTTAACTTTTATGAAGTTTTTGACAAAAATGTTTCAAGGTTTATTTTTCAGTTATCTACATTCATCCAATTCAGTTTTGCCTTATTTTCAGTATCTATCTTTGCTGTTTTCATGTCTTCCTTGGATCACTCAAACTAATTTCTTCAGAGGTGCACTCCCAGAATAAATGCTCTTGTATAACACAGTCCCAAAGGATTATCACTGAGATTGTGCCATTTGTTTAGATGTGCAAAAATTACAAATAGTAATCTGCACTTTCATTTATTTGAATAAGACGATAGCATGATCATGCCCATGAACTTAGTGAAGTCATAATTAGGATTTCTAAGCCTAGAGGCGAAGTTAGTAACGTGTTCATGGCACACTGCTCTGCACGGGATATATCATATCACACGTGTTGAGCTACCTGTTTGTTTTTTCCATAATAAATTGCTCCTGATGTAGCTTCTGTGTGCTGACCATGATTCCATTTGTTTCCATAATAAATTGCTCCTGATGTAGCTTCTGTGTACTGACCATGATTCCATTTGTTTCCATAATAAATTGCTCCTGATGTAGCTTCAGTGTACTGACCATAATTCCATTTGTTTCCATAATAAATTGCTCCTGACGTAGCTTCAGTGTACTGACCATAATTCCATTTGTTTCCCAAATATTTCTTTTCGTTTTCATTATTCATACATTGAGTTTGTATATTTAAGGTCATGGTGGGGGGGCATGGCTCACATATGAGGCTCACAGGGCAATTGCTCACTTCAGAAAGATTTATTTCAACAGGCTAAATTCCCAACCAGTTAAACTCAGTGAAATGACCCCTCTTGAGTTGGATATTGATGGTTCATAGGTGAACCATGTGTTTAAGAAAACACATTTAAACTTACCAGAAGTTAACCTGAAGCTACAGCTAATACAATGTTGTATCACTAGACATTAGAAATATTTGTGATAACCTATACAATACACATATTGTTAAAGTGTAAATGTCACAACAGGAGTCAACAAGCCAGAACATTATATTCTATCAGAAAAAGGACACACACCTTAAGAAGGAAGGAACCTTAAGAATTGTCATGAATGAGGAAAGGAACAGACGCCTGAGATCACTGCTCAGAATAACACTTTTGGCAAGGGTCATTCTGAGAAAAAAATGGCAAAACAAACAGCCATCACACAACGGATCATGTCAATCATTAACATTACTTACACTATTCTCAATTTTTGAGGAGATGAGCTGTGATTTTTACATACTTTTGCTAGAAGAAAAAACATTATATGAAGGCTAGGAAAAGCTCAAGATAAAAGAAAGAATCAACCACAGTAACCTTACACTGTATTAACTTGGTATTCCTCAGTTTTCATGAAACATGGAGTGCATTTAAACAGGATATGGAACTAATGCATAATCTTTTACTTCTTCTTTCGGCTGTTCCCGTTAGGGGTCGCCACAGTGGATCATCTGTTTCCATTTCTTCCTGTCCTCTGCATCTTGCTCTGTCACATCAACCACCTGCATGTCCTCTCTCACTACATCCATAAACCTTATCTTAGGCCTTTCTCATTTCCTCTTACCTGGCAGCTCCATCTTTAGCATCTTTTTCCCAATATACCCAGCATCACTCATTAGCACATGTCCAAACCAATGCAATCTTGCCTCTCTGACTTTGTCTCCAAGCCGTCCAACTTGAGCTTACACTCTAATATAATGTTTCCTAATTCTGTCCATCCTATTCACACCCGATGCAAATGTTAACATCTTTAATTCTGCCACCTTCAGCTCTGACTCTTGCCTTTTTGTCAGTGCCACTGTCTCCAACCCATATAACATAGCTGGTCTCACTACCCTCTTGTAGGCCTTCCCTTTCACTCTTATTGGTACCCATCTGTCACAAATCACTCCTGACACTCTCTTTTCCACCCACTACACCCTGCTTGTATTCTCTTCTTCACCTCTCTTCCACACTCATCATTACTCTGAACTGTTGATCCCAAGTATTTAAATTCATCCACCTTCACCAACTCTACTCCTTGCGTCCTCAGCATTCCTCAGCATTCCTCTATCCTCTTTCTCATTCACACTTATATTCTGTCTTAGTCCTGCTGACTTTCATTCATCTCCTCTCTGGAGCATATCTCCACCTCTCCAGGGTCTCCTCAACCTGTTCCCTACTCTCACTACAGATCACAATGTCATCGGCAAACATCATAGTCCACAGGGATTCTTGTCTGATCTCATCTGTCAACCTGTCCATCACCATTGCAAATAGGAAAGGGCTCAGAGCTGATCCATGATGTAATCCCACCTCCACCTTAAATGTATCCGTCACTCCTACTGTAGATTTTACCGCTGTCACACTACCATTATACATATCCTGTACCACTCTTACATACTTCTCTGTCACTCTCATCTTCCTCATACAATATCACAACTTCTCTTTAGACACCGTCATATTCTTTTTCTAAGTCCACAAAAACACAATGCAACTCTTTCTGACCTTCTCCATACTTCTCCATCAACACCCTCAGAGCAAACATCACATCTGTAGTGCTCTTTCCCGGCATGAAACCATACTGCTGCTCACTAATCATCACCTCCCTTCTTAACCTAGCCTCCGCTACTCTTTCCCATAACTTCATGGTGTGACTGATCAATTTTATCCCTCTGTAGTTACTGCAGCTTGGCACATCACCCTTATTCTTAAACATTGATACCAAAACACTTCTCCACTCCTCAGGCATCCTCTCACTTTCCAAGATTTCATTAAATAATCTGGTTAAAAACTCCACTATCATCTCTCCTAAATACCTCCATGCTTCCACAGGTATGTCATCGGGACCAATGGCCTTTCCATTCTTCATCCTTTTCATAGTCGTCCTTACTTCCTCCTTGCTAATCTGCTGCACTTTCTGATTCACTATCCACACATCACCCAACCTTCTCTCTCATTCTTTTTGTTCATCAGCCCCTCAGAGTACTTTTTCCATCTGCTCAACACACTCTCCTCGCTTGTGAGTATATTTCCCTCATTATCCTTTATCACCCTTACCTGCTGCACATCTTTCCCAGTTCGATCCCTCTGTCTAGCCAATCAGTACAGGTCCTTTTCTCCCTCCTTTGTGTCCAACCTTTCATACAATTCTCCATGCATCTTATCCTTAGCCTTCACCACCTCTCTCTTTGCCATAGACCTCATCTCCTTAAACTCCTGTCTACTTTCTTCAGCTCTCTGACAATCCCACTTCTTCTTTGCCAATCTCTCTCTGTATACTCTCCTGTACTTCTTCATTCCACCACCAGGTGACCTTACCCTCCTTCCTCTGATCAGATGTCACACCAAGCACCTTTCTACCTGTCTCCCTTACCAGCTCTGCTGTAGTTACCCAGCTATTTAGTAACTCTTCACTGCCACTCAGTGCCTGTCGTAACTGTTCCCTGAACTCCACATCATAATCACCCTTTTTCAGCTTCCACCATTTGATCCTTGGCACTGCCCTAAAACTCCTCCTCTTCTTGGTCACCAATGTCATCCTACAGACCACCATCCAATGTTGTCTAACTACGCTTTCCCCTGTCACCACTTTACAATCTCCAAGCTCCTTCAAACTGGTCCTCCTGCATAGGATATAATCCATCTGTGTGCATCTTCTTCCAATCTTGTATGCTACACTATGCTCCTCCCTCTTCTTAAAATACATATTCACCACAGCCATGTCCATCCCTTTCACAAAATCCACTACCATCTGACCTTCTACATTCCTCCCCTTAACTCCGTATCTACTTATCACTTCCTCATCCCCTCTGTTCCCTTCACCAACATGCCCATTGAAATCTGGTCCAATCACCACTCTCTCACTTTTGGGTATACTCACCAACACTTCATCCAACTTACTCCAGAATTTTTCTCTCTCATCCATTGCGCACCCAACTTGTGGAGCATATGCACTAACATTCCTCATCACACCATCAATTTCCAACTTCGTAAACATCACTCTATCAGACACTCTTTTCAACTCCAAATCACTCTTGGCATACTGTTCTTTCAGGATAACCCCAACCCCTTTTCTCCTCCCATCCATGCCATGATAGAACAATTTGAACCCACCTCCAATGCACCTGGCCCTACTCCCCTTCCATCAGGTCTTTTCCATGTGCAACATATCAACCTTCCTTCTCTCCATCATATCAGCTAGCTCTCTCCCTATATCAGTCATACTACCAACATTCAAAGTTCCTATCCTCACTACCCACACTCCTAACCTTCCTCCACTCTTCTTGCCTTTGGGCATGTCTTCCCCCTCTTCTTCTTCTCCTTCGGACAACAGTAGCCCAATCTCCACCAACCCCCTGTTGGCTAACAGTACCGGTGGCGGTCATTGTTATCCCAGGCATCGACCAATCCGGTATGTAAATCTGTACTGTTGTCCGCATATGTCATTTGACAAAGGTTTTATACCAGATGCCCTTCCTGACATAATCCTCCCCATTTATCTGGGCTTGGGACTGGCATGAAGAAATGCCCAGTGGCTGGGAACTAATGCATGATGTGCTATTATATTTCAGTATTGAAACAAGGAAGTGCACTTATTTGTTATTGAGGAATGAAGATAAGGGTCAGGACATTTTCATGCTTATGAAAAGGTGATTGGCTGGATTCCAAAAGAAATTTGCAGACAGAGCAGCACACTGAAAGAAAACTTCAGCACATCAGCGGCAGATGTGATTCCATAACAGATACTAAAACAACAGTGTGTAATTATCTCTTCAACACTGGATAATTACAGACTCTGTGTATGCCTGCTAGATTCCAAAATGCAAAGAGAGAGCCGAATTCAACATAAATGTGACAAAGTACTTCATTAACAACTTTCCAAAAGCACTTGACAGAGATCAATATGTGCTTTATTTTAACAGCACTATATTACACATTCTTATGGAATCATGTGGAATCCACAAACATTACTTTAAATAATGGAGGGTAGCAGTACGTCACTTGGTTCATTTTAAAGACAGTTGTGTGCCTGTGAACTTTTTTCATTACTTTAAATAATGCAGCTGTCATTTGCTGCACTACTGCAGGCTGAGGTACTGCAATCCATGGGTCTATATCACTTCAGTGAATACTTACTTTGTCGAATCACTCTTTGTTGAAACCCATCTTCATCGAACCACCATTTCATCAAATGTTTACATAGGGAAAAGCAACAGTTGGCCATGATCTGGAATTTGCCCTTTTTCCCCACTGTAGTGTGATCTCGGAGTTGATATAGTTAGGTGGAGTGTGGGGAGCATAGCCCCTCACATGGGGGGAAGTGGGGCAAAGCCCACATCTTGGGTCAGTTTTAAATTGTTAGAATTTAGTGACGGGGTATCATATTGGCCAGCCATTGCTTTTCCCTGTAAAAAAGTCGATTAAGACAGGTTTCAGCAATGTTGGTTTGGGAAATAGCAATTCGATAAAGTAAGTATTTGCTGAAGTGTTACAGACCCACAATCCATACTAGAGGACAATTTGCAAATGTATCCCAGAAGGAAGACAGTTATGTGACAAAGTCAGGCTACAATTAAGTTAGCTCTCCGAGAAGGAAATAATAGATACAGATTAGACAGATAGCTGTCGCAGGTTGTGTGCAGGATGTTTGCACCTCACATGTATGTTCATGGTCTACAGAGTAACCCAATAAAGATAGAAACAAAAGTGTGCCTGAGTCTAGGTATACTGGCTACTTGGACATTTCACTAACATGTTATAGATATTGTAGGCGTGTTCCAGGCATCTGCCAATAGCATTGTCTCACATTTCCTGGCAGAAATGTGCACCAAGGTGGATGAATATATCCACTTCCCAGCAACAGTCATGGAACACAGAACTGCCATGCAACAGTTCTATGCCATAGACAACTTCCCCCATGCCCTCAGAGTAATAGATTACCAATGTCAAAGCTGAACCCCCAGCTGTACCTGATGCTGAATGGTACATTAATAGAAAGGAGTGGCCATCACTCAATTGTCAGGTGGTGTACTAAGCAGATGGCCTAGTTAGTAATGCTATGGAAACATACCCTGGTAGTGTGCAAGGTGTTGTAATATGGAGGAAAGTGGTCTGAGGACCATTTTCCAACATGGTGAAATTCCTGAGAGACTACTCTTTGATAAGTACAGGACTACAGCTAGGATACAAGGAAACTGTAGACTTGTCAACATTAAGCACAAATACAAAATATGTGTTACCTCATATGTAAAAAATGGTCGTTATCCACTGGATCCTTGTTGAATGATGCCAAACAAAGCTGTGTCAACCCCTGGTGATGTTACATAAAATAGAGCACGCAATGCAGCATAAAACACCATAGAGTGTGTTTGCCATGATGTTAGCAAGATCTAGATGTCTAAACACATCTGGGGTTGCACTAAAATGCACACCAGAAAAGGCATCACAGATGGTTACTATATGTGTCATGCAACACAACATGATAATGGCAAAACATGGTGGCTTACCATCTGCAGGTGTGGGTATCCTACCCCAAGAACTCCAGATGTCTAAAGACGAAATATCAGACCCATCACAAGATGATTGCGAGGACACAGAGGTGAGAAGAAATAGGTGTGGGTGACAGAGGATGCAGCCACATGTCCTAACTCAGGCAACATGGCAGTGTCTGGCATACAACTTTGAGTCATGATAGGTCATACAAATGTACACAAACTAAACAGTGTTGTTCACGTGTTGCCCCATAACAGCAACACAGAGCCTGTCTAATGGAAAGAAACCATTCATTATATACACTGAACATCATACATAGCAGAAGCACAGGGTAAACCTCTTAGAATATATATACAACATGCAAAAGAAACACCAAAGCAGGAAGCCTCTATGAAAAGTACATCACCAAAGAGAACCATGCAGATGAATATGCATGACACAGGAGGTGTGCCCTACAGAAAATGTCATTGGACTGGTGGGATATCAAACAGATTGTAAGCATGGGAAGTTACACATAAAATAGCCAGTAACACAGAAAAATCTCGGTCCATGAAGTTTATGGGAATGTATCAGCACAAACATAGCCCAAAACATGGGTCATAAACTGCCACTGATGCATCACACATAGCATTACATGATGTGGAATAGTATGTTTCAACACATTGAGTTTACAGCAGCATGAGTAATTACAAAGATTACAAGGATTGTTCAGAAAGAAATTAAACACAAACAAGCATCACATGCCATGCCTGATACATAATGTCACACAGAAGCCGATGCATTGATGTACATGTTATTGTTGCAGCATGACTCAGTTACAGGTAATAATATGTTCAAACACACAGAGCATCAATGACAATGAGTATGCAAGAGACATGGAACATGCATCAATGTTTGGTATACAGCAAAATGGGTATATCCATGTATGTGGAATCAGTGTGCTATAGGAAAGCACACATGGGAACTACATGTCAGCATGGGGATTGAAAATGGAAACTAGTCCACAGATGTGCAGTGAGTGCTGAATGTGAGATGTGTAGTACCATGTGAAAATGCCATAAGTAAGACAGGTATGAATACACAATATTGTGTGCACAGGAATTTCAGAAAACAAAGAAATATGTAGTGTAGCAATCTGTGCTGAATGACAATGATTATATGGTGCTAACCATGTAAATATCTGCTATGTGTGAACTAGCAAGTGATGCAAATATAGAAGCATGAAGTCACATGCAGCATTACTGTCATCAGTACTTGTACTAACATATAACAATGACAAGTATTACACAACACATCTTGAAGCTAGTCACCTAGGCCAGATAAATGATCAGAAAAAATTGTGGCTATCAGATATTTGAAAGAAACTGCTACAGATCGATTAATCAGTGTTCAGCACAGTGGTCATCATTGCTACAGGGTCAGAATGATAAAACAGGGCACACAATGGTTCAACTGTCAGTGTTACTCTAATGCAGTCTAGGGTGCCCACACTGACATCTCACACAATGGTCCTTGCTGATCCTCCCATGTCCAGAAACACTTGCCCCATAATGCTGTACCAAGGATCTGGACATGGTGGCATTAACGTTTGATGACACAGTGTGGGTAGGAGCAGTAGTGCATTGTGGCAGTATGGACATGACTACCAGTTTTGTAGTTAAATGATTATGTGCATTCTCAGTGTAACACAGACATTGATGTCTGAGGGCCATGTGTAGGCCTAATTAGTGTGGGTCTGCCTCTTCCCACTGGAGGTAATCTGTTTGGTACAGTTAGGGCATATAACATCTGCTTAGTACAATGACACTGCTATAGCACTGCCATACCCTGGCTTTCAACCGAGAATGCAACACAAACACTGTTATACTGTGCAGCCAGTCTCCAGGCCTGTACTCATGACCTTCATGAAATGCATGCAGATGGTGTGCTACACACTCAGTGGCATGCAAAATCAGATGCATTTGATAGCCATGATGTCAATGTGAATACTCATGCACTTGTAATAGTAGGCAGGCATCCTCTGACACACATCCATGCACATCAGCTATTCTCCCACATGTAGTCCAATGGATAGTATAATTCCATCATATGGAAGAGATACCATTATTACCAAACTCAACGTGGGACATTGGGTCATAGTCATTATCACTTCCTTCATCTGATGTCCCCACATCATCAGAATGTCCAGCCACAGTATCCTCCATGAACTACATGGCTGTCCCCTTCAGGGCTGGACAATTAATCCAGTGCAGTGACCTGTGTGTCATGGGCCCTACTATTATATTTAGACACATCACATCCCACCTCAGAATAAGTGGATGGTCTGCTGAAGGAGGCAGAAGTGGACATGCTACAAATAGAGACAAATGACACGTCACATACCTTCACAGAAATCAAATGTTGCTGCATAGTACTGAAATATGAGGCAAATATATGACTACATTGCTAACAACAATGTGTACTTACCAGGACATCATGGCTGTGGGTGGTTTAGAGACCCTGATATGAGATGTAATTTACATATCAAACAAATATGACAGATGAGAGCAATACAAATACTGAAACGTATATAACATGCCTTCTTCTGCTCCACTGCCAGAAGTAAGCATTGAAATGCCACTGTCATGTGAAAAGATAGACGTACACAAGCTATCAATCTAGGCATCATGTAGCATTCTATCTGAGCATAACAAACAGCAAATAAGATATACACATACCAGATGGGGACAATGATGTGCAGATTGCAGGTGTCCTTTGCAGGTGTACAAGACCATATTAGTCATGAAGGGTACATATGTAATTATCAAAAGAGTTATGTAGTGACCACATAGACTGCATTTTGAGATATGCCCCCCTGTTTGGGAAGTGAATTATCTGCTGTATCCTGTAGTATAACCCTGTACACAAGCATCAATATGCGAGTATACTTCACAGTCATAACAAGATATAGAGGCACACAACAACTATGGGTGACACTAGCAGGATATAGAGACACTTATGTAACAGTGTGCATTTTGGCCAGATGCACATGTTTTGTGAACAAGGCAACATTAATATCCTAAATCACAAATATGCTGAACAGTGCTGGATAACATAAACCAGAAGAACAACCTTACCTAATAAACAATGATATTGGGAATCTCCAAACTCTGGATCCCACACAGTTTGGTTTTGTGAAGGGTAGATCATGCCTGCTCAACTTGGTCAACTTCTTTGAGTCAAGTCACCAGAGCTGTGGATGAAGGCAAGGTGGATCATACAGCCTACCTTGATCTGGCAAAGGCTTTTGATACCATTCCCCACTCAGGAATCATAGAAAAACTCACTAAGCTTGGGATCAACCCCTATATCACTAGGTGGGTTGCAAACTGGCTCACAGATAGACCCCACAGTGTGAAAGTAGCTGACTCCAAGTCAGACTGCCTATTAATTATGAGTGGAGTCCTACAGGGTTCAGTCCTGCGTCCTCTCCTGTTTGGTATCTACTTCTCTGAAGTCCAGGCCAACACAAAGGGACTCTGGCTGACAAAGTTTGCAGATGATTGCAAGTTGGGAGCTATTATTAACTCCCCAAGTGATGTTCACATCCTACAGAATGGCCTCAATGTGACCAATGACTGGTGTCAGAACCCTGGCCTTAAGTTCAATGCCAAAAAATGTGTTGTCATCCCCTTTGGGAAAAACCCGGTTCCCATGAATTACCACATTGATCATAGTCCACTGAACACAGAAGACGTTATAAGAGATCTGGGAACACAGGTTGACAGCAACCTCTCTTTTGATCACCACATTACTACTGTGATCAGAAAGTCCTGCTATGTGGCACATCTAATTACTAACGGTTTTGCATCCAGGAAGAAAGAGGTCATTGTCTCCCTCTACTCTTCCCTCATTAGGCCAATCATCGAGTACAATGGCCCATTTGGTATGTACCTCACTAGACACCTGGAACAACTGGAGAGGCTGCAAAAGTACCTCACAAAGAAGATCCTAGGCCTTAAACACTTGTCCTATACGGATAGACTCAAAAATCTCCAACTATTCTCTGTCGCATGTCTCCTACTTAGAGGCAATCTCTGCTTAACTTACAAAGCCAAGTCTGACCCAGCTTTGTTAGAAATGCTACATCTAAAGAAATCCCAATCCCTCTGCACCACAAGCTCCAGAGACCTCAACTCATTACCACAATTAACAGAATATGCTGGATGGACAGGTTCATAACCCAGAGACCACCCATGCTATGGAACAGACTTCCCATACATGTCAAGCAGAGCACCTCACTGACTCGCTTCAACAGAAATCTTGATGAGTGGATGGGAAACAGAAAATTCACCCCAGGGATAACACCAGTGACTCAACTTGACAGAAGCACTGGGAACTAAGGTCGGGTGGCACTATGCCAGGGTAATCCTATGGGCTAGGCTTGTAAAGGCCCCAGGGCCTTTAGCTTAGTACACACCTATGAACCAAGTCTGTCTGTAAGTGCAACCTTCTGGCCCATGTCTTATTATAATGTATCTGTAGATTAAAATGTCACACAAAATTCTGTATGTGAGTATACTCCTCAGTCATAACAGGAGACAGAGGCACAAAGCAACTATTGATCATACTAACAGGATATGGACACACTTACCTGACATGTGTTGCTGCTGTGCAGATGTTGAGAGACCTATGCAACTGAAAAAACACAGCATCACACATGTTGCTGAGACTGCTATGTATGCACTGTGTTGTTAAGATAGCATTATGTAACCACATCAGGTGTGCTTTCATATTCATGGCACACTTCTGTTGCTGTAACACAAATATATCAATATCATACTAATTATGAATGAATGTGCTTTAATGGCAGATGTGTATGCCGCAGTGTTTGGGAATGTTGGACATACCTGTACATCCTGGAAAACCTGCT
>NC_056735.1:1920878019-1920969474 GCF_019279795.1 Protopterus annectens
ACTATTTCCCCATCACCAGAGAAGGAAGCAAAAAGGCTAAGATCATCAAAAACAGTTCAGGAACATCTGAAAGAACCGATCAAACAAAAGGCCGAAAGTTCACTGTTAATGGATGAACTAAAATGTGCTCTCACCACTTCAAGAAGCTATTCAGGAACTATCAGCCAAAATGAATTCCTTTGATCTAACTATTAATAAAATTGCTGATAGACTAGATCTAGTCGAAGAAAGATCTAAGTCAAACGAATTTGAAATAGACAATATAAAAGAAACCCTCCAGTTGAAGGATAAAGCTATTGGCGATATGCAAGCTAAAATCTTAGATCTCGAAGCGCGAAGCAGGAGGAACAACTTGATTGTAAGGGGTCTAAGTGAAAACTATGAACCAAGCCAACTGATAGACGTCGCATCTCAAATCTTTAATAACCTATGTCAAGAAATAAATTCCCCACATAAATACATCATTGAGAGAGCACACAGAGCACTCCGGAGGCAGCAATCGAATGCACTACTAAGACCAGTATATGTGAAATTGCTCAATTATCAGGACGTTCAATCCATTTTAGCAGCCTACAAGAAAGTTAAACAATTCACATGGAACAATCAAGTAATCACAGTTACACAAGATCTTCCCCTTGAAATAAGGGAGATGCGACATAAACTTGCCCCTTATTGCGCTGACCTTATTTATCGGAAAGTTAAATTTCAAATGAAATTTCCCTCTACGCTGTCCTTTACACATAAAGAAATAAAGCTCTCCATGTCATCCCCTAAAGAAGCGAAAGCTATATTTGTAAAATGTTTTGGCTCAGATCCCTCCAACTGATGATTTTCTACCTGAGCATTTGGTACAAGAGTAGAGGATCCAGCCTTTAGAGATATCCCTTCAGCATTAGGAGTACGTTGGCTTATTTCTAAGCTTCATGTCCTGATTTATGTAAAATATGGTATTTTCTTCTTTTTAAACAATAGGAACATATTTTTAGTTCTGGTTGAAGGAGGGACCCTTTATGAGATGGGTTTACCTAATCTTGATAGATGCACATCAAAGACAGAAATAGACTTCCTGCATCCTGTCTGTCTTAGTCATGATTGCTCCCTAACATGAACACTAATAACTTCAGGTATGAAGTCTATATGGGTTGATCGTGATATAACACAGAAATTAATGGAGAGGGCTTTATCTAAACTATAAGACTGAGAATTATACCTTGTTGGACACTTCACCTAAACCGACGAATTAACATTATTAGTAGCAGATACTGGATGTTGGCATTATATGGTATCATCGCGCTACAACTGAAAGTTCAGAGTATAGTATTTTCTAATTGACCAGAACAGAAAGTCTCCTATGACTACTCTAAAACAACTAGACATTGACAGGAAGGCCCGTTAAGTGATAAAAAGAAACTGCTCTTGGGTTATTTAGTTAGAATAAATATGTTGTAATTTCCATAGTTAGCATTTTACTGATTGCTGAAAAGGATTATCTTGTTACCAATGCACTTGACATGCAACCTACTTCTATATGTTCAACACAACACTGTCATAGCATACTAGCTCTAATTCAGTAAGTAGATATGTGACCTATACAGTGATACATTATCTGACAACATATTGGAAGCTATTAGGATATATTAAGCAGGGTATAGATGACCTGGCTCGGAATTGGAATGAGATTGTATAATATTTGTAAATATAGTAATACCCTTATTGTACTACTTTTAGTAATAATTGTTAAATATTACATGGATGTATGAATACCTAAAATATTCCACTCGTGCATTCTCTCAATTGTTATTGTAGCGTGGTTAAGCACGGGGGTTAAATTGAGGGGATTTTGTGGCATTTATTTGCAATATGCTGCATTACTCTTATATAATATGTTTTTTTTCTTACCTCTGACTCCATCTAACACTACTTCTGTGTTTCATCTTATTACACTCAGGTATTATGAATAGTACTTGGAAGGTTTCCTCATGGAATGTGAGGGGACTTAATGATAAAAATAAGAAAAATCTAATAATGCATCTGTTACTTAAGTCTAAATTGGATATATGTTTCTTGCAGGAGACACAAATGCTAAATAATGACTGGGTCAATGATATAAGGAAGTCATGGGTTAGAGATATTATCCCTTCTGGGGTTAACCACAATTCCAAAGGGGTGGCAATTATCATTAAAAAATCTTTCCAACTACAGATTATTTCCAAAGGATCAGATCAGGACGGTAGATGGTGTTATTTTACCTGTCTTTCACAAACCCTAAAAGATCCTGTACTATTTCTAAACATTTATGGTCCTTGTTCAGGACAAACAGATTTCAGTATGTCTATCTACAACCTCCTGCTTAAATTCCCAAACCACACATTTGTTATAGGTGGGGACTGGAACACAGTTGTGAACCCTAGTGTAGACCGATCATGTAAGAACAAACTCTCTAGTTCACTGGTAGGACTGTCTTAGACTTAATAGAGGATTTTGATTTAATAGACCCAATTGTGTTTACTACTGAAGCTGGTAACAACAAATCCAATCACTTTACTTACTTCTCTAAATGCCACCAATCCTGGTCCCGTATAGATTACTTTCTAATCTCAAATACATTAGTTAATAGACAAATCAAATTCACAACAGAACCCAGATTCCTCTCTGACCATTCAAAAATAGAACTGGAGATAGGTCTAAACCACAGCTTAACCTCAATGTACAAAATATCAAATTGGTCTCTAAATAGTAACCTACTTAAAGAACAGTCTCTAATCATAGAAATTAAGGATACAATTAATGACTTGTTTGGGACATCACAAGATGGAGACATTTCTTTTGATATTAGATGGGCAGCAGCGAAGGCAGTAATTAGGGGAATACTTATCAGGAAAGCTAGTTTTCTTAAAAAATTACGTAATAACAAATCAATAGCACTAACCTCAGAGATTAAACTCTTAGAGAATAAACTTATAAATAATTATTCCTCAAGTACCGAAAAGGAGTTACAATATAAACAAAAAGAACTGTTTGAACATCATCAATCCAATCTATCTATCCAAGAACTCCGATATATCTCGAAATTTTCAGAGGATATACAAACCCCCTCCAAGGCCCTTGCCAGAATAATTCTCAATACACCCAGGTCCCCCAAAATATCCTGTATTCAACATAACAACATGATTTACAGATCTGATGAACAAATTATTCAGTTATTTTACCAATATACTCCGGAATTTATGCAAGCAATAACCTGCTTTCTACAAGGGAAGAGCTGGAAAAATTTCTAAATGAGATTACCTTCCCAAAAATAACCAAATTACAGAAAGACTTATTATCAGCTCAAATAACCAAGAAGGAAATTCTAGAAGTCATAGGTAACCTGAAACCAGGGAAAGCTCCTGGCCCAGATGGATACTCATCTGAGTTCTATAAAACATTTAAAGATATCCTGGCTCCCATCTTACTAGAATTATTTAAATCTTTCGCTAATAAAGGTATATTGGATTTATATATCAACCACTCTAAAACCATTTTGATCCCCAAAAACACTTCAGACAATACTAATGTCAATAGCTATAGACCGATATCGCTTATGAATGTTGACATAAAAATTCTTTCTTCCATACTCGCTAACAGGCTTAAAAAAGGTATGAATGACTTAATCTCCCCAGTGCAAACAGGATTTATGGCTAGCAGACATACATGGGACAATACCCTAACACTAGAGACTATAATAAAGATATCTAAAAAAGAAAAAAATCCTAAATATGCTTTGGTGTTGGATGCTTGTAAAGCCTTTGATTGGGTAAACTGGAATTTTTTATTTTTGGTTCTATCGAAATTTGATCTCCCCCCTGAATTTATCAAATTGATTAAGGTCCTATACAATAGTTCATATACTTGCCTATACATGAATAAAAAATATTCTCAACCTATAAAGATTACAAATGGCACTAGACAGGGATGCCCTCTTTCTCCCCTATTGTTCAATCTATACTTAGAAGCCTTTCTGTTGTTTGTAGTCCAGAAAATGTATCATTCTATTCCTAGAATATGTAACACTAATATTAGCTTTACAGCCTTTGCAGACGATCTTAATCTTTATTTTATGCACCCTACATATGATGCTATGAAAATAATCGATTCTCTGAACACCTTTGCCACTATCTCTGATTATAAAGTAAATACAAAATAAGTATCTTGTTTTCCCGATTAATCCTACAGCACATTGCCAGCACCTATTTCCAGATCTATCCTTTTGTGTTAGCTATTCTCTGGATTATCTAGGAGTCTCATATGACCACTCATACTCCTCTCTCTTACAATCTAACTTGTCAAAGTTATGGATCTCTATTTCACAGGATATTCTGAGATGGCAACAAATAAAGCTTTCTACGCTCTCAAAAATCTCTATAGTTAAAATGAATATACTCCCCAAAATTCTCTATATTTGTAATTCCTCTCTATCCCCAGTCACAAGTACCTTCCTTAATAGAATTCAAAAAGACATTGCAAAATTTATCTGGTACCCTAAATCAGTCAGAATGTCATATTATAGGCTTACATTACCTAAAACATTGGGGGGTATGGCGATGCCCAGCTTCATTCTTTATTACAGAATTATTCATTCTAATAGAATACTTGCCATTGCCAACCATATTCCAAACTCTTCCCCATGGGCACCTCTGTGGATTAAAATATGGTACAATCATGCGATCAGTAATAATATTAACCCTAAATCATTACCATTTCTGACTAAACTTACCCTCAAAGAATTAAAGCTACATGATGCCCTAAAGGGTTTAATCAAAACTTGTCAAGAGCTCTTCCATTCCTTGAACTTAACTAATGCTCTCCTACTATTTCAACCCTTTCATCTTAAATCAAATGTTTAAATGAGCAATAAAATGATAAACCTAAACAACTTTCCACTGATTAAAGATTATACCTTATGGGACTTATACAAGTTCAAGCATTTCTCGTTAACGGAACTTAGGGTAGCTTTATCTTTGTCCAAAGCATATACCATTATCTTGAGACTGCTAAGAGATCTCACCTTATTTTTTCTCCAAAAATTCCCCAGCCTAGACATTGAAATTGACTCTGTGGCACATTTATTACAAAGCCTTAATTCCAATAAAAATATGCTCTCTATATTTTATAAATCCTTCTCCACCTACCTAAATAAAGGGAAAATCATCTTTGCAGACTACTGGGATCGACAAGGAGTGAATTTATCTCCCCAACAGAAAATTCTGTCAATAAAGTCTACACTCAAATACTCCCCGTTTAAGAAATTTACCTTCACTCAATTCATGATTACTAATAACTTATATTTAACTCCAGTTCACCTAAACAAATTTAACACATCTGTATCCACTTTATGTCCCTGCTGCTCATACCCCTGTGCGGATATCATTCACATAATGTGGTTTTGTAGATACTCTCATAGCTTATGGTGTTCTCTCAAGGTAAGACTAGACAAAATGGGATACCATAAATCTACGCTATCTTGGGAAATGGCCTTGCTGCATATTACCAGGATTAACATGACATTTCTAAGATTTAGAGCACTTATCACCCTTTGTCTTTTAATAAAATTCTATATAACTAAACATTGGATGGATCGATCAAAGTTAACGTGGAGAGAATTCAGAGCTCTGGCAATTAAATACATTACCTCCCAGAAAATGATAATAATAGGCCCTCACAAGAAAGCGCATATCAAAAACTTTGGGATTTTATTTTTCTCTTGTTAACAGATGATTGAGATATCCCCCATTATTCCTACTTAAGTATAGTTGAAATTTATAACCTGGTCATTGATATTCCCCTTAATTATTTATTATTTTTTTTTAAGTAACCCCTCCATAGTGCATAGGGAGTTAAATCTTCCTTGCTAGTTTATGTTTATCAAGAAAGCATAGAGGAAGGTATAGAATATATACATTAAGTTTGCTGTTGCTTTCTTTCCCCTCCCCTTTATTGGTATATTTTTATGCTTGTTATTTGGAGTCATCTTATTCTCTTTCTTCTTTCCCCCTTTGCAGCATGATACTCTTGCTTTGAGCACAGTCAATGGCACTTGTGTACATAGGTTATTAGGTTGTGTTTTGTATTTTTTTTTCTCTTCCTTTTTCTCTTCTCTCCTCCTTTCTTCTTTTACAACGAGTATTTAATAATGCCTATACAGAACTTCTGTTCTATATCACCTGCTATGTTGTGTGATTGTTTTAATTTTTTATATACAAAAACGTAATAAAAAGTATTTTGGAAAAAAAAAAAGAATAAATGACCAAAAACATGTCAACACAGCCACAAGTTGTGACAGTTATCTAAACTTATTTGCTGTGTTGTTATGCATCGGGGGAAACACATATTTGGCATGAAATTTGTATGTTGCAAGAATATGCATGCAGCCTGAATCATACTTCACAGTGTTATCAAGAAGACACTGTAGAAAAGCAGCATCTGTGCTGCAGCACACTACATTTAGATAGATTAGCAAAAGGTGCTACAAAACCGTACATTTTAAAAAAATTAATTAGCCTATGAGAAGACCTAAAACACACACACACACATATATATATATATATACACACACATATACATCATTACCACACACAAGTCCTTATTCCTGCATATTCAGAAGTCTACCTGTGACAACAAGCCTAGTAGACAAAGTGTAAGTAAGGAACATCTTCAGCAGAAGTAAAATGTCATGGGAATGTAGACAGGCATCTGCAGATAACATAAACGACTGCAACAGCAGCCCACTCTACAACACATGATATAAGCATCCAGAGTAACATTTCTGTCACTTGTAATGCAGTCCTGTGTGCTGCAGTGGGTAAGATGTATCCCTGACATAGAAAACAGTAATACTTGGCACACACATGTACTCAAAATGGATATGAATCGCATCTATTACTGTACAGACCTTGGGAGTGTAGGTGGACATTCAGACAGTGCTATGATGGACACTTGAACCAGTAGGACACTTTTTAATGATTTGCATGCTTATTAGCATTTCTTTACTGGGACAGTCCATCTGTGCAAGAACAAAATAGCAGAAGCCCAGGAAGAAATGCTCCAGCAGCAGCAGTATTGTAGCAATGAGACATATAATGTACAATGATCGAAACAAGAAGAGCTTACAACATGCAAAAGCTTACAAAATGCAGTTAGATGCCATACATGTTTTTGAAAACAAATTTGCAGTAAACATAGTGCATCAGACTTTTTTATGCTATAAAGACAAATAAAAAGAAAATAAGGATGGAGTGTTATCTAGGGATAGAAAGGAAAAAGAAAGAAAAGACGTTATATGGAGATTTGATTTTTATGATTACAGAGAAAGACAGAATGCAATTGTAAATAATGTAGTAAAGGGATTGAGAAGAAGGAAGAGTAATGTGTTAGGGAAGAGAAGGTGAAAGGAAGGAAGTATTCTGATGAGATGAAAGAAATATAGTATAGTATAGCATGGTATAGTATTATATTTTACTTTTTAGAAGTTAGGTGGCCACTACACATTTTAATAGGAAGAAAGAAGTTAGAAAAATAGTTAGGCCATCCTAAGGAATTCAGCTAAATAACTGTGAGTTATAGATTTACTTGTTGTTGAAAGGTTTTTGTGTTTTCAATTAGCATAAGAACAAGATGCACAGAACTTCAGAGTTTGGACATGAAATATATAGGGATTCACCAGCAGAGTTGTTACCTTTGGTGATGTACAGTAGCATTAAATCTTCTGAGTGAAGTGTTCAAGCAGGTACACAGTCATGAAGAAGCTATAGACATTTATCAGGATTAAGTATGAGACTGAGGACAGCGATTAACTGAGATAAAGTTAGGTAGTATTTGAGTTCTATCCAGTTAAGTGCTTTAGGCCAGGCAGTGAAGGGACTTGTAATGGAGGTTTGCAGCAAATGTTTGTCACTTTTGCATATCACTGATAAGGCAAAGATATTTGGTCACATTGCAAGGAGCTGCATAGAGAAGAGATGGGATTAGAAAACTTGAAACAATTGTCTCCCTGTCTATATCTGTAAGATATGGTATGTGTCTGTAACTGCACTTAGTATTTGATGATTTTTCTTTTAAAGCTTGTTTCATGTGGTGATACAATTTTAGGTTTTCATCAACAGTGACCCATAAAAGTTAGTTTGGATTACTAATTCAGTTTTGCATGGAATCAACTTGGACTTCTTGAGTTTAAGGAGAAGCTGAGAGTCAGTTAAGCAAGCCTCAGTAGCAGAGAGGGACTCTTTGTTTAGTTGTTGTAGCTTGTCCAAATTTTTATCAGAACAGATGAGAGTTGAGTCATCTGCATGTGGGATCATATTAGCATGTTGTGTTGCTGTGTACAGATTGTTTATAAATATGTTGAATAGTAGTAGGCCAAGGATGGAGCCTTGAGGGACACTGATGGTTATTAACAGTAGAGAAGGCATGTAGCTCTGCATGTTTATTGACTGTGTCCTGTCAGAAAGACAGATGGAGTAATAGGTGAAGATGTCAGCAGTCATAAAGAAGATAGCTTATAGGTTCATACTAGGCTATAAGCCTAGCCAGAATGTGTTTGGCTTTCGCCACCCATTTTAAATTTATTTTGCTATGCCCTTTTTCGAGGTTAGTATACTGTGCCTCTGTCTAACAGTGACACAGAAGTGATACCCGGGGTAAACCTACGATCTCCCATCCACTCATCAAGATTCCTCTTGAAGAGAGTCAATGAGGGACTCTGCCTAACCTGGACTGGGATTTTATTCCAGAGTGAAGGGAGCCTCTGGGTTATGAATCTGTCCCTCCAGCATGTCCTGTTTATTTCAGTGCTGAGGTTCAAGTCTCTCGAGCGCGTAGCTCGATGGGATTTGGATTTTCTGAGGTGCAGCATGTCCATTAATTCCGGGTTGGACATGGCTTTATACGTCAGGCACAGATCGCCTCTGAACAGGCGGTATGCCACTGAGTAGAGCTGGAGTTTCTTTAACCGGGCAGCATATGGCATCTGTTTGAGCCCTTTGATCCTCTTGGTGAGGTACTTTTGGGGTCTTTCCTGTTGCTGCAGGTGTCTGGTAAGGTACATCCCAAAAGGGGCATTGTACTCAATTATGGACCTGATGAGGGATGAGTAAAGAGGCACGATGACCTCCCCTGATCTAGATGTGAATCCCTTCATGATTAGGTGGGCTATATACAATGTTTTTCTAACCACTTTGGCCACATGGTTGTCAAATGAGAGATTGTTATCAACTTGGGTCCCCAGGTCCCTAATTACTTCTTCTGTACTTAATGGATTACCACCTATGTGGTAATTTGTGGGCAATTTGTTTTTACCAAAGGGGATGACTATACACTTTTTGGCATTTAGCTTGAGGCCATGGCTCTGGCACCAGTTGTCTGTTTCTATGAGGCCCTTTTGGAGGATGCTTGTGTCGGCTGGAGAGTCAATTATGGCACCCAGTTTGCAGTCATCTGCGAACTTGGTCAGCCACAGTCCTTCCGTGTTGGCCTGTACCTCCGAGAAATATATACCGAACAAGAGAGGTCCCAGGACTGAGCCTTGTGGGACACCACTTGTAACTGGTTTGGAGTCTGACATGGCTCCAGCAATTCTAACCATGTGGGTTCTGTCCTTGAGCCAGTTTTCAATCCATCTAGTGACATAGGGGTTTATATTTAAGCTGGTGAGCTTATCTATAATGCCCGAGTGGGGTATTGTATCGAAGGCTTTAGCAAGGTCCAGGTAGGCTGTGTGGACCACCTTCCCCTCGTCAATGGCCTTGGTGACTGTTTCAAAGAAATCAACCAGGTTTAAGAGGCAGGATCTGCCCTTAACAAAGCCGAACTGGGTAGGATCCAGTGTCTGTAGGTCCCCAATATCTTTATTTATGAGGTCCATGATGATCCTTTCCATAGCTTTGCAGACCAAGCTAGTCAGGCTTATGGGGTGATAGTTTCCAGGATCCGTTGAGGCACCACCTTCATGGAGAGGGACCACTGTTGCTGTACGCCACTCTTTGGGCACATATCCTGTAATAAGGCTGAGATTGAACAGTAGTTTTATGTTTGGGTTTAGCTCTTCTTGGAGTTCATGTAGGATGCAGCCTGGGACACCATCTGGTCCCATTGATGCGGTGTTTTTGCTTTGGAGAGGGCGGCTCTTACCTGAGCATCTGAGATGTTAGGGGCAGCACTCTGCTGGGATAGATATTTGCCCTTTGGTGGGGTGGGGGAAGTTTGCACTGAACCTGTCAGCTAGGATGTTGGCAATGTCTGTGGGTTCAGTGTATTTTTTGTCATTTTGGACTAATTCTGAGCATATCTGGGAATTACCACCCAGGTTCCTAACATAACTAAAGAAAGCCTTGTGATTATCCTTAGTGTCCTGTGCAATTTTTCTCTCGAAGCTGGCCTTAGACAATTTTATGAGTGCCCATAGTTTTTTGCTAATACTGATCAGTGATGCCTTCCCTTTTTGGGATTTTGCTCTATCATTTAATAGCTTCCTCCTTCTATTGTATAGTTTGTTTATGGCTGGGGTCCACCAGACAGGACGTCTGCCTTTGGAGGATTGGGTCTTGGTTTTATTCGGGATCGCATGAGCCATGCATTCCTGAAGGTGTTCATAGAATGCGTTTATAAAGGATTCTGCAGTCTGGGCCGTATTTTCCACAGGCCCGAGTTATGGTTGTGGCACTGTGGCAAAAGCCTTTGACAAGATAATAAAGACAGCTAGTGCATGATTACCTTTGTTTCTGCTTTCCTTTACTGTGGATATGATGTTAAGGAGGAATGAGATGGTTCTATTATGAGGGCAGAAACCATGGGCAGCATTGAAGGAGAGTAATTAATATTGCAAACACTCCTCAAATACTTTGGACAAAAATGACAGAATGGCTGCTGGTCTGTAAGTGGACAAGTCTGAGTAATGTATTCCTTTGTGTAAAAGGTAGCATATAAGATTTTTCCCAAAGGGTAAGGGCATAGCTTTCCTTAATAGAACTATGTATTAGAATGGAGACTGGGTTAGCCAAGGCATCACCTAATATTTTGATGCATTTTGTTGGCAGGTAATTTACGACTAGAGCAGTAGGCTTTAAATACTGAATAATTGTTTTGTTGAAGTAGAGATGGTTTGAAATGCAAGAGTTTAGAGTGATGTTTGATTCTAAGGTGGTGGATGGATTTCTAGGAAGGGGGATGATAATGAGAGAAGTCACTCTTTGTATGAAGTTTAAGTTGAGTTGAGTGGTTATGCTGCTGATATCAGGACATAATGATGAGGTAGGTTGGCTAAACTTGCTAGGAACTAGCAATTTATTGAAAGTAGACCAACACACTTTGGAGTTACTATCATCTGATCTCTGCAGCTTGCTCTAGAAGTTTTTCCTTTTTTATCAGATTTTATTTTGATTTTAGTGCACTTCCTGAGATGTTGGTAATATCAGTGATTTGACTCCTTTCTGTTTTTTTCCACCTATTTCATGTTTTATGTCTTTTATTCATTAGCTGCTGGAATTGTTTTTACTATTTTGTTTCTTATTGGGGTATGCTTGTTTGAAATATTTATGAATGCTTTGTTGACTAGTTCTATAGCGTCTTCCATTTGGATTATTTCTAAAATTTTCCAGTTTATCAATTTTAAATGGACTATGGAGGTTTCTTTATGCAAAGAAGAGAGGCTGCACATGAGGTTATAGCAGTGTAGTTCAGAGTTATGACTCCTTATTGAAAGAGTATGGAGGTGGTCATTTAAGGCATCTGGAAGGAGCCACTAGTGACAATTTTGTTTGTAGTATTATTAAGTACCCAATCAAGAGTGGATGTCCCATCACTAGGCTCATTATATGTAGTGGAGGTGAAAATTAGTTGAGTAAATCTGTATAGGTTGCTGGCTTTATTGGTGGAGTCTCAGTTTATGGATTGCAAGTCAATAGTCAAGCCACGTAATATATATAAAGATTTATTCAGCAGTGTTAATATTATTGCCAGGAGTTATACTGATTCCTATAATAGAAAGACATTGTGTTATACAGTCTGAAAGAGGATACAAGAACTTCAGTACTGAAACAGGAGAGGGTTTAGATTGTGGACAGCAGGTTGAGAGGGTCTTTGTACAAGATGTCTACAATTCCTCCTTTTTGTGAATTATTCCTAGACTTACAATGGTATACCCTGGGGTCACAATTTCATCATCTTTAATTTCATAGTTCTGCTAGCAGCAGAAGAATAATGGGCTAGCCATTCATTAACCAGTTTTCTGTAAATAATTATTTGATTAGTGATAAAGAGATGTGCACCTCAGTATTATATTAAGGGTGATCTTGTTGTGGTGAAGCTTGGCTTAGTTGGAAGAGTACTGTTTGGGGATGAGCTAAGAGGCTCTGAGTTGGGATGGATGTCACCATATAATCTTAAGATCCATAGTATGTGGACACTTGTGGGAGGGCAATTTTTTTTTTTTGGTCTTATGTATATACTCTCACTGTGGAGCAGTTAGTTGAGTTTGATCTTGAATAGATGACCTTTCTGTAGAGCGAATAGAATATAAAGTATTTGGAAGTAGTAGTGGTTGCTGTTTGGGGGGAAATCCCTAGCAAGTCAAGTGCTGGTAGAGTTTTGCTATAAAGTGATTAATGATTAGATGTTAGGTAAGCAAGAAGAATGAATGGAAGAAATATATAAACTGTGTGAGGATTGCTGTGCAGAAAAGGCCTACAAGAGCAATATGTTAAACAGAAGTATTACTGGAAATGCGATGTCTAAAACTGTAGGGCATAAAGAGATAGAAAATAGATTGGATGTTGTGTGAGTATCTGGGATAACAATGTAATAAACAGAATAAATGTCGTGTTTCTGCTTTGAATTGGATGCTTATTGTAAATTAAATACAGAGAATGTCATGTATAAGAGTGATTTTTATACCTGTTTGCAAGGATGAAAGTATCCAACAATTTTCAAATGTATTGCAGTTCTCTGTGGAAAAATAATATGAAATAATGAACAGAAATAGAAAAAAATGTCAAATATAATTAAGGAAGAATGGCTAAGTTTGCAGAAACTTAGCCAAAACAGGGAACTGATTTTTAAACCATCGGACAAAGAGGGCAAGTTGGTGGTGCTCCATTATACACAATATTTAAACATGTGTTATGGTCATTTGAGAGATGCAAATATGTGGGTTTTAGTAGGGATGGACTGTTATTTAGAGGCAAGAGCCAAGTATAAAGAATTATTAATAAAGGGACTGAGATTAAAGTACGTCTCATATGAGGATGTATATAAAAAATTTGCAGTCAAGGACAATACCATGACTTATTTTTTTTGCATCCCCAAGACACATAAAAGTATGGAGGATCTACCAGGACAACCAATTGTGTTGGCATGTGATTATTTCACACATAGAGAAACAGACCAAGCAGTTAGAACAACGTAAAAAGAGCAAAGAAAGGTATGGTATCACAAGCACACGAGGGTGAAGTTTCCTCCAGTAATATCCAACAATGTCTAATAAAATCCACGAGTAGTAGTAGTCAGCAACCAAAATTTATTTCCATAAATCACGTAAAACACTGCACAGTGCTTTTCATTCAGACCAATGTTCAGACCAATGTCTGAACTTCTTCAGATAAAACAAGAAGAAGAAGAAGTTCAGACATTGGTCTGAACGAAAAGCACTGTGTAGTGTTTTACGTGATTTATGGAAATAAATTTTGGTTGCTGACTACTACTACTCGTGGATTTTATTACACATTGTTGGATATTACTGGAGGAAACTTCACCCTCGTGTGCTTGTGATACCATACCTTTCTTTGCTCTTTTTACATTATTTCACACATAATTTAGCCTTTTTTCTACACACATATTTCAGGACAGAAGTTGAAAAACTGTCTTCATACATCAAATATTCGGGTTCCAGCATGTAGATCGTGAGACAAATGCCCGAGAGCTACATTGCCGAAACTAGAAGGCCACAGCACCGCTAGACCGTAGAGCTGTGCTGCAGAATGAAAGACCTGCTGTGGTAACCTACGGCATTAGGAAAACCAACAAATGCAGATGGCTTCTAAAGTGTAAATGCAGGCTCTCAAGTGACAGTGTACACGGCCGGCAATGGGAAACTGATCGAAAAGACAAATGGCACATTGGTAGTGCCACACAAGTGCAGCAAACACACACACACAACAGTATCACTTACCTCCACAACCCCTGTTGAACACAGAAACACAGCAAACGGTCCCAAAGAAGCAGGAAGTAAAATCCACATTACGAAACATACAACACAGCACAGCTAACCCTGAGAACTGGTGCATACAACACTAAGTCATGTGTCAGGCTAAGACCTTAAAGGGATATACACTTTAGTTGCAGACTCCATACCCCACGCACAGTACAGCCTAATGAAACACCAGTCTGTGCACTTGGAGGAATCATGTCACAGCAGGAGGGCTTTAGCATAGGACCACCTCACATGAGAGGCATGCCTGCAACAAACAGTACCTGTCCTGGTAGAGCCCCTGGGTGCAGTGTTAGGTGGGAACATGCCAACCTGGTCAAGCATGGACTGCTAACTCAGTAGCAGGACATACAGTAGCATTAACCCACCACCCACACCATGGTAGTGTATGTCCTGCAGGTGTAACCAAACCCATCCATTTGTCCCTGCAATAGGGGTGTACACAAGTATGCAGTCACCCACACCATGGTAGTGTATGTCCTGCAGGTGTAACCAAACCCATCCATTTGTCCCTGCAATAGGGGTGTACACAAGTATGCAGTCCCATGTAGGCAGACAAGGGTGCAACACACAGGTACCTCCCTATGTAACTTCTGCCACTGAAACTGAGACTGGGCCCAACACCCTGATTGGCCAGCAGCAACAACTGGGAGTTAAAGGGGGCTGGTGCAGTACAGTGAGAATCGGTGCTGCAACTAGGCTTTGTAGACACCTACCAGAGTACAAGCATATGGCAACACCAGGGTTGTGTTAACTGCAAACAGTGACACTATAGCAAAGAGGCAGTCAGAGATGGATGGAGTGCACGCAGCTGTACAGGGCCACTGTGGCAGACAGTGCTACTACACACAGTACAAGACAAGGTGTTGTACAGCGAGTAACCCACCGTCTGGAAGGGACTTGCTCCAAGGCTGGTTGTATATCCCATTCTCAGCTAGCCTGGCTGAAATGGATACTGAGAAGCCATCAACAAGTGCTGCTACCATGCTGGAATCTATGTATCTGTATAGCCCCGGTCTGCTTGGCAACAGATACACCACAGTGCCCAGCCAACGTGGTAAACCAATGCTGGTGGTTGAGGGGTACCTCTACCATTTGAAACGTGAAGCACCACCAAAATGGTACTGGGCATGTATCGAGCGGAGAGTAAAGTCGTGCAGAGGACGTGCCATCACTGTACGCCAGGAAGAGGGGGAAGAACTGCTGAAATCACTGCCACACCAGCATGGCCCAGATGCAACAATGGCCCACGTGTCTACACTGCGAGCAGAACTGCGGCAGAGGCTGGTAACTGGTAATGAATTGCCAAGCTTGGTAATGCAGAGTGTCCTAGGCACAGCAAATGACAATATACTACAGGAGATGCCTTGTCGTGCAACACTTCGGCGAAGCATAACCAGGGTACGGCAGCAGGCACGGGCTTCCATGGCTACACCTCCAGCAACAATTGTAGATATTGATGTCAGCCAGTATCCACTCCGTAGTGGCAGCTTCATCCTCCGCAGAAGGTCAGATATGGATGGGACAGATTCCTTGGTTCTACTTACTACTACACAGAATTTGACAGATTTGTGCAGGTCCGACATCATTCTTGGAGATGGCACCTTCTCCACACGGGCTGATATATGTCACCAGCTATATACATTACATGGATGTATTGGCACCCCCACCTCAACAAGGATTGTACCCCTGGTGTACTGTCTCATGACACGGAAGTCAGAGTCTGCATACACCACTTTGTAGGAAGTACTGAAGGGTATGGCCGCTGATCAAGGATGCACTTTGTCTCCACAGTATATTATGACCGATTTTGAGAAGGCAGCAATACGTGCCAGCCGGAAGGCATTCCCTAGGAGTATTCTGAAGGGATGCCTATTCCATTTTGCACAGATCATCTGGCGTCAGATCCAGTATCATCACCTTGTCGCCCTCTATGGCACGGACACTGCATTCTCAATTGCCATCCACAAGCTAATAGCTTTGGCATTCCTACCATTGGATGATGTTGTCCCTGCATTTCTGGACATTGTGGCTTCCTTACTGGAATGTGCTCAGCCAATTGGTGTTTTTCTAGACAATCATTATGTATGAGGCCGACCACGCAAGTATGAATCCCGCTGTTCAGCACAGACACAAATGCCATCGTCATACCCTTTGCGGTTTTGGAATGTGTCTGATGTCTCAGAAATGGACTTCCCGCGGACTAACAACCAGGTGGAGGTGTGGCATCATCAGCTGAAGGTATTACTGGGACGCCCTACTGTACAGCTAGCCGACCTTCTATGTGTTCTGCAGCAGGAGCAGAACCTGACTGATACCAAACGTGAATCTCTTCTGAGGGGGATGCCTGTAACACCGCGTAGGAAGGCTATTGTAGCAAGGGAGCGTCGCCTAAAGCACATCTTACAACATAAGTGTGACTACAGTGATGTGCAGGATTTCCTCCATGCTGTGACACATTTCTACAAGTTGTGATACTGTTTGAGTTTAGTACGCACCAAGCACTACACACATCACATTGCATATTCAATTAATAAAGGCTTTGCCCACAGCACACAGGTTCAATGGTACAACTTTCATGCCCACATGGCATGCTATGCCAGCCATATGTTCCACTGACAGTTGCACATGGTGGCTTCTAAGGGGGTGCACAGTGTATCACTGTGGGGGTTTGTATGTGCCACCTGTGGTTAGGGTGTAGGGGTTTCCTCAGTTCTGACAGGGAATTGTCCACAGTCATTTGTCACTGCAGCTAATTTGCCATCCTGCCATGTGTCCACATCCAGCTGTCTCACAGGTGGATGTCGCACCGCCTAGGTGCCTGAATCCCAAATATTCATTTGATTTCTTAGATAGTATAAGGAATATCAAGTGGAAAAAAGGCATGTTCTTTGTAGTGATGGATGTAATTAGCTTATACACAAATATAGAACATACACATGGACTAGAAGCCTTATTTTTTCTAAAGGATACACCAACGACACATTTTATTATAGAATTGGTTCATTTTTCTTTAAGAAACAACATTTTTGAATTTAATGGAGAGTTGTTCAAACAGCTTCAGGGAACAGCCATGGGGGCAGGTGTTGCCCCCATGAATGCAAACCTGTTTATGGGAATGTTTGAATATGAATATATTTATAATAAGGATTTTTTTAAAGGACATGTAATACAATATCATAGATTTATTGATGACTTAATATTTATTTGTGAAGCGGGGTGGGGTGAAGTAGAAACTTTTGTGCAGGATATTCAGAAAAATCATTATAATATAAGATTTGATGTAATTAATCCAGAACGGTATAATGGTAAACGTTCTGGATATGACATTAACAGGTATTAATAATGGTAAAATACAAACAGGTATTCATAGGAAGTTTGAAGAAAGTAGCCATATACTACATAGGGAAAGTTGCCACCCCCCCACACACACACACACACACACACACACACACACACACACACAATTAAGTCTATTCCATGTGGAGAATTCCTTAGAATAAAAAGACTGTCGTGATAAGAATGAATGTGATAGGGAGACAGAGAAGGTAGTTAAAATGTTCATGGATAGAGGATATAATGAAACAATGGTGGAAGAAAGAAAGAAAAAGGTTAAAGAAGAAAACAGAAGTAGGAAAGGCACTTACAATACATATAGAAGAATACAGAATCAGGAAACTCAGAAATTGTTTTGTGACTAAATATACTGTTTTTTTTCAGAAACCTTGGCCAATTTAGATACCATTGGGGTATTTTGGAAACAACTAAATATCTTAGAATAAAAGCAAATGAGTTCCCCATGTTTTCTTATTCAAGGGGTAGAAGTTTTAAATATTTTGTAGTGCATGGGAGGTTTCAGTTACCTCTAGATAATAGGAGCTTGGCAATACAAATGCTGGGCACTTTCCCTTGTGGGAAGTGCAGCTGTTGCCAGTATGTTATACAGAGTTTTGATAAAATTAATGAAAAGAAGTTTGTTTGTAATGGAAAATTCTCTTGTGAAAGTGCTGGAATGGTATATGGGTTAAGATGTCTCTGCGGAAAGGTATATATATAGGGGAAAGAAAAAGAAGTTTTAAGGAAAGATTAAAAGAACACGTGAGAGATATAAGGAAAGGCAGGGTAGAAAACCCTGTGGCAGCACATATTAAAGAATGTCACAATGGGAATATACAAGGTTTACACACTATGGTTTTAGGGCAAGTGCAACAAATTCATGATTTAGGTATAAAAAAGAAACTGTGGAAGATGGAGTCTATTTTAATTTTAAAGTGTAATACTTTAATTCCAAAAGGACTGAATAGAGAATGCCATTGGAGGTGTTTCCTTTAATAAAATAATGAGTGTAGTGTATGCGATTGGTTAATTGTTTTTAAATTGCAGTATTTAAGAGTGAGAGTTGAGAGAATGTGTATACTCTGTAAAGACTGAAGAGCCAAGGCACTAGAGGAGTTCATTTTGGTGTACTGCTTGAAGTTTGGATAATATAATTTTATCGTGTGAAGCTGTGTTTGTTTAAGAAGACTTGTGGAATTGCATTTACTAGCAATTACAAATTGTGTTTTGGTGTAGAGACTGTTAATTTTAATAAATTACTGGAAAGGTAATCACTGGCTTTCTTTCTTTTTTCATGGTGAGCTTCAATTTGAAACTCGTGATGAAGTAAATAGAATAATAAGTTAGGATGTAAAGAGTTGTGGTGTAAAGTTATTGTAGATGGAAATGGAGGCAAGAGTAAAGAAACAGGCAGGTTTTGACATATATGCAGAAGTATGAATTGATGTGCGAGTAGTAGAAAATATGGTGGCCTAGAAACAGATTTAATAATGGCTGCAGCATGTTTGAGTTGTTTGTGGATTTTAATTATTTGTAGTATAGGGTGGGTAGAGATGCTTTGAAATAAATATAAAATAATGGGGGTGGATGAAAATTTGGATGGGGTATGAGAGTGACATGTTCCCAGTGGAGAAGGTTTACAGATTCAGAAGAGACCTAGCACAGAATAATCTATTGTATTATTAAGCACTTAGACACCATTTACAGAATTATGTTCAATATTTGAAAAAAGAAATAAATAGTGTTAGTTGGGAATTTTTTGTAGGGAGAGTAGATAGAAGTACAGTGAGTACAGTTCTAGCATGGACTGGTCACAAGACACTAAGAATTGCATTTTTAGGTCACCCTTTCCTGCTGTGAGCATAATGCGTGTGTGTGTGTGTTTTTTCATAATTTTCATAGTCAAACATATACATTGTTTAAAATGCAGAAATTGCTGCAGAACTATTACTCTATGATTCTAAGTTTGCTACAGCAAAGCAAATCAACTCTCACTTTGTATTAGGTAGACTTGTCCGTTCTCAGGAAGGATTATGGCAACAATGGATAATATTTAATGCAGAAAGACTGAAAAAATAATACAGACCAGTTTAGGCTAGGTTAATATTGCAAAAAATGTTGCTAATAAGGTTCACTGAGATTTTGTTTTACTTTACGTTTTTGTTAGTTTTAGTATCACAAAATGTTTTGTCAGTATAGAGAGATAACAACCTTTCCATGGCCCTTCAACTACTCTGTCAGAATAACAACTGAAATCACAAGAGATTAGGCACAGGCTCAAGCTACAATGCTATGACATCTGTTACTAGGACTATTTATTTTATTTACTATCAGGGAAGTACAAGTACTCAGAGTTTGTCTCTGTAAGAAAGCTCTACCACCAGAATGCTAAAGCACCTTTGTGTAGTAAACTTATTAGATTAGCAGTTAGATAGCACAAAACAAAATGTGATATCTATAATATCTAGTAAGAGCCCAGTATACTTAGAAAATGGCATTAAAAAAATAACTCATTATGATCAGTATAGCAATGATTATATGATCAGTACACCTTAGAGTTAACACAAAGTTGTAACTGGTGTAGACATTATTCAGTTAACAGTAAACATATAAAAAGGAGAAACAATTCAGTCTGACATTAATTTATATCCAGCGTATGCATCGACTTTTAGCATAGCAAATATCTGAATTGCAAAAGCAGATTTTTTTTTATGTCGTTAAAGGCACATACGCTAACTTGGAAAAGAAGTACAGTAACTGAAACCAGAATCTGCACACAGGTAAAAAATAAAAAAGAAGCATTTTACATTAGTGGGATACTAAACAATAGGCATTAGATTTCTAGCAAACCAAACCACTGACACCAAAAAACATACTTAGGTAAAAACTTCAATATTTCCCTATAGATATGTTAAACAGTATTTAGCAGGTTTCTAGCTAGTACAACCACTTCCAATAGGAGAAATCACAGCATTTGTAACATTCTGATTGCAACTGTCACATATTGATTTTTGTGCTTTGTGTAGAAATTTATATCATCTCCTAAAAATTACCTAATTACCTAAAATTACACTGAGTCACAACAGCTGATATTACTCCACAGAGAAGTACATTAGAAAACTATTTGTCCTGGTTCCCTTGAAAAAGCACATCACACCAAACGACATTTGATGACCTTTATTAAACTTCTATAAGCATAACTTTATTGACTAATGTTTTAATTTATTAATCACAGCATAAATATCCATCTGTTAACTATGACAGCATGACCTCTTTCACCCTGACCATATAAACAGTGTCTTTACCTCCATTCACTTACTTTTACTTATCAAGCAGCATCCACCCTCTCACTTTCATTTCCCAACTCATTGAAATGAACATCCAACACCAGAGGGGGAACAGAAGAGGGACAAGCCTGCTCCTCTTCTCTGCCAACCAGCCTGACCAGGCTGTTCCCCTTCCTTCATTCCAAAACTCTCAACAAATCCTCCAAAACTAACCTAACTGTACATTAAAAAGGATAAGTCCAAACATCATTTGGTGTACTTCATCCTCTCTGAACCAAAATGGATCCCTGTCATCAACATCGCAAAGCCCTATCAAATAAATACCCAAAGCAGCCAGTTGCCTCAACATCTGAAATTAAACCAATGATCCCTCTCTAATGCCAGAGTAATACCCATACCCTTGTATAACTTCTGTAAATCAAACATATCCTAACTTATCCTAATTACCAAACAGTAGGTTTGTAATTATTCCCAGGACATTACCTGCCAAATGCACCAGCAGACACTACAAAGCCCAATGCCATCCAAAGCAAAGCAAGCCCAATTGCATGCCACCCTGCCTAACTGCAGCATCCTTTTGCCTCCCAAAGGATAATGACCAAAATCAGATTTCCTTTTCTAAAAGATCAATTTAATAGTAATCCAGCCACTGTATCAGTATCTATTATAAGGAAAAAAAAATATGATTACCAGCATAGCATTTGGTGACCAATGAACCGCCCTCTTAATGACTTCAATAAATCATAAAGCAAATACCCCCAGTTTGTAACCCAGTGAAACTCCATTAATCAACACCAACCTTTGCAACAAAAAATGATCTTGTCAATAGCCATAGTCTGTCGGTCATCACTCTGTCAAACCTACCCCAAACCTTCAAACATATGGACCACCATACGAGAGTTAGTAAAGTCACTTACCCTGTCAGCTGTGTAACAGTACTAATCAGAGCTACATTCACCTCGACCAAATGAACTGCCTTACCTTGTTTCCAAGCCTAAACAAAATTTAACAAACTCTTGCAATGTCCTGCCATACAGCTTCCTATCAAAGCTGCCTCTAATCATGTACCACATCTGATCATTCCAAGCCAGCCTTGACACACCACACCTGACAGCACCAGAGCTCATACCACTGCCATACTGTCCAAATGAAAATTAACAGTTTGCTCCAATAACTTCTCCTACTAAACCTTTGATGCCAGACAAACTGTAACATCCTTCCTCCAAACGGCCTTCCATCCTCTACATCCCTCCTCCAAATGTCCTTCTATCCTGCGAGGGAATAAGCCAAAAAACATTTCCCCTCAAAATATGCTAAATTTAGGAGCCCAAAGAGTACTATGACATCCTTAATCCTCCCTTGTCCCAAACGTTTGCCCCTTATATATATATATATATATATTTTTTTTTTTTACCTTATCTGTTAAATCAAACAAACCATGGCCTGCATCCACTAGCAAGCCCAGAAACAATGCCTTGTTTGGACCTTTAAACTTCTGCTTAAACAATGGAACCCAGTTCCCCACCCATCCCCATCACGTACGCATACCTTGCAATCCTCTGTCAAACCCTTCTGCCTGCCCACTGCTGCCAAATCCAAATGAGAACAGTGCTAAGTTCTCAAAGTACCACAGGCCACCGAGCAACCCATATGCATAGCCCTGCCACAGGAAAATTCAAATCCAACTACCATGCTCACAAAATCCGACCCAACCTCACATTGTTGTGACTAAACCCCACATATGGACAACCTCAGAATCCCGATAAACAATTCCCAAATCTGCTTCATCCTGCCCACGATGTACCTCATCCTTACCTGTCCCCACATGACTCACAAACTGCACCAACTCTGATGTGCCTTAATGAGCACCTAATAAAGTTAGATTACCTGCAACGTCATTGTGCACCACCCCAGTGGCTGAAGATCCACCCCAGTAGAATTCATCACTTTTTGAGTCCACTTTCTTCAGACCACCAACTGATGGCCACTCTGTACTTCCCCATTTGTAAAAGAAAAGAAAACTGCAAATCCTCTGCACACACATAACCCAAAGCTTCTTAATGACAACCTTTCCCATCTGACAAAAGTTCATGTTCCTCGAAGCTCCACATCGAAAAAGGCTGTCACACCTTAAGTATTAATAATTCAACTGATATCAGTGGTAAATAACACTGAATCATTGTTTCATTAAAAAGCCTATTCTATAAAAAAATTATCACATTTTAACCATGCTATGAGCTTCTTACTTTAAGTTGATAGTGAGCCATTAGAAAGTGTTCCACAGTTTACCCATTTGTACCACATTATAAGTGGCAGCATTCCACATCTTGCAGATGGAAGTAGATACAATAATCAGGGTAAAGAAAATTAAACCATTCCATACTTCTGCAAACACAACAGATTATAGAGCCTGCAATGGCATTCATGTTAAAGGAAAGGCTTTACCTAACATAACCCCCATAACATTACTAAATTTATAAGTTTCAGATGAGAACCGTGCATGTATTAGTAGCACATGTGATCACAGAAAGGCCACCATCTTCACTCAACCCCTCATTCTCACAAGAACCAAACACATGCAGACCTCTTTTTATGGCATACATTTACTTACCACTTCAACTCACTGAAAAGGCTCCATACTTAGCATTATATGTATCAAATGCACTTTGCCTGTGAACTTCTCGGGAAACAAATGAACACAAAATGGTGCAAATAACTTTGATTGTGACCATAAGGGTAAATGAATCCAACCACGCTAGTGACGTCAACAAAAGAAATATTCGCTAAAACTTTGACCCACCACCCAGAAACATCTGTCCACCCCATTTTTGACACACAAGTACTCCAACTTTAAGAGCAATGCTAAAAGTGAGACCCTATATATGCTCTCCTGCTAACACTAGCCTTTCCCTCAACCTCAGAGAAAGTGATGGAAAAATGAAATACTCCATCCTTTTCATAGGTCATTTTAGGTTGACTACCTTGCAGGGATGATATCAAAACCATTGTCCTTAACCATTCAACCCCTTCATACATAAAGGCTCTGCGACCCCCCCCCCCCCATAAAAGATGAGAATCAAACCCTTTACCTTGTATCAATGAGGCAAACACCCTATCACTATGCCTCCCCTTAATGTCTACATTAAATTAGCTGTCAGATCTGGTAACTCAAAAAATAGAGAACCCTCCAAAGCTTAAAGAGCAGACCTAAATTATGAGATAAAATCTGTGCATTCTGCCACATCTGGGCAGAAATAATGTCCATTTACTGCAAATAGCAGTAAAAGTGCATGCAAGCCATACCTGCCAACCTCTTAGAGCAAAACATCTGGACAAATCCAGAAATAAAAGTGGGACAAGGGCCCAAAAATAGTGACTTTTTTTAATATTGCTCTTACAAACCTAAAATGTTTGGAACAAACACAAAACTGAACCACCACAATAAAACAATAAATTTTTAATCCAGTAAAAGTTGATCACATACACGATCTCAAATTACAATAAAAACCTCTCATCTTAAATAGTATGCATAAATTCATTCAAAACCATTATTCAATCAATTATTCAATTAATTAATCAAATGTTAACTCACATTTCTTACTAGAGTATATCAATTTGCAAGCAATACATTCTACTAAACCAACTTCACTGATCAGTGTTATGTTTATAAAAAGCATTTACAATTTTATACTTAACAAATCACTGTTGACAATGAACTTATATTAATTTAAAACCATCTTATAGATAAAAACCTTTCATCATATAGTATTGAACTTTGTAAATCCATTGTAATTCTATGGCTCAGTTTTATTAACTAATTGTAACACTCTTGATGTCATAAATATGATTATAGATTCTATCTCTTAACCTCATTACAGGAAGCATAAAATCTGGGTTTAAAACTAAAATTCATGTTTGGATGTTGAAAGTCTTTATTTTCGCTAATTAGATAACAAGTGTTACAAGTAGTCTCTTTAAATTTTTACTATTCCTGTATATGAATCTTGGTTGTGTACCTTTTACTGATATTTGAGTTAAGGTCAGTTATGATACTATTGTCATTAGTGTATCTAGTTATTTATAACATCCATCTCTGTGGTATCGCTAGATATCATGTTCAATTCTTTTAACACCTTCTCCTAAATTTTTTACAGTAGTAGTCTTATATCACCTCTCTATAAAAGATCTTGTAAAATATCAGCTTGTTCTTTAAGCTGAATAGGCTCTGTGCATAATCTACTTATTCTTGTGAACTGACTTTTTATCACATTGTGCATGCTACTATATTCCAGTATTGTGTTTTTCCAACATTGTTTGTGGATCATGGGCATCTTTTGTTATAGTGACATCTAAGAAATCAATAGTATACTCAGAATGTTCCATATTTCCAGAAAATTCACAAATTCCATCAATTCCATTATTGTACCATTCCAAAATAAGAGTATATCATCCACAAACCTTTTATATAATATAACTTTTTCAAAAAATACACTATTAAATAAATTGTTCAATTCCCAATAGTAAAACTGATTATTAAACATAAAAACATTATTATTCAAAATGATGTCAAGTAATGCACATATGAGAGTCTGTTTCTCAGAGTCAAAATTAAACAAATGAATCTATACCTACTACTTGTTTGGTAGTTACCCTAGACATTAAGAGCCTATTTACCTCAATACCGAATGAGTATGGGCTAGAAGCTGTAAGGGAGCTATTAAATCATTCATTTAATTTTGACTCTGAGAAACAGACTCTCATATGTGCATTACTTGACATCATTTTGAATAATAATGTTTTTATGTTTAATAATCAGTTTTACTTACAAAATGGGGTGTCGCGATGGGCACCCCGTGCGCCAATACTTATGCTAATCTTGTGGTATACTATTGGGAATTGAACAATTTATTTAATAGTGTATTTTTTGAAAAAGTTATACTATATAAAAGGTTTGTGGATGATATACTCTTATTTTGGAATGGTACAATAATGGAATTGATGGAATTTGTGAATTTTCTGGAAATTACGACTAGTTTTTTAAGGTTTACGATGGAACATTCTGAGTATACTATTGATTTCTTAGATGTCACTATAACAAAAGATGCCCATGGTTTTTTATCCACAAACCTTTTTAGGAAACAATGTTGGAAGAACACAATACTGGAATATAGTAGCATGCACCCCCGCCATATAATCCCGAATGTGATAAAAAGTCAGTTCACAAGAATAAGTAGATTATGCACAGAGCCTATTCAGCTTAAAGAACAAGCTGATATTTTACAAGATCTTTTTATAGAGAGGTGATATAAGACTACTACTGTAAAAAATATTAGGGAGAAGGTGTTAAAAGAATTGAACATGATATCTAGCGATACCACAGCTAACAATTTATGTATAGCTTATAAGCGAGATGGATGTTATAATTTTAAAAAGAGGACTATTTCTAGAAATGGAGCTACCTTTATAACTAGATACACTAATGACAATAGTATCATAACAGGAATTATACGTAGGCATTGGCACATACTTGACCTTGACTCAAATATCAGTAAAATTGTAGGTACACAACCAAGATTCATATACAGGAATAGTAAAAATTTAAAGAGACTACTTTGTATTGATCACAGCACATCAGTTGAACAAGCATATTCTTTGAGAGCAGGAAGGTCTTTTGGAACTTTTCCATGTGGCTCTTGTAACACTTGTTATCTAATTAGCGAAAATAAAGACTTTCAACATCCAAACATGAATTTTAGTTTTAAACCCAGATTTTATGCTTCCTGTAATGATTCGAATCTCATTTACTTGGCAAGCTGTAAACAATGTCAAGCCTTTTACATAGGCATGCCATCACGAAGGTTAAGAGATAGAATCTATAATCATATTTATGACATCAGGAAGCTCAATCAGTTGAATGCACTGGCAAAGCATGTTACTATGTACAAGGGACACTCGTTTGTTTTTAGAGTGTTACAATTAGTTAATAAAACTGAGAGAGGAGGCAATATTTTAAATAGGTTAGAAACCATAGAATTACAATGGATTTTTAGAATGCAAGCACATCTACCTCCAGGTCTTAATCAGTACATAAGTATTAAACCAGTGCTTGATTCACGCCCCTTGAAATGAAAGCTGTATGCATACATATATATGCATACATATATATGTACAACCTTTTATTTATTTCGTCTTGGCTAACAAAGTTCAGTACTATATGATGAAAGGTTTTTATCTATAAGATGGTTTTAAATTAATATAAGTTCATTGTCAACAGTGATTTGTTAAGTATAAAATTGTAAATGCTTTTTATAAACATAACACTGATCAGTGAAGTTGGTTTAGTAGAATGTATTGCTTGCAAATTGATATACTCTAGTAAGAAATGTGAGTTAACATTTGATTAATTAATTGAATAATTGATTGAATAATGGTTTTGAATGAATTTATGCATACTATTTAAGATGAGAGGTTTTTATTGTAATTTGAGATCTGAAGAAGCGTACCTAGTGTGTACGTGAAAGCGCTTATCAACTTTTACTGGATTAAAAATTTATTGTTTTATCGTGGTGGTTCAGTTTTGTGTTTGTTCCAAATATTCACTTCTCATCTTTAAAGTCTGGACCTTTGGACAGCAGCGTTACTTCTTTTCTGCTTCAAACCTAAAATGTTGATAGATAACCAGTGTTGCATTAGCATGAATATTCTGAAGGGTAGAAAGTCTGAAACTCAATTGTCTGTCATCATTTCAAACTTCAAGCTTTAAGGATTTGCCAGTAATTTGCCAGATAACTACAGTTTTATGAAATGGACCAAAACATGAGGCCAAACTTGGACATTCTGTGGATACCCCACAACTTCCTAGAGCAAGAAATCTGGGCAAAGCCACAAACAAAAGTGGGACAAAGGCAAAAACAGGGACAATTTTAAATCTAATTCCCACAAACCCAGAAAGTTGCATATGAAATCACCTTTGTAATGTTGCAAACTGTGTATCGTTTTCCAACAGAACATTCGTATTTCTGATGGCTGAACCTGCAATTACAAGCAAACTAGCCCAGAAAATTAACCTATGTGGATAATTATGTAATTATCAATGGGTGTAGCTAATGTAAATCATTGGTACAGATTATCTTACAGGGAATAATTATTCCCACACACAATTATGACTAACTTATATATATAGCATTCACAAAATTAACAGTTCCCACCATATAAAATTGCAACTAGAGATCACAGAAAAATTGACTTGCATTTTATTAAATGTTACATCCCATTGTAAGTACCATGCAGAAAACGGTCCAGTCCCTTTAAGTATGCGCTTTGCGCATGAAGTAAATATCATGTGGCAAATGACTTAAAGGAAGATGACGTGTAGCAGATGGCCATCCATTTTCCTAACCCAGTCGTGCAAACTACCCAGCTTGCATTATCACTGTTCCACCAGCTCCACGAAGTCAGTTTCTTACTAGTACCACCAATGTCCACCTTGCTGGACAACATATGCCAGGCCCATCCACCCCTTCACACCAACAAATGGAGGTCTGCAAACTGTAAAGCTTGGCCCACTCCTGGTCTCCAAGCCATACTATCCTTTCATTCCTTTCTCTTTTTTTTTTTCTTTTCCCCAACTTAATCCAAACATTGCTACCCCCATACCCCTCATCCTCTTAAATAGACATATGAGCATTTTTTTAAACATTGCTTTCTAATTTCAAAGTGAGAACTTTACTTGAACTACTACAGGTTGTGCAAAAAAAAAAAAAAAAAAAAAAAGATTTCTGATAAAAACGGAAGTCATTGTTAATGAATGGAAAACATGTTGGCAGTTTATCGAGTCATTGTACTAGAAAGCATTAATGCAAATGTACAGACAGGATTTCAAAGCAGTGTTTCTGTTGCTATCAAAAAATTAGTAATTAGTTATCTCAATCACTAAGCTACAAAACATACCTATGGAAAATCTCTGTTTACATAGACAATGATGAGAGAGTTTTTTTTTTTGTTTTTTTCTTTTTCCCCCAGCCTCAGTCTCCCACTACAACAATATTCATCACATAAATCACAGATACAGCCCTGCATTTATCTGTACCATTGGCAACCAATTTGTTTTGTTTGGTCATTATCTCAACACTTTATTTATTTATGACCAAAATTTGACATTTTTTTTTTGTTTTTGTTTTTACATATACTATAGGTATTCAGAAACTCCCACCCCCGGGGGCGTGGCTAGGATGTAGACTTGTTGGCAGCATCTTTTCTCAGCTCTGCACTCAAAAGATATTTCTGACAGGAATTTTTAAAAACTAGATATTGTAGACAAACCTATTTTGTTGAATTACTTCTACTAATATCACTAGAAGTCTACAGTGCAAAAAATTTGGCTTTAAACATTATTTTTCCTGTCAAAAACAAGAAGGAAGGTATCTGAATCTACTGAAAATGAGCTTTTCTAAGCATACCACACAGGACCAGATGATGAAAAAGGAGATACAGTCTTTATTAAATGCTATACAAGACTTGTCAGTGAAATTTGACAAAATGAATACCAAACTGGACACTTTTGAGGAGAGATCTACAAAACAAATACAGCAACTACAAGAAATAATGACGCAACAGAAGTCTCAAATAGCTGACATAGAGATCCTTAAATGATACTGAGGGCAGACTCTCAGAACAAGATCTTCAGCTACATTTTTTATCACAACAAAATGCTTCATTACAAAATAAAATAGAGGATCTAGAGAACAGGTCCAGATGAAATAACCTTTGCATCTATGGGCTACCAGAGAAAACAGAGGTAGATAATATGGTGACTTTCCTTACTACCTGGTTACCAGAAGTTTTAAAGTTGCCTGAAGCTCTTTCTTATGGAATTGAAAGAGCCCACAGATCCTTAAGAGCTGCTTCATCAACCATCAAATCAAAAAATCACCCGAGATCAATAATAGTAAAGTTTTTTTCATCACAGGACAAGGAACTTATTTTAAAAACAGCGTGGTCAACTTCTCCAGTTAAATACAAGGACAGCATAATCAGATTTGATAATGATTATTCTGCTGGAGTTATAACTGCAAGAAAAGAATGCCTCCCTCTGATAAAGGAATTGAAAAAAAGACAACTTAAAGTCCACTTGCTGTTCCCTGCAAGAATAAAAATATTTTTTACTGAAGGTCCTAAAACTTTTGACACTCTGCAAGCAACAGTTTCTTATCTTTCAGCTAATAAAACCTTGGATAATGTGGAAGAAATGGATTTCTCCCAATTTGGGGTTAAGCGTCACTTAGAAAAAAATGAATGGAGCACTGCTGACAAGAAGAAGAAGAAACGATAAAAGACATATGAAAACACAAACATTATTGTCTTCTATTTGCTCTGTAAGGCAAACAAGTTCTTTGAAAGCATTCATGCTTTACACATGTGTCAGTCTTTGAAACAATATAAATACAAGATAAGCAGGACATTTTATAACTAAAGCAAACAACCCTAGAGAAACCAAGGTAACATATCTTTCTCTATTACAGTGTAAATACTTACAGTCATGATTTTTCTAACTCTAAATGATGTTTAGATAGTTCATTTATAAATTACCTGCCTTTTACTGCTAGTATAGAATATGATGTATTTACACTGACATATTAATGTGGTGTGTTTAAATGAGCATGATTCCTTTTTATATTATTTACACTAAGCTGCATGAAATATCTAAACTGATGTATTTAATACACATAATAATATATAAAAACTGATAGTAATAACTGTCAAAAGTGCCTTGAAAAGTAATTATCTATTCTTTGATGCTAAAAGTGCCTTTTGACTAACAAACAACTGTTTGGCTTGTATATCTGCCCTTAATGTTAAGAAAACTAATAGAAGTTTAATGAGCTGGTGTTCAGTTTAAAAAAGCCCTAAAAACTTCACTTACTTTGTTTTTGTCTTCCCGCCATGGTCACGAGCTGGGAACTCTTATTTTACCACCCCTGAATGAAGGTTCTTCAGTTAGAATCCATTACAGTGTGTTAAACCTTCTAACAGCACAAAATGAAAGTAAACAGTCATGAGTGATGTCAGCACTAAAACAAGACAGTATGGGTGTGGTGTCAGCTCCTAAGCTACTTAAAGTAACCAGCACACTATTTATGAGATGGCAAAGTGCTTTTACAGTTTTAATAAATATTAAACGTACACTGAAGTACCTAATGAATTTAGAAGGTATCAACACATGCATGACGTTTTATTATATTGTAATATTTGTTATTCATTTTGAATTGTACACATAAACAGCACACAAAGCTTAAAAAGAAGTATATCACTTGGAAGAAACTGTATGAATAGTTAACACATACAGACTTTACTGTAATCTTTTCTGATAAGATCACCCACGTAAATTACTATAATTTAACAAAAATGTAATATATTTAAGTCCTTGACTGGAACTATATAACATATTTGTAAACACACTGCAGCTAGTGTACTCAACCTTAAGGATAGTAAGTCAATTAAGGTTCATGAATGTAGCTATGTGTTATTAGGCATTTTAAGGGTAAAAAAGAGTTGCTGTTTAATTATCAAGATACTCTGTAAATATTAAATTGTTCAAGTAGAACAATGATTAAGCAGTAACGAGCAAGCAAGTTATATTAATATTGAACATCCTCACTGAAAATGAATGGTTGTGTAGAGACACAGTAACTCCCATTATATAACCAAGGCTAAAGAGATTGTCTTGTATGTCTAAATTGATCAGCCTTGAACCTTAGATTGCAAATAGACATGCGACATACTTTAACTTATAATACTGAATATATATTATATAACATCACAAACGCTAAAGCCATTGTCAGCTACATCTCATATCAATCAGTATTAAAATATGATTTGAATAGCATAGGCATTTACTAACATATTGCTGTTGGTACCTGATATTCATATAAGTAACAGGTCTAATTTCTGTCTCTGAAAGTAAATACCAGGCTGTGTGCATTTGTTAATTATGAAACAAGAGCGTGCTATCTATTCTTTTTAATATCCTATAGGTATGTACTTTTTAGAGACACACACATGCTGCAAAGCTGCTAGTTATTGCATATTCATTAGTATATTTCTGACTGCAGTGTTGTAAATATATGGTGTGGACCACTTGAGTTGAGAATATGTCTCTATATTGGGCATGTTCTCTGTTTGAACATTGTATATTATCTATAATATGATATGGAGTACCCTCACTAAATTCAAAGAAGCCACAATAGAAACAAATATTTATTAAAAATGGAGAATAGAAGGATGAAGAGAAAAATGAAGGAAAATGGTTGATGGTCATATAAGGTTATCTTTTCCTGTGTATGTAGAAGAGTTGACAGTAATAAGTACCAAACAATTGTGTTATAGCATATTTAAAGCCTACTTTGCTTCTCATATTTTCCAACCTTATAGTTATAACGCTGCAGATAAATCCTGTAATATCATAAGGAGTATGAGTTGCTATTTGACATATGACATATGTGGTACACTAGCGATGAAATATGCCAGTGGCAATATAAATGTAATGTTATATTCATTGTTACGGATACTTTCTGATTTAATCTACTTGTGGCATGGTTAACTGATGCATATAATGCTTAACATTTTTTTTTTATGTATGTATGCATATATGTGTGTATGTATGTATGTGTGTATATATATATATATATATATATATATATATATATATATATATATATATATATATATATGTGTGTGTGTATGTGTATGTATGTATATGTATATATATATATATATGTATATATATATATATATATATATATATATATATATATATATATATATATATATATAGGTAGACCATTACAATAAATTTGATACCTATGAATGCCACTCACACTATAAGGGAGATAGACAGCAAGCATATTATTTTTAAGATGCATAACCGTTATTGCTACACAAAAGATATATTAAAATAAAAGATTTTCCTTTACAATTTAAACAAAACCAAATAGTTAAGTATTAAATCTATGTATAGTTGTGTCGCCTTAGTGTTTTACAAAATATTAAAAATAGATAAAGACTGTATTTAAGTAATCTGTAAAGACAGATACATGTATACTTAAAAGATATATAAGATACTTTTCATTATAAAACTACCATATGGCGGGGCTGGGGGAGGATGCTGAAATGCAGACTTAGAGAGATCGCTTGAATGATTAGATCATTCAAGGATGAGATGTTTTTTCTCATGGAGGGGTTTGGTGGTTGTTTATCTTATATTGTTCTCAGTTATGATCTTGTCATTTACTTTTATTGAGTGTCTATAATCTATTGTAATACTGCTGGAAGAAGAAAGAACAAGTCTTTCTCTTCATGTACACACATCTACACATTGTTACGAATATATGAATATGGATAAAAGCAAAGCTAATATAAATCCAATTGCAAAATGTATATCTCTTAATGTAAATGGTTTAAATAATAGCTGCAAAAGGGGAAGTCTTTATAGATATTTAAAGCTATGTGAAGCGCAACTAGTATTTTTACAGGAAGCACACCTTACACATGAAGACATAAATAAAATAAACAATAAAAATTATACAATACTAGTAGGTTCCACCTATAATCAGAAGCAAAGGGGAGTAGTAATTTTGTGGAAAAACACTACTTTAATGCCTAAAATCATAAATACGTTCCATGACAACTCAGGAATGTTTTGTCTAGTGACAATATCTATCAATGAAATGATATATACATTAGTGAATATTTATTGGATACCAGGACTAAGTGTTAGAGTGGCCAAACAACACTTAGAAGACATTGTACAATATACCAAAGGCAATTTAATCATAGCTGGAGATTTCAATTGCATTATAAAAGAAACTGACACAAATACTAAAACTACACGTAAGAGATCACCTTTAACAAAGTTGTTATCTGAGTTTGTTGAAACTTTTAATATAGTTGACATGAATGAGTATGCTATCCCAGATTCACTATTCTTTACACATTTTTCCCATAGACATAATACATACTCTAGAATAGATAGAGTGTACATAACAAAGGATTTAACCTCTAAATTAAATAAAGTCAAGACAATTTCATGTCCATTTTCGGACCATAACACCATAACGTTTGATACAGACTTATGTTTCAAGAGAAGGATATCAGTAACAAGAATACCATCTTACATAACAAATCTCAAAGATTTTAAAGAATTTTATATTAAAGAGACACAAACATTCCTAGATATCAATCTTACAAAAGATGTATCTGAAATATATATATGGGATGCATTGAAAGCATACCTATATGGAAGAGTGGTGGGATGGTATAAAAATAAACAAAAACAGTGGAATAAGGAATTAATGGAATTACAGTCAAAAGTAGATAATTTAAAGCTTGATATTCAAAATGGAAACACCAACTTAATAAAAGAACTAGAAGATACTAATAAAAATACTCAGAGATGCTACACCACAAAACAATGATCAACTTAGAAAAAATTAAACTATGTAACTATTCAATGAACCCTAAAAACCAATGAAGAATAGCAAATAGGACTAAAAAGATTATTAAAACAAATCAAATCAAGGAAATACATAATATAGAAACCAAAAAAAGTATCTGATTTAGAAGGAATACTAGAAGCTTTTAGGCTATTTTTTCATAAACTTAATAATCAAAATGAGAAAACAGAAACACATTCAGCATTGAAAGCTTTTCTCAAAAACAATGTTAAAGTTAGGTTATTAGAGGAGCAGGTACAACTAATACATAAACAAATAACAATGACAGAACTTAAACCTGAAGTAAATAAGCTAAACTTAAACAAAGCTCCAGGTATACATAATATCACCCCAGAAATGTTTAAATTACTATCAAATGAGGCTTTGCTGTTGTTATTGAATGTCTTTACATCAGTTAAAAATGGTAAAGACATTCCTCCTTCTTGGAAGTACACATTAATATCACCAATTCTGAAACAAAATAAAGATCCCAGTGAATGTTCATCATACAGACCCATTTCACTTCTTAATATAGATTATAAAATTTTTATGGCAATACATGGTGCTCGAATAAAACAATTACTACCACTTTTGATAGAGGAGGATCAAACAGGTTTTACAAAGATAGGAACACTTATGACAACGTTAAAAGAATTCTTTCCTTAATTGATTATATAAATGTCACAAAAAACAAAATGAATGTTATTAGCTTAGACATAAATAACACATTTGATTCAGTGAACTGGGATTATCTGTGGTTAGTTTTAGAAGAATATGGCTTCTCAAACAACTTCACTTTGTTAATAAAATCATTATATGAAAAATCATTGGCTTATATAAAACTGGGATCTTGTCTGTCTAAATCTATTAAAATAACTAAGGGCACAAAACAAGGCTGCCCTCTTTCTCCGTTATTGTTTGCGCTAGTCATTGAACCCTTAGCAAATAATATACATATGGATAAAAATATTGAAGGAATACAACTAGACAACAGCCTAGAGCTTAAAATTCAACTTTTGCTGATGATATTTTAATTGCCTTAAAAATAATAATAGCAGTTTAAAAGCATTATGGGACTCAATTCAAAACTTTCAAAACTTTTCAAGTCTTAAATTTAATGAGAACAAAACAAATGTATTGCTTATAAATACTAATAAAAATATCTAAATAAAAATACCATAAATATATCTCTACCGATAATATAATTAAATACTTGGGAATTATAATAACTAACAACCTAGATACTACAATTGAAACAAATTATAAAGAGACCTTAAATAATATTAAAATCTAATACAAAGATGGAATAAATTCTTCTTTTCAATGGAAGAAAGGCTTTATATAATTAAAATGATCATATTTCCAAAAATTCTTTATGTCATACAAGCTAGTTCTTTGCCACCAGCTAAATCACACCTAAAACAATTAAATGATTTAATGGTAAGATTCCTATGGTATCCAAAAAAACCAAGGATAGCTATGAAGTATCATCTAGATGACTGGGATATAGGTGGCATAGGTTTACCAGACATAGAAATATATTTTAGCCTATCTGTGTAGGGCAGATGTTTTAGGCCCTGAATTCTCCTGGTGAGGAACCTCTGTGGTCTATCCAGCTGCTGCATGTGCTGTGTGAGATACATGCTGAAGGGGGTGCTGTACGCAATAAGTAGCCTTATAAGGGAAGAATACAGGGATGTTATGACCTCTTTGTCCCTGGACAAGATACTCTTACCTATGAAGTGGGCCATGTAGAAAGATTTCCGTGCAATGGAAGAAACATGGTGGTCAAAAGTCAGGTTGCTATCAACTGGTTGCCCAGATCCCTCACTACTGATTGTGTACTTAGGACATTGTTATTAACATGGTAATACATGGGGAAGTCACTCTCCCCAAAGGGTATGATGATGCATTTTTTGGCATTCAACTTGTGGCCATGTTTCTGGCAGCAGTCATTTATTTGGGTGAGACCCTCTTGGAGGATGTCCACATCACTTGGGGAATTGATGACTGCACCCAGCTTGCAGACATTTGCAAACATGGTCAGACATAGCCCACTAGTTTTGGCCTGCACCTCAGAGAAGTATATCCCAAATAACAGAGGCCCTAAGACAGATCCCTGGGGTACACCACTCATTACGAGTCTACTGCTTGAGGTGGCTTCCCCTGTTTTGATTAGGTGGGTTCTATCAGTGAACCAGTTTGCTACCCATCTGCTAACATATGGATTGAAGCCAAGTTGAGAGAGTTTATCTACTCTGCCTGAGTGGAAAATAGTGTTGAAGGTTATGGCTAGGTCAAGGTAGGTGGTGTGCACCATCTTTCCCTCATCCATAGCTTTGGTGACTGTCTCAAAGAAGTCGACCAGATTTAAAAGACATGACCTCCCCTTTACAAACCCAAACTGTGTGGGGTTGAGTATTTGGAGGCTGCCAATGTCATGATAATGAGTTCCATGATAATCCATTCCATAGCCTTGCAGATCAGGCTAGTTAGGGTCATGGTTCTATAATTTCCTGGAATGGTGGATGCTCCACCTTTGTGTAAAGGGATGACAGTGGCTGTCCTCCACTTGGCTGGGACAAAGCCAGTACTCAGGCTTTGGTTGAACAGGATGCCTAATGGTGCTGCAGGGTCATGCCTGAGTTCATGTAGGATGCAGCCTGGGATGTTATTGGGTCCCAGGGTGGCAGTATTTTTTGCCTTAGAGAGGGTAGTGATGACCTGTTCCCTAGAGATATGACATCTACTTTCTCTATAGCTTCTTTCTGTTGCATAAAAACATCATCCAAAAAACTTTTATAAAATAAAACACCATCTTTCTAGATATTTATAGGGTTTAAGATTAATTCTTCTTACCAAAAAAGATAGCACTATATTGGCATATGCATTCACCATGTGAGCACCCATAGCTACTCCCTTCTTTTGTAAATAATAAATATATTGACAAAGAAACACATTATTTTCTAATGTCAATTATAGAGGTTCACACAAAACAAGTAATTTCTATGTTCAAAAATTGTTTAAATAAAGACAGATTTCTTCAAATGGATTTTATTCCATAACCATTTGGTATTACAGTAAATAAAGAATATACATCTGTTGCAACAAGAAATACAAATCTTCTCTATTAATAACATTTCCAAAGGACCAATATATTTAGAAAATCAAAGCTGTCTTTTGCACAGCTGCTTTTATCTAACAATGTCCCATTTTAATTTAATTTTGATTACAACAGCATAGATATTAGTTTTGTAACCTATTTGATTGCCAAAAATTATTGGCCTAAAGGGGGGAATTGGTGCATCCTTATGCATTTTAGATAGTTTATTGAAGGTAGGATAATAGGACGTACTCAGTGAAAAACATTGCACTTGACACAATGTTAAATAACAATTCAACTGCATATTATCATCATGATTATCAGCACATTTAATAATATATCTACTTCAATAACTGATAGGAATCATTATTAAAAAGATGTTTTTATAAAAAGTCAATATATTTCTTTCTAAGCATTATAACTATGCCATTTCTTTTATATGCATGTTTTGTATTATTATTATTATTATGTAGCATTTTCAAAGCTTCTCTTTCTACTTGTGTTAAATTATTAAACTGGGAAAGGTTGGCTTTTTTGCCAGCAAAATGTCAATATATCTTATTTTCACACACTTTCTGAAAAACACTAATTACTGATGACAAATATGAATAAAAATATTAGGTCCCCTACATTTATTATACTCATTTTGTATATTAGGAAACAGCAGTTTTAAATCCAGCTGGCTGGTGAACAATCTTAAATCAGTTAAGCAGTCTGATATATGTCCACTGTCTGCAGGAACAAACATATATTTTTGTGGTGCTAACAGCTCACACTCATTGAGTCAATATGAAGAAATATTATGGACAATGTTCAAACAAACTACCTTGCTTTCATGCTGAACCTCCTCCTCATCTGTGGGCCCTGACAGTTTCATCATCTGTCCCTTCATCTTCCTCTTTGTTTTCTTGTTCATGATTTGTTTCTCTGCTACCAGTAATGGTGCTGTCAGGAAAATGCATATCAATAGGATCCAATACAGAAAAGCTTGCCTCATCAACTCATGATGCTGCTGCACACGGTTGCACTCCATTCTCTCTTGTTATATGCATACTTGCTGTATTGGTTTACTTGTTAGCATTACTCACATTACATAATTGTTTTGGCCAAGCAAAAGCACTACCTTCTATAAAATTATGTATATCATGCTATAGCTTCTTTTTCTTAGTAGCTATAAGCTACTGTTCAATGGTCATTATACAATCCAACATTTCGTCATAGTCTTTATTATGTTCTACAGAATTCAATTTATTTTCCAATACAGATACAAATTGTTAACATTCTTTAAAAAGTCAGTCTCAATAGCTGTTTTTAAATTTGGTTCTAGCCATTGTCTTAACAGTTCTGGATAACAATTGCAGTACATAGGCATTTTAAGTATAGGCATACTGCTAGGTTGTTGTTTGCTTGTCTTTCGGCTTTTCCCGCGAAGGGGTCACCACAGCGGAACTTCGGTCCGCTAATGATTGGCAGTAGATTTTTACAAAACGCCGAGGTGCCAGCTCGATGCTCAACCTTCAAAGAAGGCATGCCCATTTACGCACGCATGTCTTTCGAACGCTACCCAACCACAGGGAGGACATGCAGACTCCACACAGAAGGCATTCCCAAGCCCAGCTGAGAATCGAATGGGAGAACTTCTTGCTGTTAGGTAACAACCTTACCGCCGTACCACCACGGCATCCCCAATATTAAATAAACATCAAAACTAAAATCTGCCATTGCAATTTTTATATGATTGTAAATTCATGTCTAAGTCATTCAGCTGTTTTTAGAGATTGCACCCTCCATATTACAGATGGTAGTTTCAATTTATACTTTAGCATCAGCCTGGATGGGGATTGACAGGCCCTGTTTCAAGCTGACCAAGTAGGCATACTGGTATGTTCTCAGGCACCATAGGAGCACTGCTGTTGGCCTTGGATAGTATTTTGAAGACTTGTTCCAGGGAGATTTAATGGAAGGGTGGATGCTGGTATGTGATGTAGAAATGTGTGTGTGGGGGTATTGATGTTAGAGCTAAATTTACCCACTAATAGATTAGCTATGTCATCAGATTTCAAGTATGCGAAATAATTTATATTATCTCTATTCAGTTTTGAGTATTATTTCTGTGGTTTCTAACATAATTGAAAAAGGCTTTGTAATTGTCTTTTGTGTTTGCCTTGGTGGCTATTTTTACCTTATTTCTAACTTTGGTTGATTTGATCAGGGAAGTCAGTTTCCTATTAAGTTTGGCAAGAATGTGTTTGGCATTTGGAGGACTACAATTATTGTTGCATGCAATGAACTTTTTCCTTTTAATGTGCAGTCTGTTTATATTTGGGTCCTGCCATGTTTTTTTTAAAGTTGGTATTATATGTATTTTGGAGGTGGGCAGATACTCGTTTGCAGTTATTTACATTTGCATAGGATTTGTTAGTGAAGGATTTCACATTCACAGAGGAGTCATCAAGGTGGAAGGGAATTTAGAATTTTGCCAGGTCATCACTCAGTTTTAGTAGATTAGCTTTAACACAATCTCTGAATACTGAGTTAATGGAAGATGCTTCCTGCTTCTGTCTTATAGTAGATTGTGTGGCCTGATTTGACTAGAGAAGTGATACAACAGGAGGAGAACAGAGTTATCCCATACTGGTAAGAACAAATTCCAGGATTGTGTCTCTCCTAGTTGGGGTGCGGACTAACTTCCAGTGAGTATTTATTTATGAAATCAGCAGATAAACACTTGATAATGCACAAAATCAAGTGCAAAAAGTGCTTATCCGACTTGTTATGAGAGTGATGGTGAACCACATTATATTATTTTTGGTGATGCGGTCTCTAACCATTGTAAAGTTCTGCATAAATAAGATAAAGGACTGTGTTCCATAGATAGCATCATGGTATATAGACAGCCTGCATATTTCCTGTATGTCATGTGAGATGGTTAGGATAGGGCTATAGTCATCCAGTGGAACAGCACATAGACAGGTTGCATTTTCTAAAATGTTAAGTGAGCCAGTCTGAGACATGCTCATTCAGTTCCTGTATAACAACTTGTTTCACACAAAAATTCATGATTATTTAATAAAAGGCCATGGCCTACTATCTGGCACTGCATGCAATAGCACACAACCATAGGTCATAGGTCTGTTGGGACATGCTGTGCTGTTGCCATCCAATTCCATCCTGAGATCCCTGACTGTTTCAGTAATTTCCTTTGTGTAACAGACATAGTACAACATGCATAGTTTCTACTGTAAGTGTAGTGCTCATCTCTATGTATATACTACTTGAATGCCAAATATACTGTCTTATTTGTAACATATGTTGGATTTTAGACAGATAACTGCATAGACCACAGGTAAGTCAAGCAGAAAAATTAACAAAGCATAAACTATTGCATTTAGTCAGAAAGACCTTTCTATATCTACATGCATGTTTAAAGTGAGACAAGTGAATATCTACCTATATCTGTATACTTGTAGATACTCAAGTGACTGGGAATTGTAAAGAGCTGGAAGAAAGAAATTTACAGCATCAAACAATCAATATAGGTCATGGTCGAGACTCTGATTAATTAACTGGCTTGTTATTAGGTTATTTGGAGAGCACACCACCAGGGACAATATCAAGCAGTTTCTGTTTTATTTATCCCCCCCCAAAAAAAAAAAAAAAAAAACACCTGATGAATAAGCTCTAGGTGTATTTGTTTCCCCTTAGTTGTTGTTTGGTAAAATACTCAGCTTAATTATCTATAACTGTAGTTTTTTCTCCTTATAGCTGGAGCTAGTGTATAATACCAAGAAAAACAAAAAAAAAAAACTCTATAGTTATTTTGTGATTACTGCAGTCTATTATGACTTCCTCAGAGTGTTGAATAAAAATAAATAAAATATATTTGCTTTAAAAATAAAAATCACCAACTGACTACAGTTCCTTTAACTTCCTACCTACCTTCAACCCAGGCCATTTTGTTGATTGTTTTTTTCTGGTCACAAGCAAACTGACTGTCTCTACCCACTACATTCACCCTTGATTTGCTCAAGCTCTCTCCAGTCCCCTACCCTACCCCTATTTCCCACCAACCCCTGCTATGCCTAAACTTATTCCCAAAAAGCCCCTCCCCAAAGTACAGCAATCCTATCACAGCTAAGATAAACCCAAATATATATCATTCCAATTATCCAATTAAACTGTATCATACTATCTCCCATATATCACACTCCACTTGCTTAACTACCTGCTAGTTTACATCTTTTAGTGTAATAAATCTTAACTGGACAAAAGAATAGTTTTAAATCCCCCACTTATCAGAACTCAATTACAGCTAACAATTATTCCTATCCACCCATAACATTATTACTTTAACTTAGGCATATCTGATACCCCTCCATGAAAAACCACATCAAAACTTCCTCTAAAGCATTAGATTAAATCCTAACATAATGTTACTCTAACTCACAACACTCAATGGCTTATTTATAACCACATACCTTTCTACATAATACCGTAATCTCCATATCACTATTATCCACTCTCCCACCAATCCAACCACCAATCATAATACCCCACTATGTAATTTTATCAGATGTCCTCAGCTATTTAAGAACTCCATAACAGAACTCTTTTCATTCAAATATTCACACTCAAAAACTAATCCAAGTCCTTCTCAAAATATACTAGGCTACTTATCAAACACTCATATCCATTCCCAGTCAATAAAAATCAAACTAAATTATGTGGTGACATACAGCCCAACCCAGGACATCTATCCCAAATGCACTCACCTAACCCCCTAACCATACCACAGTTTCAAAACAATAATAATCTCAGACATTATAACTCTGATTCACTATTATTAAACATGAACCTAGGAAGCCTACAAAACAAAATTCATGAATTTCATACAACCTTATCCCATTATCCCCAGATATATCAATCCTAACAGAAACTTGGCTAAACCCCACATTCGTAATGAGATCCTTACCCATGGTTATAATATCCACTGTCAAGACATGACCCATAAATACAGTGATGGTGTAGCAATATTGTACAAGGACAATATCAAACATGAAAGACCTGATATATATCCTACTGACCTAGCTAATTTAGAAACACACATATCCCACCTTCATATTAACCCTAATAAACATATCATTACAATATCCATTTATATCCCACAAGGCAACAAACCAGCTATTATCGAGGACTTCATTTACTGTTGTTGTACATTGACTTTCTGTCAGAAAACTATAATAACTGGGGATTTCAACATAGACTGGACTACATTATCTTCTTATACTCCCTCAAACTTTATAAATGTCCATGGATTCAGTCAGCTAATCTAAACTCCTACTAGATGTGACAAGCACAGCAAAAAACAGTCAAGCATAGATTGCATCCTATCTAATACAAACTCTCTCTGTTGCTAAAGTGATCACCTGCCCACCTACCTACTGAAACACTGCACATGCCCTCCAAAAAACACCATCTACAAATATATCCACAACAAAAGGAACTTCCCCCTGAGTCCGTCAAAAATCTCTTACATCAGTGTAACTAGTTCCAGTAAAACACCTCCACCTTGACCTAGCAATTTAGCATTTCAATGAAAAAATCCTCTATATCCTAAACAATCTCACAACCCCTTGGAAGATACGTGCAAAATCTAAACCCATGCCATGGCTCATGATGGAAAGAAAAATGATCCCAAAACAGGAAGACAGAGCATCACAACTATACAAGGGAACCAAAAACCAAACAACACTTCACACCTACCGACAGCTATGAAATCAAGCCAAAAACAAATAAAACATGATAAAACAATACTATACACCATTTCAAGAAAAATATCAAATTAAACCCCAGAAATGCTGGGAAGCCATCAACCAATTGCTAAGACCCAGCCATTCCACTACAGCAGCTCCATCTACAAACAAATTCACTGATAGTGTAGTCTCACAATTTAACACACACGTTAATTCCATTCTCTCTCTTATTAAGAACAACACCAAAACCCCTTTTTTCTATTTCGACAGATCTGGAAACTAACCTCAGTTTCTTCACTATAAATGAGATACAAACTTCTGCAATAAAAAAAAAAAAAAAAACTAGCCAAACTTAAACCTTCTTCTCTTGCCACCGACCAACTCCCGAATTAATTTTTTAAACTAGTTGCAGACATCATCTCTTACCCCATATCAATCATAATCATCTGGACTATAAAAGAAAAATACATCCCCAAACTCTGGAAAGTCTCTTAAATATCACCCTGGACAGAGGCAGTACATCCACTGAGTTCACTAATTACAAGCCAATTGCTATTATATCTCCCATAGCAAACATACTAGAAAAATTCATAGATTCATAACTACTTGACTATCTCCTAAAAAAACAAACACTTGTCCACATCCCAACATGTTTTTTGACCAAAACTTAGTACAACAGCTCTAGTTAGTTTTACTAACTCAGTCAACCAGCATAGAAACAATGGCCTATTGCCTCATCCATCTTTCTTGACATGTCAAAGGCCTTTGATACAGTTTCACGCCAAAAACTTTTCAATCAGCTAACTCCCTTAACCTTTCCCATTCTGACTCTTCCTGGTACGCTATTTATCTAACTGACCATCAACAGGCAATTAAGTGGCAAAATGGATTTTCAACTCTTTTACCTGTATCCATGGGTGTACCTCAAGGTTCAATCCTTGGTCCACTTCTTTTCTCCAGTTTTACAAAAAAAACTCTGTTCAGCCAAACAGCATACAGCCATATTCCAATATGCTGATGATTCTTCCCTCATATGCTCAACTCCTACACTTCCTGAACTCCTGCAAAAAAACTAACACTCCTTCCTAGATACTGAATAATTCCTTTCAGAATGTCAACTTATTCTTAACCCTAACAAAATAATATTTATGCAAAAACAGACCAGTGTCCCCTATTCTTCAAATAGCACTTTAATTGAACTAAAAAAATCACACTAAGCTCCTTGGGGTCATAATCAACAATGTCAAGAACCTTGCACTTGTAATCAAAAAGGTCCATTTTAAGTTACGCTCACTACATATAATTAAGACCTTCCTAAATTACACTACTAGACTCTCCATCTCTATAACACACTTACTCTCCACACTCTTATATGCCTTACCAATATTTACAAACCTACAAAAAAATCTGACTTAAAAAAATTGGAGTCCTGCTATAACAAAATATCCAGATTTGCTGCTAATCTCCCATCCAGGTCACATCACTGCTCAACACTATACCAGCTTAAATGATTGGAACTTCCCAATCCACTGCCCTTTAACCAGCTAGCCATAGGATACTCTGCCTTGCACCGCCCAGACAACTGCCCAGCTCTTAGCAACCTAGTACAACCCTACACCAGCTGAAGACCACTAAGAACCTCCCAGAAACCCCTACTGAAAGTAACTAATTCCAATAAACCATGGTGACTCCCTATACTCCTAAATCTTGGAATACCATGCCTCAGAATATACTCAACACAAACAACTCATCCAAATTCAAAGTACTGCTTAAGCAACACCGGTCTATGTTCCTGCACTAAGCCAGGCTAAACTCTCTCCCTCTCTCCCTTTCACTCCCTTTCTGCCTCTTTAAAAGGTTTCCCTGCTACTACAGTACATCCATATTTTCCTTTTCATATCTCTACTTGTACTAGCTGCCCTCTACATGTACATCTTTTTTCTTTTCTTCCTCTTTAAACCTACCCTGTTACTGTCATATTATAACTCCTTTACCATGGAACAAACAATGTGCCATCTTTGTATCAGTGTTATTCCTGTATGTAACTAACTTCAAAAATATGCTGCTAAATCTTTACCACTGTACCAACTGTATTTTTTTTTTTTTTGTTTACTTTTTTTCAGTTTTATTTCATAATTCTGTGGCTCTTTTCTCCCCAGGCCTCCACTGAAAATGGGTCATCAACCCAATCAGACTTCCCCAGTAAACAAATGCAAAAAAAAAAAAAAAAAAAAAAAAATATATATATATATATATATATATATATATAAAATCTTTCTCTCTCTCGCTAATATGTATATATATATATATATATATATATATATAGATATATGTATGTATATTTATATATATATATATATATATATATATATATATGTATGTATATATATATATATATATATATATATATAGATATAGATATATATAGATAGATATAGATATAGATGTATCTAATCTCTCTCTCTTTATATATATATATATATATATATATATATATATATATATATATATATATATATATTTATATACATATACACAGACATATCTCTTCACTAACCAGCAGTCCTATAATCCTATTTCTCATTTGTGTTTCACTATCAGGAATGATCCATGATTTGTCTGAAAATTGTGGTATGTCTTCTTTATCTCAGTGGCTGATCCCATATATTTAATCGTTTGCAGTGTCTTACCTGGAGCAGTGACTGCTCTTTACTGTTGACGTAGTGTAGAATTAATATTTAGGACATGTCCCTGGTATCACACCTTTCCCCGAGATATCATTGACATTTCCCCTTATTTTGGTATATGACGTTGACATCTGTCAGAGTGAAACTGTTCACTGGACAAACCTGTAGATGGTTTGTGATAGGAAATAATTTGTTTCAATAACATTCTGTGCAAATGAGGCAAATAATGGCACCTGGTATATTTTTTACATGGCATCTACAGTGAATGAAGATTTCAATCTTTGGAGAGTGTGACTTCTTTTCTGACTTTTGCCTACTTGATGAATTTGCATATTTGCTGAGTAAATCTGTACATTTGCCATTACAAGTGAACTGGTGAAAACTACTGTGTAGTTACTGTCTACCATACTTGAATAAATGGATCATTTGAGCACAGGAGAATAATATGCTGGTAAATGCATTGAAACTAAGCATATGATATTTGGGGAATCCAAACTAAAAGGAGAATATGTAATATAGCACAGGGATTGAAAATGTAGTTCATTTAAGGGCCTGCATATATGTGTAGATCCAGCTATGAGTGTTTGTAATCATATTAATCAATCGGTTCATGATAGAGTTATAGGTTGTATAAAAACATTAATAAAATCTAGAAAATTAGAAAGGATGAAATTATATTTTGTTAGTTACATTAGATCCAGGCTTGAGTATGGAATAACAACATGAAAATCTTGTAAGAAAACAAGCATGAGTAAATCTGAAAAAGTAAAGCTGAAATATACCAAGGGTACCCATGAATCTGAAATTTTCAGTTATTATGAAATACTAAAATATCTAAACTTGTACAGTGTCATATATAGATATTCAAGAGGAGACCTTATGCAGGTATAATAGGGCATGCAGAGACAACTACTTCTCTGAACATTTACCATCATAAAAAAATAATAGAGAATCATTACTCAACCTATGTAGAGGATACTATAGGAATGAGAAATGTAATCATCGGTTATCTGACAGAGTAGCTAATATTTGGAATAGAATACCAAATTACATTAAAGCAAGTACTAGTTTAAATATTTTTAAGAACAACCGGGACATTTTTTATGGGAATAACTGTTTTGGTATATTGGCAGGCAATCTGGGCATTATTGTCCATGCCGGAAATATTTTTTTGTATGCATGTATGTATGTATGTATGTATGTATGTATGTATGTATGAATGTATGTATATATACTTAGCTGTATTACTGCAATGTTAATACTGTTAACAGACAGTTGCAATTCCATTTCAACTATACACGACTGTCTCAGTTTCTTTGGGTATTTGCAACCTGTATCTGCAAATATATATTGAGAAATGTCTGTTGCTATACTACTGTTTGATTCTGCTCTGTTTGCTGTCAAGACCTGTACTGTGCTTGTTCCACAGAAACTTTTGTGTAGAGTTGTAGATCAGTTTCTGACACTTGGCTACTGTGCTTGTGACTATCCACATTTGCAAACTCCAACTGTTGAGAGTGATTTCCCGAAGTGTATATTGTAGTTTAGCTCCTGTTTCATAGAGTTGCAAATAGGTTTCCATGACACCTGCCAGTATATCAGTGCCCATAGGTGTCCACAGATTTTAACTGTTTTTTCCCCAAAGGCATATGTTGTTCTGTAGTGTCTGCTCCATACAAGTATTTGTCAAAGAGTTGTGATTCTGTTTCTACAACACTTGCAATTGCCACTATGTACATTGACATCCTAGAAATCTGACTGCTGGGTTTGCTTTCCACAAGTTTGTATTATAGCATGCTAATCACTTTGTCATCACAAGCCCAGAAACTCGCCTGCATTCCCAGGACATCAGCATTGATAGGGCTTATTCCGGATACCCTCCACAATCTGCTCAGATGTTTGCTCTACCAGCATGTATGCATTTGTATACTCAAATGAGTGGTTGCCACAGCTTCTTTCTAAGTACATGACCTTTTGATCTACAACAAGTAAGTGTTTTGTAACTTCATATGATCTGGTACACAGTCATGTACCACACATGAACTCCTTATCATTGTTCCTGCCTCCTTTTGCAGTTCCCAGTTTTGCACATCAGTGTCCTGCTTGATATCCCGGTATATCTAATAGTAAATAGTGTGTGACAAAGACTGCCAAGTCACAAGAAGGATGTCTATGCAGATGAGTGATCTCCCTTTACCATACTGTAAGAATATGCTGTGGAATACTCCTCAATATTATTCCAACATTGCAAAAGTATTAGGCGACTTTTGTCATGGCGCCATTCTTCACTTCATGTTTGCTTTTATAGTACATGTTTTCTGGTAATAATATTATATCAACTGCATGTAGAAAACTAGGTGCTCACATAAACTTTTTGGGTTGTGCATGGACTACCTGTGGTCATATGGATTTTCATGGCACTGTGTGTCCACATGTCTGAGTCAAACAAGAGGCAGGACAATTTCACTGCCCATGAAAATTAGATTTTGGTGAAGGGCTGTGAATAAGGAAAGGTTGGACAAGTTATAGTGGTGATAAGTGTCTGACATTACTATCTCTGGTTAGGCATTTTTTTTTAGCATGTGGATGCTGCTGTTGGGCATGAAAGTGACATGCAGGCATGCTGTCAATGTATGAAACCATTGTGGATCTTGCAGCATTATGTGCACTACATGCATGGCAAATGAGACAGATCACCATCGGTGGGCTAACACCCGTGCCCCTTAATGAGAGAAGAATTTTTGATTTCCATGCATGACCAGGCTTGCAGCAGGCAAATGCCTCCAGGGGCCATTGAGGAAAGTGCACCAAGGCATACAGGAAGGAGCATAATACTGCTACATACCACAATTTGATTCAATGTCAAAATATTGTGGTGATGATACATATGTAATCTGTGCATTTTGCAGGTACAGTGTCTGAGGAGGTGCAAGACATAGATTGAGTGTTTCATATTATATATGGTAAATATGTGTAGGTGGATGTTAACCTGACATGCGGTGCTTTCAGGACCACTCACAAGGGTGCATCTGTGAAAGGTGGCAAATGTAAGTATTTATCCTGTCAACATGACATCATTCTGCATTCATATATCTATGCCTCACTGTTATGCAATGCATGTTAATGTTGAAGCATAGCTGTAATTGGCTTCTTTTTCATAAATTTGAGATTCTCCTGGAGGATGTCCAGTCTGTTTTCTTACACTAACCTTGATGTAGGGTAGAATATTGTTGAAACACATAGCATAGTTTAGGACACCCAGGCCACAATGTTTGGGGATGATGTACACAGTCCTGTATCAGCTACAGTTTCTACAAAAGGGGCAACATCTTCTCCACTTGTGGGTCCATCTACATATGATACAAATGGCCACTTGTCTAGTAACAATCAGGCCATAAACCATGTCAATAGATCTTCACATGGTGCTTCCCATCAAGGAACAGAATCTACACTGGATTCTGCCATCTGCAGGAGTGCACATGGCCACTTGACACACATCATTGGACATATAGTGAAGAATGTATACCTACTGATGTAAGCCAATGAATTGTCACTGCAGTGCATACAAACTGAACAGTATACCTCTGTTTAAACCACTGACCATTAGGCACTCCAACTGACTGTGATACATGATACTATGGCAGGCCACCATACAGAGGTCATGGCCATCATTTCATGGCATATTGATACTGTGGTGGATACCATGCACTATTTTAAGTGGACCCTGTGTTTAGAATATTTGCAAATCTGGTGCACTGCACATGCCATATTTGAAATGAGCTGTCATTTGTCCCATTCACCTATGGGTAGAGAACTGTGTAGTTATGGACATACTGCCCCGTGAGACTCAGTCCAACACCCACAACAAACCACTGGTGATCCTGAAGGCCTCACACACTCATCTTGTTGCAGTCAGCCCTTCACCAGTCACCCACCTTGATGCATCCATTGAGTCTCTGACACCCCAGAGGCAAGGTTGTTACCCCAGTTCAACTTCAAGGTTGTGATAACTCTTCACTTGTCAAAGATGCCCACAGGATTGGTATAGCATATCACCATGTATGTTCAAGGTTGTATTAGTGTCTCCTGCACAGTGTTACATTTCACTATGGCTAAGTGTACTCCATTGTCTATGTTAATAATGACTATTGTGCCACCTGTAATTGTTGCAGATATGTATGGCACTGCACTTATATAATATCTTAAACCTGTCTGTGCATGCTCTGTATCCCTTAAAACTGTCTAGGTATTATTTAACATTGCTGTGGTCACTAGTCGTCATTCCTATGATGCAGATAAACTGCAATGGAAACTTGTCTCTTGGAAGTGTTTATGTCATACAGTGGCTGTATACAATATCTCACATAGACCTGTATAGTCACACTGTTAAAACACTTTCTGTTTATTTACTGTTTTGTGGCATTTGACAAGTAGTACATGATATTCTAATATGGTGATGCCTGTACTACTCCCTATGTGGATGTGCATGATATAGCAAGCCCATATCTTGCTGCGGTTAGTATACTGCCAGCCATGATTTTTGCATACTGCCTAGGTGACTGACATATACACACCCAGGCACAGACACAAACACAATTCTGCTTTGGGTGAGTTGTCTTCTCATATAATGGTGACACAAAAGACACACACACACACACACACACACACACACACACACACACACACACACACACACACACACACACACACACACACACACACACATATTTGTACAATTACACTGGCAGACCTCTCCCCTTGGTCTCCTACTATTTCAATAAAAGACCATGATGGTAGTCTGTTCCCCTTGCATGACAGTGCCATTGCTGGCCAGTGTGACACAGTTGACAATGGTAGTTTCCATTGTTTTTGTCAGACATTCTGTAATGTTTCAGCTTTGCACTTCCATGGTGTAGTGTGCACATACTATTTCTTTGTAAACCTATACAGTGTACCTAGCCTAGAATGACCAGCATGTGTTATAACCTTACCTGCCCATTTCATCTAATGACCTGATTTCTGTATGTATCAAACTCGCAGGCCTACTTGTTATCTACTCAGCTGTCGTTGCCGTGATGTCATTTTTTTGTCTCCTGCTTGTCTATCATCTTTGTTATTCATGTCATGGGACATGTGTTACTCTGTATTTTACACCAGCATCATTTGAGATGTTGTATTGTCTAGTGTGCTTCATATTTGTCCATTACCACTGTCAAGGGATTGATCATCAATCTGTTGCCAAAGCAATGCTGTATATTTACCAGGTTGTACACTGTTGCTGTGCCATCCATACCTGCTACATGTATATATACCTTGTCACATGACATGTTTCTGTATTTGTCGATAGGCTGTACATGTATGCGGATTAAAACTTAACATGTGTTTATAAGAATTACCCAATGTAAAGGTCACATATTTACATGTGTCTGAAAAATATTGTTTTGATATCCATCCAGGTTTGGACTACCATCACATGTTGCTTTGTAAAGTAAAGTACCTGTAGCATGTCATGACAACAAATTTTGAACAAGATGTTGCCAGGTTGCTTGTGCCTGAATATGTGACCACAGTCTGTATCACCCATGTAAAGTGTATATAAATGTGCTTAAAGCATACACATTTTTGTGATCCCTTGAAGGTGAAAGGCCAAGGTACCAGATCGCATTGTCAATAAAGGAAAATACTGGTAAAGTGCTTGGACTTGTGTTTTGTTACAATTTTTTTTTTGTGGAGTTGTGGAGGTGTTTGGAATTGTATCATCCATGCTTTGACTGGTGTCTCACATCTGTCCTACTGATTTACCAGCGGTGCCTGGGCTTATATTTGCTCATTTGCTTTGGACTGAGACAGATTATCGTCACCTTGGCCTGGCAGGCCACGTTTCTTGTCTGTTAATATTTTGTGGAACATGGCACATATGGAAACCATTTGCACAGTTTTTCTAGGTGTGTATGGCAGTGCACCAACAGATGGATCTACACATGAACTTGAACTTTCAGTAGACAGAATACTGTCTCTCAATGATGTTAAATGGCTTAGTCTTTGCTCTGTTGCATGTATCTGCAGCAGGCATGGATGGAGTTAGGTTGGTGTTGCATGGCTCTACTCTAGTGGATAACCACACTCATCCTTTGAATGGATAGGACATGATATTACTTATGTATGTTACATTGCTAAAGTAACTGCCTTCAATGTAAAATATACCTACATAATACATGTCCTTTGTGCTGTTCCTCATCCCTAAACATTGTCTGTAAATCATTCTGCCTTTATATTGAGACACCCTATATACTACGAGGATATGTTGGTAAGAGCTGTTTGACAAAATCATCTGCCAACTTTATACTATGCGACAGTTCAGGGAGTTTCATCCTTTCCAACTGTAGCATTTGTCATCAGCTTCACCTGTGTTTGTTTTTTGGGGGATGTGGGTACCACCTGTTTTCCAAGGACAAATGGGAAAGTTGTGATTGCATAGAGTTATTCCATAGTAATCTGTCATTTCTGTAGTGTTATAGAGAAGATGATATATTCTTTTGCCTTGCAAAACATGACTGCTAGGAGGCATTTGAATTGTGGGCATTCCCATTTCACAGACTTCATTAGCTCTCTATCTAGCCTGTTTCTTTCTGCAGTTTCCTTTTCGGAGAACTGGAGTAATGAAACCTGGTTCTGTACCTTTATGGCTGTCATCTGGCTAGTGGCTGCATTTGCAGGTCTTCATCTGAAATGACCCAAAGCATCCCTGCATGCCAGACCGGCTGTGCAGTTTACTGCATAAGTCTGCTTATTTTGGACAGTTTATTGTGAATTTGTAGATTTATCAGTGTAGCCTCTGGTGCATATGCTTCTATATATAACAGTGTCTCCTGCTTACTACTTTCTGCATCATTCTGCATCATTTCTTGCTGCTTGATGAATTTGTCATGCTACAAAATCATCTGAATAGGCTGATGATGTTGTTACTTTAATACTTTACTCTGCATTAACATTTACAACTTTAGTATACAAGCTTGTAAAAGAATGCAACATGGCATTCAAGATGAATGACAAAGATGCTCTTAGGGTGGCAAGGGCAAATCTGAAGAGAGGGATAAGGGAGACAAAGAGGGCATATGGAAAGAAAGTACAAAACCACTTCACCGACATGAGGGACTCCAGGAATATGGGGCAGAGAATAAAAGCCATAACCAAATACAAACTGACATCAGCCCAATGTGAGGACAGCACAGCATTCCTGGATGGGCTTAACACCTTCTAAAGCAGATTCAAGAAGAGGAACAGCTCCAAGGCAATAAAAAAGACCCTGTGTCAGGTGAATCCAAAAAAGGCTGCTGGGCCAGACTACATTTTGGGTAAGGTGTTAATGGACTATGCTGAGCAACTAAGCACTGTACTGATGGTTATATTTAATATCTCCCTCAGCCAAGTGAAGGTAACCAAGTGCTTTAAAAACACAAACATTATACCACTACCAAAGAAAACCACTCCCTCCAGCCTTAAAGATTAAAGACCAGTGGCCATCATGTCCATTATCATGAAAAGCTTTGAAAGGTTGGTCAAAATACACCTGACAGCAAACCTCCCAATAGCACTTGATTCACTGCAGTTTGCATACCATGCAAACTGCTCCACGTCAGATGCCATCGCCGTTGCATTGCATCTCACAATGGCACACCTAGAAAATAAGGACATTAAGTCACACTGCTGTTTATTGATTTCAGTTCAGCATTCAATACAGTGATCCCACAACAGCTAATAGAAAAACTTGTCCACCTAAGTGTTAATAACCACATGTGCAACTGGATCCTGGACCTTCTGACTGGAAGACCACAAAGAGTATGTGTGGGCAAGAATTCCTCAAATAGCATCATTGTCAACACAGGAGAACCTCAGGCCTGTGTGCTAAGCCACTACTGTTTACTATGTTGATCCATGACTGTAAAGCCTGATTTAACACCAACCACATCATTAAGTTTGTGGATGACACTACAGTTGTGGACCTCATCAGCAAAGGAGAAGAAAAAGCTTACAGGGAAGAACTCAGTTCTCTGATTGACTGGTGTGCCAGGTATAATCTTGATCTCAATGTCAGGAAAACCGAGGAAATCATAATAGAATTCAGGAGAGTACAACAGACTCACTGTCCTCTCATGATAAATGGGGAGGTAGTGGAAATGGTAAAGAACTCAAAATTCATGGGGGTCTATATAGTGGAGGATCTTTCCTGGTCTAACAATACCAGTAACATAGTAAAGAAGGCCCATCAAATGCCTGCACTTCCTGAGGAGACGGAGGACAGCAAGCCTACCTCCCTCTATCCTCTCTGCCTTCTACAGGGGGTACCATAGAAAGTATCCTAATGTGTAACTTCACAGTGTGCTACAGAAACTGTTCAGCTGTGATCAAAAACCCTACAAATTATCTTCAGAGCTGCAAAAATAATAGGATCCAAACTTCCAGTGATAAAGGATCTATACATGACACGTTGTAAAGACAGAGCAACAAAAACAACACGTGATCCTAGTCACCCTGCCTTTGAACTGTTTACATGCCTGTCATCTGCCAGAAGATACTTCAGTGTACACTATAAAATGACCAGACTCAAGAGCAGTTTTTCCCTTAAGTGATTAGACTTTTGAACTCTGGTATTAATCTTAGGGATGCAAGATGCTGACAAGTCTTGTGATAACCAAACAATAGTGCAATAACAAGACATCACAACCAACTTATCAGTTTACAAGAAAATGATGTGCAATACAAACTGATAGATAGTCTCATAATACAGAGAGTCATTACATTGTGCAATAAGTACAGGTGCAATAAGGAGCTAATCAGGTACTATAGTGGTGTATAGAATAACTGAAGTAATAAGTAAAAATATAACTGTCTAAGAGAAAGGTAAATGTTAAGTCTGATATATGTGTAATTGTATATATGTATATGTTTCTCTTCTAAGCATATGCAATTGTATGCATGCATTTGTCTTCTCAGTTCAAGCATGATGCACATAATTTCAATTAGACTTCACTTTTGGTGTCTACATGAAAATAAAGTTTACTTTGACTTACACATATTACCAACTCTTGAGAATCTCCAGTGCTATATTCTTGGCATAACTGTTTCTCAATCTGTTTCACTTAGTGCAGATACCTTTTGAAAGCTGGCACAAAATGTTTTCATAGTTTTTTTTTTAGTGCTAGTGCTCAGAAAGGAAAATTGTACTTTGGCTTTTAACAGTTCTTCAAATGTAGTTTTGAGAATTTCAGAAGTTCATTCTGGCTTGCATTTTAACCTAGTTAGAAATGACAATATTTTTCTACTGCTTCAAGATATTTGAATGTTTTTTTTTAGGAAAAGTAGTCCTGTTGAGGTATCCTTATACTGCATATTGCATAAATGAAAATACCAATGATAGAGACCAGACAGCAGAAACTAAAATATGTGTGTGGATATTACAAGTAAGTTATGTATATTATACCAGAACATTTACCCTGACAGAAAATATTACCTTTTTTTTCTTAGAAAAGTTAATTGTTTTGACTCTGTTATGCACACACTAATGAGATGATTCAGATATGTAGTTCACTGATAAATGTATTGACACCAGACTGTCACATCTGACACATACATTTTAGGCTATGCCAAGATGTTTTCAAACGAATCTTGGTTTCCTCATAAGGTGTAAATGATTCCAACTTCTGATGCAACTGAACTAAGAAAAGGTGTATTCTTGTCTGATGTTGCATATCTCTGCCTGAACAGAAATCATATAGGCTTTCATCTTCCTCCCCCTTAAAGTTTCAACCTCACTAATGTTTGCATAAATGTTGTCAAACAAAATAAATATCTGTCTTACATTTGACCCCATTCCTTCCCTAAGAAATCAAAAATAAAATGTAATTTTAAAAAGTTATTGCCCATCTTAAAGCAACCTCTTCTTTTCCTAATCACCCCACTCCAGAAGCCAGAAGATAAGGTTAAGAATGTGCTAATTCTTTAACTAGAATAAACTTTCCTCTTATTGAGCCTACATTCTTCTCATGAAATCTACCTAATACAAACAACGATCAATGAAATATGCAAATGTATCCACCTATTTCATCACTATGAGCATCACCTCACTTTCAAAAGCTAACTGCCTACCCTGTACAGCCAGATACATTCTCTTGTTATACAACCTCACATTTAAAATCCTCCATAGACATCAATGTCTCTCGCTTTGCTCCAAACTGTAAGTAAAACACTCACAATTCTTACTATAAAAGCTAGGTAACAATGTCTTACACTAGGGATGCCTCCATTTGATTTGGTCCTCAGGAAAAGAAGTTTTAGTAAAACTGCTTCTGTCACAATGAATAAGACAAGCTACTGATTAGAAACTAATTTAAATGCAGACAATATTGGTACTTTGCAGAGAGTTACAAATGTACCAGTAATCAAAATGAAGGATAATCTTACAAAACACAGTCCACATAGCAACATCTAGTAATAATTATTTTATTTATTTAATTTATATAATTCATTAACTTCTAATTCTTTATCAGGTGAGGATTATTTTTCTTTAATGAAAATAATTTGTTTGCATAAAACAGATAAAGGTGACACATTATTCAAAATGCTTAGGCCAATAGTGTTTCTTAATGCGGACTATAAATTAATAGCCAAATTAGTAAATAGTCATTTAATTACAAAATAGTCCATCCAAATCAATTTGGCTTTATACCAGGAAAACAGATAGCTTTGGCCTGGAAGATATTGCAAGCAGTACAGCTTTGTGTAATGAATAAGAGAAATGATAATTGCTACATTTTCATTACATACACCTGCAGTGCTTATAGCTTCCCTCTCTCTCTCTCTTTCTCTCTTTCTCTTTCTCTCTTACTGCTAATAGCAAACTGGGATACTTTCTCTGGTGTGTCCTATAATAATCACCCACTATAAAAATATATTAAGCCTGTCATATAGAAATATTGTCCATTTTGTATGCTGTTTGTAATTTCACCTACACAATGGTTCTCTACTATAATGGAAACAAATTCCACCACAAGACACAGAACATTGTATATAGCATGCAGGTCTAATTCATAGCTTGTTAAGTGCTCTTTTAAGTGGACTTAAATTGTTTATTTGCAGCTACTTTAAGTTTATTTTCCATTTATCTTACTTATTTACACTGTTCTTTAAGTGTTTTTGGCTTTCAACTTCAGAGCATTTCATGAGCTTTGTATTTTATTTATATATGTGTGTGTGTGTGTGTGTGTGTGTGTGTGTGTGTGTGTATGTGTATGCATATACATACATGTGTGTGTGTGTGTGTGTGTGTGTGTGTGTGTGTGTGTGTGTGTGTGTGTGTGTGTGTAAGTGCATTATAGCTCTCAAATATCCAGATTTATGAAGAATGTACATATTTTTTGAATCATATTTTTGGTCTGTTTTTCAAAAATTTTAGTTTTCTGGCAAATCATTAAAAACTGAAGTAAAAAAATAATGACAGACATTTGATTCTCAGACTTCATATCCTTCAGAAAATTCATACTGATGCAAATTCTGTTATTCTATCAATGTTTTAAGTTTGTAAGAGCAATATTTAAAAAATGTCCCTATTTTGAGGCCTTTGCCCCCCACTATTTGTGCCTTTGTCCAGAGTTAGTGCTCTAACAGGTTGAGAGGTATGTTGTACACCTTTCTGTGCTTCAATACCATTGTCATTATTAGAAATGGTCCTTCTACGAATAGAACACTGTGCTTTTGGTTCTTAGTGTATTTAAGTGAACTTTTGCTTCATTTTACATTGCTTTTTAGTCACTGTTCATTTTCAAAGAACCAGAAGTGTCACATGGATTCCTCATGGTGGAAGTCAGCTTTTATTTTCTGTTTCAGACAATGCAAAGAAGATGAATGCAATTGAGATGAACAGTGCCCACAGAGATATCTCTCAGCTTATTGGAGAACTTAGTCACCTAGTGAATTTATCATCATGGCCTCCAAACCAGGTTTGTTTTTATGCTATTGTGGAAACACAAAATGGAAAGGAACTAGTTAAAAACACAACACAATTGTTGGAGCTTCAGTGTGGTTCAAAGGAATCTATTGGTTTAGACAACATTCCTTCAGATACTGCTCCCAGTTCTTTAGAGCCAAGATTTGCTAATATTAAGACTAATATAAATATGGTGCCACAATTTAATTCCAGGATGGAAGTAAAAGGCTTTGATTTTGCAAATTGGTTAAACAAAGAGTATTCCTTTGTCGGTGCCAATACAAATGGATACCTCTTCTGGTACATTAGTCAACATGATTTCTTCTTTTGAGAAAAAGTTATTTAAAGTACTTGGACTAAAAATGGATTACTTATAATTAAACAAATGTGTGGGAGTAAAGAGATTACCTAATGGATTACCGTACTCTAAATTTACTAATAGTACAGATGCGGGCTCTGCTTTTTATCAAGAGCTTATCGAACTTTTTTGAAAGGCAGGTTTTAAAACTGTTACATTTGCTTATTAAGCATAATGAAGAGTATATCACTGCATTTATTATTTCCATGTTGTGTACAGCTATCAAGAATTAAAAACAGACACATAATTATATACAATTTCATTTGTTAGGTCAGTGTTATAACTTCCACAAACATACATGTTTTAATTTTGTATTAACCAGAAATTAACTTTTCTTCATGTAATTTCTACATGTCCTAGATAAAACATTACTTCTGATTATAAATAATACATAATCTTTATGAATACCAGCTTGGGTGTCCTATAAAAAAAATGCATGGCTAGTGAGAATAGCTTTTCAACAACAACAACAAAATTAAATAGCAAATAACATCAATATGATTGTTGAAACCTAAATATCACAATGCTGGAATCAAAGTTTAAGGATGAAATAATTATTTCTTTCTTTCTTTCTTTCTTTCTTTCTTTCTTTCTTTCTTTCTTTCTTTCTTTCTTTCTTTCCTTATTTTCTTTAGGCTGGATGAGTGCAGTAGTTAAGGAAGTCAAGTACTTATTTCTTAAGGCAATGCCAGTACCACTTCTTAAGATAGCAAGCAATACTGGAAGGTGAAGAAAATGAACATGTTGTCAAGAAAATGTCTACTTTATGGGCATGTATGTATATATATATATATATATATATATATATATATATATATATATATATATATATATATATATATATATATATATATATATATGTATATATATGGTTCCCTATCACCCTATCAGAAGCCTGAAACACTATAAGCCTGAAAATCAAAATCCTGAAAACTAAAGCCTGAAAATTCAAAATCCCGAAAGCCCAAAATCCTGAAACTCAAAATCCTGAAGACACAAAATGGACATACTGACGTCATTGTGGCTTTTGTTAGCCCTGTGGTGTTATGTCATGCGTTGGGTTCAGGTAAGTGTGCGGTTGGTTTTATGTTAGGGTTAGGGGAGGTTTAAGTGAGTTAGGGTTAGGGCGCAGGTTAGGCATGTATGCAATAGTGACAAATATTGGGGTTAGGGGCGGTTTAAGTGAGTCAGGGTTAGGGCGTGGGTCAGGTGAGTTTGCGATAATGACGGACCTTAGGGTTAGGGTTAGGGTCAGGGTCAGTTGGTAGATATTAGTGTCTTTATAGTGACATATTAGCATTATTTGTGTTTTCAGGATTTTGAGTTTCAGGATTTTGTTCTGCCCAGCAACAAAATAAACTGCCTCTGCAAGGCTCAAATGAAGGACTTTGTACACTATAGTCACTGTAGTTAACCACTAAGCCATCATAGCAATAGATATTCATGAGGTATCAGCAAACTAATCCTCACCACAGGAAAATCAAGCCAAACATGTGAACTCAATCTATGTACAGTGTGATGTTGGATAACCTGCCACAGAACATATATATGTGAACTGGAGTACTACAGTAAGCATAGATTTGAGGGTTTATGGTAATAAAGTATTAAAGTTCCCAGGACCCCATAGATGTATGCCCACATGAATCATGGATACCAGACACATACATAACCTGTAATGAAGAATAAATCATTGCCAAATGGCAAATATAGTGATAATCAACTATGAAGCAATGCTAACTGCAGCACAGCTCATGTTAGTAAGTGTAAGCCATGCGTAGGGGAGTCAATTCAATCTCCATAGTGGTATACCTCTTTAAACAGTGCCAACCTTATGTAAGCAGGTGTGCCCATAGCTTAGCCTTTTCAAAACTGACCAATCATGGCAAAGTGTGGGAAAATGGCTGTATTTAAACCCACCAGGCAGGAATACGTCTCATAACTGGTTGTAGCTTCCCACTGCAAGCAGAATGGCTGATGTGGGTGAAGGCACTTAATTCAGAGTGCAGCGCTGGGGCATCCAGGAGTCAACATTCATGGTATTGCTCCTGGTAAAACACCATGATCAGAGACTACTGCAGGGTCAGTACCAGGGCTTGCAGTACAAAATGAAGGCCTGAGACAGTCTCGCCCATGACCTCACCAGTGTCACAGGTATCCCCCGGACTGGTAAGCAGGTCAGGCTCCACTATGCTGACCTGAAGTGGTGGAGGGGGTGATGTCCTGGAACAGTGGATCCAGGAATGTCAGCAGATGGCCAATGCCCCATTAGTGAGTAAGTACACGTTCTACTAATTAGTAATAAATTGCCTAGCTTGTGTATACTATGGATAGGTATGGCTAAATATCAATGCATTTCTCTGACAGCTGCAGATGAGCGGGCTGTGAACCAGCAAGCCCATGATGTTAGGCTGCAAAGGCTGTGTCATGAGGCAGGTTAGTAATCAGTCTGCATGTACTGTCATAACAAAGATTATAAGAGCCTTAGAAAGTGTTGTACCAGTATAAATAAATGTGTTAAGAGTCTGTAAATAAAGGTATAACCCCTGGAGTGCTTCTGTTTACTCTTCTCTTGTATGTTTGCAATCTCTTCCATACAATACATAGTACTGTTGTATCTTAAGCAGTGTCACCCACACCGTGGTATGCAGATAAAATGGGTATGAAGTTCTGCATAACAATGTTAGAAGTGCCAAGAAGTCAGTCATATCGTACAAGTCAGAGAGACTTAGATAGAAAACAGTCAAAAGCTGCATATCAATTCCTTGATAGCACAGTGTATTGTGATGTTAGCAATAATTTTTTTGTCACACACAGCAGGGGTTTGATTCCTGGGAGTGCTACTAAGTTGTACGCATAATCATACCCCACAACCGTACAGACTGTGATACAATGTTCAGATAAAAATCTGTATGCATAATTACACCCAACAACTGTACAGGATTTGCTTGAATGTTTAAATTGTAAGTTGTATGCATATTTATACCCCACAACTGTTCCAATCTGTCCAGTATGTCCAGATAAATGGACCAAATCACCAGCTTGGTACCCTGTTCCCCTAAAAAATCATTGTGATGATCCAAGAAATGTAGGCAGCTGTCAATGACATATAACTGATAGTCAAATGTGTACATAGTCAGAGAATGTATAGGAAAACAAACCTGTCATTCTAGCACCTCACCCAATGTGTATTTCATCGATATTCAACATATGTTGCATTAACACCTGCAGCCTGTCACGCCTGTATGTAAGACACAGGTCACATATATAATAATCTATAAACATACCAGTGTACAATATAAGGCCATTGTACAGTGTAATAATACATGTAAGGGAAAGATCACTGCAGTGACTAAGAATGTTGTGAAAACTACAAGGATATATTAGTTGTTAATTGAATCCTCTCTCTCACCCCTACCATATCTGCATAATAACCCAATGACACTCCTCAACTGGAATGAGTACACTCAGAATGCTTTTGGGACATATGTCCTAATGGTTAATAAATATTCACATTTGTTTCTATGCATGTGCCATGTTAAAATACACCCATATTGGTGGCCTGTTGCCATCAATGAAACCTGCATGCTCCTGTAATGGCCACTGTTGTTCCATATATGCATATGTTCTGCTTGCTCTGCAACTGTGTTAAATCTGGTGTGTCGGGTTAATGGGAATACCTATGCATGCTGTTATAACTAATCCTGAATGCTATTGACTGTTACTAACCCATATCTGCCATAAATCTGCGACAACACAGCTCGTTTGGGAAGGCCGATCCCAGAGACCCACCTGTCCCACCTCAGCTGGCCAGGGCACCAGGCACCAGCACATCTGGGGCCCAGACAGGGACCTCCTCCTCTGTAGGCCCTGCACCACCTTCAGGAGGAACCGCTGCAGGGGATGGGGCTCCCCCCCTCGGAGCGAGCGCAGAGGGGAACCTGTCAACAGGTTCGGGCCGTGGTGCATAGGGAGGTCAATCTGGAGTATCGAGAGTGTCTACGCCAGCTTGAGGGCCGAGTGGCACTATTAGCACTTGAGCCTGCCCCTCCTACACAGCCCCCAGCACAGCCACCTTGGAGGCAGTGAAGGTTCAGTTGTGACTGCCCATGGGTGGGGACTTCAGTCACACTGTTTCCAGTTGGGTGCTCATGGGCTAGTAACCTCCAAACACCCCTCCCTGTCCAAGGTGTTTAACCCCCACATGTGTCATATACCAGCCATGTATGCATCTTGTGTGTCTTGTCTGTTAACCTACCCAACCTCCCTCCCCAAATATACCTACTACCCCTCCCCAACATCCCACTCTCAACTGAAAAAAAAAGGGCAATCTGTTCCCACAAAAAAAATCTCACCCCATACATAGCTGTCCATTTTGCACACATGTCCACTGGACACATGTAATCTGGTCTAACTGGTATCACAATGAATATAAGTTGTCCTCATCCCTCTCCCAGGGGTATGAGGGTCCAAACGTACCTTCAAATATAGTATATATGCACAGCTGTTGCTGTAGAAGAAATGGGCAGCTATGGACCTTTCCTATACCCTTCCTGCACATGCCTAGTGATTTTCCCTACTGTCTTTCCCTCTTTGTGCCCCGTTTTCACCACTTTCCTATCAACCCCTTTTTCTTTTCTTTTAAAGGAATTAGCACGGGGGTAAGCAGCAGTAATCACTGTTGAGTAGTGGTAAGTGGGTTTGCGCAAGGGTAAGCTATGCCTACACAGGTTGAGGAATCTGAAGCCAACTGACCATAAGAAAACATAAGCGGAGGTTGACAGTGCTTACCATCGTGCAAACCCGCACAAACCCACTTACAACTGCTTAAAAGTGCCTTAATTACACTGTATCCAATGGCCCTTGTTCTGCCTAGCAACAAAATAAGCAGTGTCTGCTAGGATCAAACCCAGGGCCCTGCACACCATAGCCAAAGTGATTTACTACTAAGCCGTCTCAGATATGCATATCCTTGATGTATTCACAAACATATCATCCAGCCCAGTCATTCAACAGTGCAGAGAATGTATTCCAACATGTAGATGTATGTGTGTGAGTGAATATATTAATGTCTAAATGGTTACAGCATATTGATATATGTGTGTATATATATATATATATATATATATATATATATATACATATATAGACACATATAAATATATATGAACATATAAGCATGCAAGTGCCTACATCAATAGATATACATGTCCACATCTGCATGTCTAAATATATATGGCAAGTTGTATACTTATGTCAGCAGATATATATATATATATATATATATATATATATATATATATATATATATGTATAGATATACATATATAGGTATATACAGACATACATCTGTAGATAATGGGTAAATAACAAAACATATATGTCCTCATGCAACGTTAATGGGGTTGAGAAGCCCACACAATATATATCTGGTACGTATAGGTATACCCGCCAGTCAAGCATGACCCCCCCTGTAATACAGTACCAAGTGCTGCAGATCCCATAACCAGGACCAGACACACCTAGGATATACATATATATATATATATATATACATATACACACACAGATTTGTACAGTAATATACATATGTAGTACATGCACACAATATGGAGCAGCCAGTATTTCTACAGTCACCACCTTATCAACTGGAAACTATATGAGCCACCCATACGAATGACATTCATAGCCTGCAACATATACCCACAGAGATATCAAAAGGTATGACACCACACACAGGTTTATTTGTGTACTATGACAGTTGTGTATGCCATGTCATATAGCTGTTTAGACACTGACATCCATATGAGCAGTGTAATGCAACTGTGAAACAGTTATACTAAGACAGTGTTCTGGAAAGGTTGATATATGTTGCTGTCCAGGCCAAGGCCTCCAAGTAGTACATTAGTAATGACAGACTGGGCCACAACATACCAGACAATCACCAGTACGTAATGGAGATGTATAGGAAATCAGCCTCTATCTACACTCTGTAGACAATCCCTAGGGGGGACAATCCCCAGTTGACACAATGAGATGTATCTGTTACATAGCAAGGCATACCTGACACCATCACAATCACACTGACAAACAGAAAATTCCATATGGCAGGAGGCAGTAGGCCTGCATTTATCCAAGGTGGATTGTATGGTAAAGTACATCCAGATACCTGAAGGCAGCCTATTCCAGATACTCACACATGTTGTAACAGCCTAGGATAGTCATGGTGCACCCCCCCTACACTCATTAATTCTGGGTCATATACCACTGTAACATACACTGAACTCTGGAGTGCATTAGGGCACACATGTACTGTGTAGGTGAAACCCACACATATATGGCCCCAACCCACCAGTATGTGTGGGGGACACAACAGCAGTGGCGTGATGGCAGGAATGACAGCATGACATACACACAGCCCACTACATAACAACCACTGACAGCATGTCATATGTGCAATGCCTGGTATGTAGGTGGAGGACAGAGGCTGGAACACAGGCACATATGTGTATAACTGTTGTCATACAGTAAGCAAGATATGTATATGTGTACATATATATATGGATATATGTATACTTATTTATACATATATATTCACCATGTGTATATATCTATATGGATATATGTATACTTATTTATACATATATATTCACCATATGTCCTGCACATGGAGTGGAGCCCTGCCTCATCCCCTATAGTCCCAACCTCTCAGTATATTTGTAGACTATTGCTACTGTAATAGGGATTGTCTTCACAGAAACTGTGTGTGTGAGGGGGCCACATCTGCTGTTAACATGGGCGCCATTGGCTACTTACAGACATCCTATGGTCATCATAGTACAGTACCACTGCTAGCACAGTAACGCGCCTGTGGACTACAGCTGCTATATGGCCAATATATGTGGACAGTCTGACACACTCAGGTCAGTCCAGGGATATACACAGAACCCCTTCATGCAAGACATGTGGACCAGGCCTGTCAATGTGGATGTTACCAGCCATGTAGACGGGTATAACACGTACATACTGGTATGCATTTGCCCCCATAGGTTATACATTCATACACCCCTGTCTGTCCTGACACATAATAACCGCTGCTACAGAGGTGCCATGGCCACATGCTGTCCACTAGTTACTGACATACATCTGAACAGCATCCCACTGCTTTGTCTGACATACATAACTGTCATAGTGGCTAGGAAGCAGTACATTTGGCAAGTATCTGGACATGACATCTTGGTATACTATCATAATCTCAAAATTTGAAAAAAAAAAAATGTGTACTTATTAGCAAAGTGTTCCACCGAAAGTACTCATTACCGAACATCCCTAATGTAGCAAAATAGCTGTTAATGCCGAAAATGTCGATCATGATATTTTCAACACTTAACAGCAATCCCACCCTTCCCATAACTCCCTAACTAGCTAACCTAACATCCTGTTTATGCCCTGCACCCCCACACCCCCCTAACTTAATATTCCAACTCTGAGATTGCACTACAGTGAGGAAAGGGATGTATTTCCCTAACCGCACTGTACCGCGATTCCTTTACATAAGCGAACGTTATATTTGCGAATGCACAGTCCATTTGCAAAAATGACGTTCGCTCATGTAACCTGCACACATATGAAGTATTCGAAAATCTGTTGTTTGAATACTTCATAGCCGTGCAATTGCACGCTGACATTTCAATGGTAAACCGACATCTCACTGGAGAAATACAGTAAGCTGCTAGGCATGTAACTAAGCACAGTGCTGGCTACAGGCAGACTGACTCAACACTGAGCTACATCCCCTATGTGGGAATACACATGTACCTGCATAGATAGCAGGCTCTACAGGCATATCGCATCACAGAGTAACAGACACCTGTGTGAAAGTGCATAACCACAACCAATGTGAACACAGCCACAGCCACATATGGTAAGCTAGCGTACTATCATAGGTTATGGACTATCTGATGTACACCATCCTCATATGAGCCACTCACACAACAACCCTACATATACTGGGTCGCTACATAGTGTGGTCTGATGGCTGTCTGTGGTTTGGGATATGTGTGTTTTGCCCCTACAAACATGTAACCTGATAGGGTGACATACAGTGGAGCAGCATGTAACATCAGATAGAACAGGACCAAGAACAATGACATCTACCACAGTATCTACACAGGCCAAGTTACATATGCACTATACACACACTGTCAACAATTACCATACTTACACATACCTCAGTACTGTACACAACAACCACAGAATGCCCAGGCTATGTCCTCAAATATAACCCTTACTATACATAACATGTGTAGCAGTCTGATATCTCACTGGCTTATCAGATATGCTGTCACTGAATATGATGTACAGAACATATGCACCCCCTACTGCATGACATATGTACAGAGGTTGACAGGGTTGTGGCTGGAGGCAAAAACACAGGCCCAATATTGACATGTCGCTGTGATGATATCATATATTTCCTGCTGTAACAGGGTTTGATGCAACATATGTCCTATGAGTTATATGACATCAGTAACTCTCCCAGCTGTCACCATCTACTGACTGCAATCCTCACACTACCTTCTGCAGCTGAGAGATAGGTGCTCTGTGGGTAACACAAGGAATACAAGACACCACACGCTGCCCAGTCTGCAGATGACCCTACAGATGGGGATTTCTCATAAACATAAACATAAATGCTGCTTCACAAGGGATGGCTTGCACCTGTCACCCCTGGGCTTCCGGATATTGGCCAAGGCTCTTGCCAACCCCATAGTGCCTTTTTTAGGCAAGGCTCAAATGACAAACCTACCTCCCTAGAAAACACAAGTGGAAAAAAACTAAGGGTAATGCTGCTCAATGCCAGAAGTCTAAACCTCAAGATGCACGCCCTCGAAGCCCTCCTCAGTATGGAGAACATCGATGTCTGTGCAGTGACTGAAACCTGATTCAAGGCTCCTGAGAGCACCCCAGTACTATCAGGTTTTTCCTCATATCATGCTTTCTGGCCCCAAAACTTGGACAGAACCACAAAAGGAGGGGAAGTATCCATTTTCATCAAAGATACCCACACCTCCAGGTTAGTGGCAATGCACGAAGCATCGGAGACTATCCAGGTGCAACTAACCATAGGCAAAACTGCCTTACAGTTTGTAGCATGCTACAGACCACCCTCTCAAACTCAGGAACCCCACACAGCCTTCCTGAAGACACTGGAGAGTATGAATGTCTCTCCAAATACCATCATTTTGGGAGACTTTAACTACCCAAACATAGACTGGGAACATTACTCAAGCCCCAACACCCTAGCCCAAAGGTTCCTAGAATTTATAAACTCAAATGCAATGGAACAACTAGTCACCATTCCCACAAGAGGAGACAATATACTAGACCTGATCATCACAAACATGGGGACAAAATGCTCCACACCGAAGTATATCCCTCTTTGGTAAGATCAGACCATAAATTAATCTCACTGGAAATCCACATCCCGCCCCCACCCCTGCACAAAAGACCACAGTGAAGAACATCTCAAAAGCAAACTTCACACTTCTTAAGACTGAAGTGGTATCCTTCAAGGCCCCTGGGCCAGTGGAAACCACAACCCACACTGCTGAATCCTTTGCAAATGCCTTCTATGGGCACCTTCAAGAATGCATGGATCATGCAATCCCATATAAAACCAAGACCCATTCCCCAAAGGCAGGCACCGGTCTGGTGGACCCCAGCCATAAACAAACTTTACAACAGGAGGAGGAAGCTACTACATGACAGAGCAAAATCCCTAAAAGGGAAGGCATCTCTGATCAGTACTAGCAAAAAACTACGATCACTCATAAAATCATCCAAGGCCAACTTTGAGAGAAAAATCGCAAAAGACACAAAAGACAATCACAAGGCCTTCTTTAGCTATGTTAGAAACCTGGGTGGAAACTCCCAGATATGCTCAGAGTTAGTCCAAAATGACACAAAATACACTGAACCCACTGACATTGCCAACATTTTGGCAGACAGGTTCAGTGCAAATTTCTCCCCCCCCCCCCAAAAGGAGAAATAACTATCCCAGCAGAGTGTAGCCTCCCTAACATCTCAGATGCCCAGGTGAGAGCCGCCCTCTCTAAAGCTAAAAACACAGCATCAATGGGACCGGATGGTGTCCCGGCTGTATGCTACATGAACTCCAAGAGGAACTAAACCCACACATAAGGCTGCTGTTTAATCTTAGCCTTACTACAGGATACGCACCCAAAGAGTGGCGTACGGCAACAGTGGTCCCACTTCACAAAGGCGGTGCTTCTACAGACCCTGAAATTACCGCCCCATAAGCTTGACGAGCCTGGTCTGCAAAGCTATGGAGAGGATCATTATGGAACTCATAAACAAAGACATTGGGGACCTACAGACATTGGATCCTACCCAATTTGGCTTTGTCAAGGGCAGATCCTGCCTTTTGAACTTGGTCGACTTTTTGAAACAGTCACTAAGGCCATTGATGAGGTTAAGACAGTTCACACAGCCTACCTTGACCTTGCAAAGCCTTTGACACAATACCCCACTCGGGCATCATAGACAAACTCACCAGCTTAAATGTAAACCCATATGTCACAAGATGGGTTGCAAACTGGCTCAAGGACAGAACCCACAGGGTCAGAGATGCTGGAGCTATGTCAGACTCTAAGCCAGTCACAAGCGGTGTCCCACAGGGCTCAGTCCTGGGACCCCTCTTGTTCGGCATTTATTTTTCCGAGGTACAGGCAAACATAGGAGGATTGTGGCTGACAAAGTTCGCAGATGACTGCAAACTGGGCACCATAATTGATACTCCAGCAGACACAAACATCCTTCAGAGAGGCCTCATAGAAATGAATAATTGGTGCCAGAGCCATGGCCTTAAGCTGAACGCCAAAAAATGTATAGTCATACCCTTTGGGAAAAACAAGGTACTGACAAATTTCCACATAGGCAGTAATCCATTAAGTACGGAAGAGGTAATCAGGGACCTAGGGACCCAGGTTGACAGTAACCTCTCATTTGACACTCACATTGCCAAAGTGGTTAGGAAGACCTTCTATATTGCCCACATTATCATGAAGGGTTTCACATCTAGATCAAGAGAGGTCATTGTGCCCCTGTACTCTTCTCTTATCAGGCCAATGATTGAGTACAATGCCCCATTTGGGATGTATCTCACCCGACACCTGCAGCAGTTGGAAAGACCCCAAAAGTTCCTCACCAAGAGGATAAAGGGTCTTAAACATATGTCATATGCTGCCCGACTGAAAAACTCCAGCTCTATTCAGTCACATACCGCCTACTCAGAGGTGATCTGTGCCTGACGTACAAGGCCATGTCCAATCCTGAATTAATGGACATGCTCCACCTCAGAAAATCCAAATCCATCAGAGCCACGAGAACAAGTGACTTAAACCTCAACACAGAAATAAATAGGACATGCTGGAGGGACAGATTCATAACTCAGAGGCTCCCTACACTCTGGAACAGAATCCCAGTCCATGTTAGGTAGAGCCCCTCACTGACTCTATTCAAGAGAAATCTCGACGAGTGGATGGGAGATCGTAGGTTTACCCCGGGGGTCATCTCTGTGTCACTACTAGACAGAGGCATAGTAAACTAAACCCTAAAAGGGCGTAGTATTCTCATCCTAAGGGGTGGTGTAAGCCACACACACTCTGGCTAGGCTTATAAATGCCCTAGGGCAGATAGCCTAGTACAAACCTATGAACCTATGAACCTATAGCACTGATATAACAAGTATTAAAACATGTAGGACAGCCATATCCACACACACACACACACACACCCTGTTAAACCAGTAGTACCCCAACTGCAGTATAGCGGCACTTACAGTCTGTAGTCAGGACTGGCACATCCCCCTCCTGTGTGTTGGCCTGTCTCCACAGTGTATGTTGTCAGAGGTAAGTCCCCACTCCATCTGTGACGCTGTTTGCCAAACAACAGATCAAGTTCCTGCTCACAGTGAATGATAAGGCCCAAAACCAACAAGATGTTCGTAGATATTGGAGTGTGTTTCCATGCAATTGGCAATGGGAATGTTGAAAGCAAAAAAAAAAACCCTGCAAGTAAGGCTGCTGCCAGGTCCCAAAATTAGTATTCAGCAAAGTCAATGACCAGCTGACCATAGTGTGAAAAATATTATAATTTATTGATTGTTAATAAGCACATACCATAGAGTGAATAATCCACCAGACTGATTTCAGCTGTAATAATTGTGCCTTCTTCAGTGTAGCATAACAGATAACAGAACAATTCCCTCAATTTAAATGTGTGGCAATCAAGCCTGATGTCAAACACCTAAAATTCTTAAAGGTGCTCATTCAAACCTGGAGAAAATAGACCTTCTAACTTAGTAATCCATTTTTTCTCCATCTGATTTAAAACATCCTGCCAACCAGCAGTTTTGGATCTGTTTCCTTTAATCTTATCTATAATTGTAAAGAAATACCTGGCCTTGGGGTGTTTAACTGTGTGTTTATATAAGGCACTGGTAAGGTATTTATGTCTGATATCACACAAATGTTCTGCTATCAAAAATTTTAGTGCCCTAGAAGTCTGCCCCATGTAAAAAAGCTGAGCAGCTACATGTTGCCAAATAAATCACCCAGTTGATTTGACAGTTCCCAAAACAAGAAATAGAATAGACCATGCCTGTATTGCTACTGCTGAAACTAGTTGATTTATTAACATTGGGACAATACGTACAATGACCACACAGGAAACACCCCTTTAGGTGGTCCCCTAAAAGGGTATATTGTATCATCTGGTGAAATGGACTGTTTCCCCTCTTGTAATGGCTAAAGATGGATCCCAAATTCCTACCCTTCCTATAAGAAAACAAACATCTATCCTATAACATAGTGTTCAACTTATCATCTGCCAAAAGCATATTCCAATTTTGTTGTACACTGTTAACCAATCTAGCTGTGTTACATCCATAGGTTGTAACAAAATGTGTCACTTTGGTGTTAGGAACTCTAGATTGATATTCAAGTAGAGGCTCACGCTGTATCAGATCAACCATGTTTCTGGCATGTAACACTTGTCCCAACTTATAGCCTCTTTGTAGGAACTGGGCGGTTAAGTCATCCCTAAACATTTGGAAAGATCTGTCATCTGAAGGCTGATATTGTCCATTTTTCAATTGGGACTCAGCTCAGCTATTTTGTTGATTACTTTGGTGTGAGTAATACTGATAATTTCTGTGGATTCAATTCACATGGAGTTTAATCACTTTTGGAGTGCATTATTCTTACTGCATCATACTTAGGGGCTGTTATTGTCCGGTGTGACAAATTTCTTTATAATTGTTTTAACATTTTGCTCAATGTATTGCTAAATTGGACACAGCATGTAGTTTCAACTTAGGCTATTATGAATGGGTTTCTGTTACTATACTGGACACATAGACATTGAGATGTATCTATTTCCATAAGTGCCAAAGGCATCCATTTAGTTTTTTTGGGTGACTTTAAAATTAAAAAAAAAAATATATATATATATATATATATATATATATATATATATATATATATATATATATATAAATTGGGATATATTTTTGAAATAATAATTTTTGTGTTGTTGCTTGACTGGTAGTTATTTAATATGGACTTTAATAATTTACTTAAAGGACTAGCTTCAGACCGCAATGATATGACAGTTTTTGGTTTGAATGGAGAACACCCAGCTGAAAATGTTGGTATTTCTACACCAAATGATAATTCTCTAACAACACAATTTATACAACTTGGCAAAAGTATTAAGTTATTTCAAAGCAACATATGGCATTTATGGCTGTTCAAAGCATACATGCAGAAAGATATTATGCCCAGAGGTGTGAGAGACAGGGTACAGCCCTTAGTCAACAACAGTGACAATCTAATGATGAAAGCCTGTGGGGAGGCCCAACACAAAGCAACTATGGGTTTTGTTGAAGTCCTGGTGGGCCACTATGAGAGAACCATTGACCATGATTTAATAGAGATTACCAAGATGGTTGACTCTATTAAACAATTTGAGGGGGAATCCCAAAATTCTTCTAGCCTGAAAAAAACTCACCCAAGAGCTAATAACACATGAGGAATTATTGAAAGAAAGGAAAAAAAAATTCCAAAGGGATTTAGTGGATTATATTAGTGGGGATCCCTTCTCTAAGAACACAGCTAAGCATGTCAGATTCAGCAGTCACCCAAATTCGTACTTAGAACAAAGCGTCCACACTCTATTTTGAAAAAATCTGTCATGAGTAATGATACTTCAGCTGAGGATTCTTCCTCTGCTATTGAGTCAGATGTGCAGGGCACCACAGATTCGCCCACAGCTAAAAGGAATAATAACATCCCTCTAGACATACACAAAAGAGGGGAGGAAGAAAACATAAACGGGGTACATGATATGGAAGGCCTATTATGCATGTTTACCCAGAAATAAATAATACAAATGTTTTAAACATTTCTTCTTATACTTTATCACCTACACATATTGATGTACTTAATAAAGGATTAACATTCATTTGTGGTTTTTATGTTCCTGAAGATGATTTTGCTAAAAATATCATATAATTTTGTAGACTTTTGAATTTATGTTTATTTTTTTCAGGACAAAAACTCTACTGATGTCCGGGATGAATTTCACTATCATAAATCCACTTTTCAACCCCCCATGAACCCCAATGTTATGTTGTTTCAGAAAAGTGTTCTTAAGGACATTCATTTTTACTCTAGAGAATATCATGTTGGTCCAGATAATCTCTCAAAGATCCATTCTGATTGTATTAAAGAACTTGCTTTAAACCACGAGTTGGTTATCTTGATGGCAGATAAAGGTGGAGCAGTAGTGGTTCAAGATTGGGTAAAATATAATATGGAAGCCTTGCGGCAACTTTCTAATGCTTGTTATTACACTTGTCTACCTTTTGACCCTATGCCCACCTTTAACAAGCAGATAGATGATTGTTTGGCTCTGGCTGAACAAGAGGGGATTATTTCTAATAAAATAATACATCATTTGACTGCTCATGATCCTGTTCCACAATATATTTATTTTCTGCCAAAGATACATAAAAAATCTACAAAATCCACCAGGTAGACCAATAGTTTCAGGCCGTGGCTCCTTGACTGAACCATTATCACAGTTTTTGATGAAATATTTAAAACCTTTGTTGAAGTTGATATGCTCCAGAATTCATGATACTACTGAATTCCTGCAGATTATTTCTGAGTCCAGCTGGGACCGGGTTGGTTATTATGCAGCTTAGATGTTACAAGTTTGTACCCCAACATCCCACATTGGGCCGTTATTGAGGCCTTAAAATATTTCCTTGATAAATCTGATTCAGATGACAGCTCTTACCAAATGTTTAGGGATGACTTAACCACCCAGTTCCTCCAAAGAGGCTATAAGTTGGGACAAGTGTTACATGCCAGAAACACGGATGATTTAATACAGCGTGAGCCTCTACTTGAATATCAATCTAGAGTTCCTAACACCAACCAAGTGACACATTTAGTTACAACCTATGGATGTAATACAGCTAGATTGGTTAACAGTGTATAATAAAATTGGAATATCCTTTTGGCAGATGATAAGTTGAACACTATGTTACAGGACAGATGTTTATTTTCTTATAGGAAGTGCCGGAATTTGGGATCCATCTTTAGCCATTACAAGAGGGGACACAGTCCATGACGCCCAATAATACAAACCATCCTTTTAGGGGACCACCTAAAGGGATGTTTCCCATGTGGTCATTGTATGTATTGTTCCAACATTAAGAAATCAACTAGTTTCAGCCGTAGCAATATAGGCATGATCTATACTATTACTTGTTTTGGGAACCATCAAACCAACTGGGTGATTTATTTGGCAACATGTAGCTGCTCAGCTTTTTAAGTGGGGCAGACTTCTAGGGCACTAAAATTTCAGATAGCAGAACATTTGTGTGATATCAGACATAAACGCCTTACCAATCCTGTATATAAACACATAGTTAAACACCCCAAGGCCAGGTATTTCTTTACAATTATAGATAAGATTAAAGGAAACAGATCCAAAACTGCAGGTTGGCATGATGTTTTAAATCGGATGGAAAAAAATGGATTATTAAGTTAGGATGTCTATTTTCTCCAGGTTTTAATGAGCACCTTTAAGAATTTTAGATGATTGACATCAGGCTTGATTGCCATACATTTAAATAAAAGGAATTGTTCTGTTATCTGTTATGCTACACTGAAGAAGGCACAATTATTACAGCCGAAACCAGTCTGGTGGATTATTCACTCTATGGTATGTGCTTATTAACACTCAGTAAATTATAATATTTTCCACACAATGGTCTGCTGGTCATTGACTATGGGAAAGTTACCACAGCCGTTTCACATGCAATCAGATAGAGGAGAGCTGTAATCTGTGCAGAGGCCATCCGTTGATCATGAGCATCACTGATAATACACATGCTGCTGCCTTAGAAAAGCAGGTGTAAGTCTCCACATCCACCAGAGAGGGAGTGAGAGAGGCAGACAGAGGCAAAGATAAGTCAGGGTGGGTTGGGAGTGTAAAAGTTGAGCCTGTTTGTGTCACACACCTACCAGTCTCGGGTTTCAATCCTGTGACTGACTATGTACTGATATCACATCTGTTATCCCTGCATGGTGGATATTGTGAGTTTTGCTAGGGGCACCATATAAGAATATTTACAAACACGCTCAACACTGGGTCCAGTTGTTACACACTCACAACCACCTCCACACAGGACATGAATGACATACATCAGCACCTTAAGACACACACACATGCACACACTTGTCACATCTGGGATTAGAATCCCCACCTAACTAGTTATTACACTACAGTACTTTACCATTACAGAATCCACCACTGAGATTACTGGAATACTTGTTCCCAAAAGGTTTATTTCACAGTGAGGGACATCATCAGGACTGCCAAAGTAGAGCAAATGAATTGTAGTGAGTGTGACTAGCCAAACATGCATTGCTCTCCACACAGGTATATGAACAAACACAAATGCATCCACAACTCCCATGTGTGAGAATAGAACCCCTATCAGAGTTTCATATTACACTACAGCATTACACTGTTATAGCACTCACCACAGAGATTGCTGGAGTATTTTTTCCCCAAAGGTGTACTTCACGGTGATTGACATCAGCTGGATAGGCAAAGTAGGGCAGTTGAATTATATTGAGTGTGACTATCCTAAATTGTCCTAATTAGTCTGTATGCATTAATTGCTGTTCTGGCCAGAACAAAAGTAACCTGCATTTACAGGTCATGAACCCAGGACCCTGTACATTAAAGTCACAGTAATTAACCAGTCAGCCATCGCAACAGTACATGGGACTGCAGCTCCACCAAAGTAATCCCACCATAGGCTAATCAAACTGAACATGTGAAAGGAATGCATATACAGTTGTCCGTAAAACATAAAAGACCTCTGCAAGGCCAACTCCATGCTACTCAAGGCAGAAATGACAATGTTTGTGACACCCATGGAGACAGGAGCTGACAGTTTAACTAATGAATCCTGCACTAAGGCACTGTATGAACACAGCCACTTGTGCATGATTCCTGACATCCCACATACAACCACGGTGCTCACCTCCCAAATAATCAAGCCAGTCTGGTGGTCTCCTGCCATTAACAGAGTATACAACAGATGGTAGACACTGTTGCAGGAAAAAGGATAATCCCAGGATGCAAACAACTCCCTTACCAGCCCCAGTAAGACGCGAAGATCTCTCATGGAATCCTCCAAAGCTGATTATATAACTAAAATCACCACAGATTCCACAGACAACTACACAGCATTCTATAGTTATGTCCAAATTCTAACTGGCAATGCTCAGAAGTGCTCTGAGCTGCAACAGAATGGCATTACATAGTCTGCTCCCATGGAATGTGACAATATTCTGGCAGATTCATTTAGTGCCACATTCACCCCCTCACACCCCCAAAAGGGCCCATGTCAAAATGTAAAGGGTCCCATTGCCCAGTAATCATGGCCACACAAGCAGGAAATTTACTACCCACAACTAAGAATACAGCATCCATGAGACCAGATGACATCCTGGGCTGTGTACTACATGAACTACAAAATGGAATGGCAACTCACCTAACGGTCATGTGTAATCATAGCCTTGCATCAGGCCTGGCACCCACTGAGTGGCGCACAGCTGCAGTTATCCCACTCCACAAGGGGGGATCCACCTGTGATCCCTGGAACTACTGTCACATCAGTCTGATGAGCCTGATCTGCATGGCCATGGAATGCATTATCAGGGATGTTTTGAACACAGACATTGGCAACCCTCAAACACTGGACCCCCATACAGATTGGGCTCATGGAGGACCAGTCTTGTCTCCTGAAATGATTGACTGCTTTGACTCAGTCTGCATAGCTGTTGAAGAGGGTAAGGCAGTCCACAAAGCCTATTTGGATATCGCCAAGCCCTTCAATACCATCCTCCAATCTGGAAACATAGATTAACATACTAATCCGGCCATATATCCCTATGCCACTCGCTGGTTTGCTACATGGCTTACTGACAGAATCCAAACTGTACATGTAACTGACTCCAAATCCATCCCCAGACAAGTGACAAGTGGAGTACCTCAGGGTTCAGTCCTGGGACCACTGTTGTTTGGCATCTACATTACTGAAGTACAGACCAATGGTATGGGACTCTGGCTAACAAAGGTGACAGATGAGTGAAAAATGGGAGTCATTATGAGCCTGACTGTACTGCATGAAATTTTACTGATACCAGCCTGACATCATACAGGTGGGATGGAGTACTGTTAACATCTTGTGCCCTTGCCATGTAAGGTCTTGGTTATGGGGTCTGCAACAGTTGGTAGTGTATTGCAGGGCAGACGTGTTTGGCTGTGGGGGGAGTACCTATTTGTGCATGGCGTATGTTGTTTGTACCTGTCAACCCCATTAATGGAGCATATGGACATATATGTTTCTTCTATGTTCTCACTTTATCTACAGATGTATGTCCGTATATACCTGTATAGATATCTATATATATCTGCTTACATATATGTGTATATATATATATATATATATATATATATATATATATATATATATTCACACACACACATACATCTACATGTTGGAGTGCATTCTCTGTACTGTTGTATGACTGGGCTGGATGATATCTTTGTGAATACAGCAGGGTTATACATATCTGAGATGGCTTAGAGGGAAATCAATTAGCTACGGTGTGCAGAATCCTGGGTTTGAGCCTAGCAGAGGTTGTTTACTTTGTTGCTAGGCAGAACAAAGGGCGATGGATACAGAGTGATTAAGACACTTTAAAGCAGTTGTGCATGGGTTTGCTCGGAGGTCAGCATTGCTAAAGTCTGGTTACAGTTTCTTATACTCAACTGCTGAATTGCTTAAGCTATGTAGGCATTGCTTAGCTCTGCGCAAACCTGCTTACAACTGCTTTAAAGTGCCTTAATCACTGTGTATTCAATGGGCCATGTTCTGCTCAGTAACAAAATAAACAGCTCTTGCAAGGCTCAAACCAAGGACCCTGCACACCATAGACAAAGTAATTTACCACTAAGCCATGACAGATACAAAGAGATGTGATGTTTGCAGAAACATATCATCCACTCCAGTCATGCAACAATACAGAGAATGTATACTAACATCTAGATGTATGTGTGTGTACCTATATTAATATCTAAACAGATACAACATATCTAGATATATATATATATATATATATATATATATATATATATATTGATTTCTAAAACGATATACATATATATCAATATATATGCACATATATACATGCATATGTCTAAATCAACACATATGTGTCTACACCTATATGTCTACATATACACAGCATGTTACATATGTGTACGCAGATATATATCTATGTAAGTGTATACGGACATATATATATATATATATATATATATATATATATATATATATCTTAGCAGATGTATAAATCTATATAGGTATATATGGCCATACATTTGTAGATAGCAATGGAAGATTAACAAATACACATATGTCCACATGCACCGTTAATGGGGTTGAGAGGCCCCACACACTATACGTCTTGTATGAATAGGCATCCTCCCCACAGCCAAACAAGTGTCTGGCCTTGATGTCACATGTATCGGTATGGCTTTGTACCCCAGCCTATCAGCTAATTTACATCTGTTATCCCTGTATGGTTGATATTGTGATATAGAGTAGGGCCTCCATAAAAGAAATAAGCAAATCCCCTGCTATATTGTCCACAGCTGTCACACACTCACAACCACCTCTACACAGAAGACAAGATACAAACACACACACAACTGTTATGTCTGGGAGTTGAATCCCTACCTAACTAGTTTATTACACTACAGCACAACGTAGTTATAGTACGCGCCATGGACATTACTGAAGTACTTCTTTCTCAAAGGTGTATTTCACATTGAATGACATCAGCAGGATTACCAAAGAAGGCCATTTCAACTGTACTGTGAGTGACTAGCCTAAAATGCATTGCTCCCTACACAGACAGTGAGACACACACAAAACATCCACAACTGACGTGTGGGTATAGAACCCTTGCCCAAGGTTATATCACACTACAGCATGGAGCTGTTATAGGACACACCACAGGTATTACTAGAGAAATCCTTCCCCAAAGGTGTATTTCACAATGAATGACATCAGCAGCATTGCCAAAATAGGGCATTTGAAATGTACTGTGAGTGTGTAGCCTATAATGCATTCCTCCATACACAGACATTGGAACACACAAGACATCCAGACCTGCCATGGGTGGAGATGGAACCCTACCATGGTTCTAGATCACACTACAGCTGTACACAGTTACAGGATGTGCTACAGGGATTACTAGGCTATTACTTTCCAGGAGTTGTATTTCCAGGTGAGTGACATCAGCAGCCTTGCCAAAGTTGAGTATATGAATTGTACGGAGTGTGAGTGGCCTAAAAAGCATTGGTCTCTACTCAGAGACACATACACACACACACACACAGATTCATACACCAACACAGTTGCCAAGTCTGGGGTTAGAACATTTGCCTAAGTACTTTATCACACAACAGCTGTATGCACTTACAAGATGCACTACAGGGATTACTATGTTATTATTTTCCCAGAGTTGTATTGGTGAGTGACAGCAGCAGTCTTGACAAAGTTGAGTATATGAATTGTACGGAGTGTGAGTGGCCTAAAAACCATTGCTTTCTACTCAGTCAGACGCACACACACATTCACACACACACACACACACACACACACACACACACACACACACACACACACACACACACACACACACACACACACAGTTGCCGGGGCTAGGGTTAGAACACCTACCTAACTACGCTATCACACTACAGCAGTATGTAGTTACAGGACGTGCTACAGAGATTACTGGGCTAAGTGAGTGACATCAGCAGACTTGCCACAGGTGAGTATATTAATTGTACTGAGTGTGAGCAGCCTAAAAACATTTCTCTCTACACAGTCAGAGACACGCACACAAACACACACTCACAAAGTTGCCAAGTCTGGTGTTAGAACTACTACCTAACTAGTTTATTACTACAGCAATAGACTGTTATGGGACACACTATGGGGATTACTGAGCTACAGCTCTCCCAGAGGTGTATTTCACATTGGAAGACCTCAGCAGGCTTGTCATGATACTGCTATTGGGAGGGTGGTGTGTGCATGGGCCATAACCCATTCATGTAGGGGTTGTCATGTCACATGCAGGCACATACGGGGTCATAGGCCACAGGTACGTGTATACAGATACTAGGTGACTACTTCCTTGTACAGTCATGTTGCACAGCTGGCACATGCACCATATAGTCTGTCATGCTGACAGATACTGGTAGCTAGTATCTGCAGTGAGTGACACCTTCACCTCATGTGTTTGGGGCCCTTTGGCTGTGTGCTGGGTGGGGCAGGCCCAGATGGCTCCTTGTCATGGTCACCCTCTTCCACACATCTATGTCCATCTACCTTTGGCTTATTATAGTGTGTTGTCCTTACAAATATGTCTGTATTCCCATCCACTGTGTGTGCAAGGCAGGAGTGGTGCATACCGACATGTGTCTGCAATAAGAGCTGTAACTGCCAGATATGTCTGGTCCACTGGTGTTTACAGACATGGCCTTCATGTGTTTAAGTGTGTGAGCATGCCCAGTATGACCTTTCAGTATGTTGTTGACTGACGTTGCTTTCATTCGTCTAAGTGTGTTAGCATGCCCGGTATGGCCATCTATATTGCATGTGTTGATCAAGTCCAGGTAGTTTGTACTGCAGTTTTTACCTTTGTGTTGTACACCGACAAGTAGCATGTTGTGTCTGCAGGGTATACATCAGTCATTTGGCAATGACTGTTGCTACATTTCTGCATGAGGGGGGCACCTGACTGTTTCTACATTTCTACACAGGGGTGGGGTGGCACACCTGACTGTTACTATAAGTGTAAGTAGGATGGTGGGGCACACCAGACACATTTACTCATTTGCTAGGACTGTACTGGTATGTTGGGTACACCATTTCAGTCTGTGGACTTACCTATCCTGCTGGCTAGAGGCATACCAGTGTACTACAGATCTTAGCTCTCACTACCTACATATTAGTTTCCTGACTTCCTAGACTTCACAACTTACATCCAACTGCCTGGCCTTCTGTAGTCTGCGGGAGGGGTTACTAATAGGGCTCATTCAGAGGCCATAGCACAGCATTTGTTTGTGTTTGTCTACACCTATCCTGCTGGCTGTGACTGTTGTTGGACATGTGCCCCCCCCCCAACTGGCATGTGTGTGTCACTTACCTTGTTCGTGTCCCAGTATTGAGGGTGGTGCTGCAGGGCTGCCTATGTCAGATGCACATAGTACACTCCCTATACATGGTTGAGCACAGGTAGTGTCATGTTTGACATCCCTTTTACTGTATGTGTGAGTAGGAGAGAGGTGTCATTCCCTGGGTCCCTACTGTGTCAGTGCATGTGCTATGCATTGCCTCTTTGACAAGGCTAGGGCATACTGGGCATGCCTCCTTCTGCCTACTGTGGCAGGGTCAGGTTGTTCCTCCTCCGAGTCACTCTGTGCCTGTGCAGGCCTTGGCACTGGTGGGGTGCTGTGTGGCCCTGCCCAATGCTGTTCCTTCCCCATGCTGTTCCTGCTGCAGCTGTTTCAACAGGATCATATTGTGTAGCATGGCACATACAAGGAAAATTTGGGTACATGCATTTGGTGAGTACTGCAAGGCTCCACTGCATGTGTCCAGGCACCAGAACCATGACTTGAATGTCCCAAACACATGCTCTATTATGATTCATGTTTGTGCGTGTGCCTCATTATGGAGTTCTTGTTCAGTGTGTGTGCATTTCTGATGGGTGTCATCAGCCATGGCTACAGTGCATATTCAGCATCCCCCACTAGGTGGCCGTGTGGGATGTCCCCATTGGCAAATGTCTGGTACAGCTGCGTCAGATGCCATATGTGGGAATTGTGGTAGCTTCCAGAGTAGCCAGCACACACATTCATTATTATGCCCTGTTTTGCCTAGTGACCTCCCAAGGTTTTATATGTTTGAAGGGTTGAATAATTGCAAGTCAGTCAAACACGATTCAGTTATTCATAGAAAATTCCAGCCAGAGACACACTATAACATACATATACATAGATAATCATATGCAAACAAACATCTATGTTGGAATTATAAGGAAAAACAGAAGTGTGCAATGCACTATGATGCACAAATACCCCAAGCTTTGTGACAATAAAACATGATAAACAAACCATAAGCAAACCATAATTCTGCCTTAGTGGCATTGTGTAGATCTCCCCTTTAAGATTACAGCCAGATGGGTTAGCTAAGTTAAATAACAACACTGGTAGTCATAGTAATATATGCTCTACAAGCTTCTCTTTCTACAGCAGTAACATCAAAAACTGCATCTGTATTATGAGGAAGCTCAAACACAAACATTATCAAAGTAATATATGTATGCGTATATATATATATATATATATATATATATATATATATATATATATATATATATATACATACATATATATGTGTGTGTATTTAGACATCTATAATACATATATATATATATATGTGTCTGTGTGTGTGTGTGTGTGTGTGTGTGTGTGTGTGTGTGTGTGTGTGTGTATATATATATATATATATATATATATATATATATATATATATATATATATATATATATATATATATATATATATATATATATATATATATATATATATATATATATATATATATATATATATATATATATATATATATATATATATATATATATATATATATATATATATATATATATATATATATATCTAGTATTGCAAGGAGTAGGGTGATGAGGTACATAATGTCTACTCAAGCCAGCATGTAACATACACCTTTTGAAATTGCATCGACTGCACAGACTGTTGGATGCCTTCCTTGTAGCATAAAATCATATCAGACAAAGTAATCAGTAGCACAAATATATGTCCCTGCAGTGAAATGAATTCCAGCTACAATGTATGAGTACCACCATGTAAAAAAAATAGCAACTACTTGTAGATTCCAACACTTTTAGATCCACAAAGTAAAACTACTGCTAATCTAGCTCCACTTCAAAGTCAAACCCCTACCATAGTAAAGTCCGCCAATCTGCTCAATACACTTGTAGTAGTAGAACACTGCTCCATCTCATTCCCATTATTTGCATAGCCTGTTAAACAAGATGCAGCATTTTCCAGTAATTTCCTGTCAGCAGCAATACATAAACACAGGCTAGCTCACATACATACACACCCACACACACACCCACACACACACACACACACACACACACACACACACACACACACACACACACACACACTCACACACACTTTTATTCATAATTCCACTTCCACTCATTATTCTATCACCAGTAAACAGGTATATTTAGAACAGACAGGTATATTTAGAACAGACCTCACATTCCATGTAGTGTCACCAGCAGACAGTCTCTGTCTTGATAGCAGGAGAGCTATCATTCATGATAGCTGCAAGAAGTCTATGTACTTATTCCCATGTCTTCAAAATCACCAATTCTACAAGGATATACATACACTGGCTCTAGCTAAAGGCAGCAGTTCTGCAAGCCATTTTTTTATCCTACCTTCACATTTCTGTTCTTTCTGTTGTTGTACAAACATGGAGTTACATTATTTAATTAAAGGTTTCATGTGTCTATTAAAGATTTCATTCTAAAGCCAATGTGTTGGAACAATTGTAAGTCCTTTAGGGAAAATATGCCTATCATCCATGATATTTCATCAATAGAGGTAAATAATTATTTTCTTCACAGGTGATATTCTGTTTTGCAGGTCCTTCTGGTTGGTCATAGGTTCACAGGATCATAGGTTAGGACTAGACTAAACCTAGCTATATTTCCTGTTTACCCATTCATTTTAGTGTTTAAATTAGCCTTACCCACCCATAGACTATATTTATAAAACCTCTAGTAGTAATAAGTGGAATCAAACTGTAGGTATTTAGAAAGACTCCAATTGTGGTTTAAAAGATTTAGTAGCTGTCTTTGTACATTAGTAGTATGTTGGGCCCGGGATAAACTTCCGGTAACCCTTCCATAGATCCAAATTACTTCAGTAAGGGTAACATTGTTCACAATCAGTTTAGCACCTTGCCGCATTGTGCTCCTGACATTATGAACATAACCAAAAAAGACTTGTGATTTTCTTAATCTTTTGTGGCTGTTTTTATCTCAGACATAGGTTCATAGGTTCATAGGTGTGTGCTAGACTAATGGCCCTGAGGCCTTTACAAGACTAGCCCATAGAAGTGCCCTGGCATTGTGCACCCCAACTTTAGTTCCCAGTGCCTCTATCAAGTAGAGCCACTGGAGTGATACCCAGGGTGAACTTTCTATTTTTCATCCACTCATCAAGATTTCTCTTTAAGAGGGCTAATGAGGTGCTCTGTTTGACATGTATGGGAAGTCTATTCCAGAGTATGGGCAGTCTCTGGGTTATGAACCTGTCCCTCCAGCATGCTCTGTTGATTGTGGAAATGAGATTGAGATCTCTGGAGCATGTGTTTCAGAGGGACTGGGATTCCTTTAGATGTAGCATTTCTAACAGAGCTTGGTCAGCCTTGGCTTTGTAAGTCAAGCTGAGATCTCCTCTTAGTAGACAATATGAGACAGAGAATAGCTGGAGTTTTTTGAGTCTGTCCATGTAGGACATGTGTTTAAGGCCAAGGATCCTCTTCGTGAGATATTTTTATGGCCTCTCCAGCTGTTGCAGGTGTCTAGTGAGGTACATGCCAAATGGGGCATTATACTCCATGATGGGTTCTTCCTGGATGCAAAACCCTTGGTAATGAGATGTGTCACATAGAAGGACTTTCTGACCATGGTGGCAATGTGGTGGTCGAAGGAGAGGTTGCTGTCAACCTGTGTCCCCAGATCTCTTATAACGCCTTCAGTATGTGTGCTCCCATCAATGTGGTAATTAGTGAGAAGTGAGTTTTTCCCAAAGGGGATGATGACGTATTTTTTGGCAATAAGCTTAAGGCCATGGTTTCGACATCAGTCATTGGTCTCAGTGAGGCCTTTTTGTAGGATGTCTGCATCACTTGGGGAGTTAATAATGGCTCCCAGCTTGCAGTCATCTATGAATTTCGTCAGCCAGAGTCCCTCTGTGTTGGCTTGGACTTCTGAGAAGTAGATGCCAAACAGGAGAGGACCCACAACCAATCCCTTTGGGACTCCACTCGTGACTGGTCACAGTCAGACTTGGCATCCGCTACTTTTACACTGTCTGTTCTATCTGTGAGCCAATTTGCAACCCACCTAACGATATAGGGGTTGATGCCTAGTTTGGTGAGCTTATCAATAATTCTTGAGTGAGGAATGGTATCAAAGGCCTTGGCCAGATCGAGGTAGACTGCATGAACTGCCTTACCTTCATCCACCACTCTGGGGACTGACTCAAAAAAGTCAACCAGGTTGAGCAGGCATGATCTACCTTTCACAAAACCAAATAGCGTGGGTCTAGAGTTTAGAGATTCCTTATATCCTTGGTAATTAGGTCCATGATGATGCGCTTCATAGCCTTACATATCAGAATCATTAGGCTAATGGGGCAATAATTTCCAGGGTCTATAGTCGTTCCTCCTTTAAGGAGAGGATGACTGTAGAAGTGTACCATTCAGTAGGGAAGAAGTCCTAGGTGAGGCTGTGAGTGAACAGAGCACACAGATGTGGTGCCAGTTCACATTGTAATTCATGTAGAACACAGCCAGGGATACTGTCAGGTCTCATGGAAGCTGTATTCTTGGCCTTAGACAATGCAGCTTTAACCTGTGCTGAAGTAATGCAAGGTGACTGGCATTCTTTTGGTATTGAGATTGGTCCTTTGGTGGGTGAGAGTAAAGTTGGCACTGAATCTCTCAGCCAGTATGTTGACTCACCTCAATAAAGCATTTTTTATGTTTTATTTGAGTTGGTTTTATTTGATATTTTGAGTTACCACTCGGCCTGTAAGAGCACCATGTTGGTGTGTTATTTATGATTTTGTTGGCAATATCTGTTGGCTCAGTATAGGAGGTACCATTCTGCAGTAAATCAGAGCAAATCTGGGTATTGCCGTGGAGATTCTTGATATAATTAAAGATGGCTTTGTGGTTGTTTTTAGTGTCTGCCGCAATTCTGCCTTAATAGCTGGCTTTGGAGGTTTTAATGAAGGATCTCTACTTTTTGTTGAGGCTAATAAGGGAATTTTTCCAGTCTTGGGACTTCATCTTTTTCTGCAACAGTTTCTTCCTATTGTTGCAGAGTTTATTAATGGCAAAGGACCAGCAGACTGGCTTCCTTTTTTTGGAGGAGAGCATCATGGTTCTGTTAGGTATGGATAGTTCCGTGCATTTATGTACATGTTCATACAGTGCATTGGTGTATGATGTGGCAGGGTTCCTATTAGTTGTCAAATGACAACAACGTTGAACACTCAGAAGAGCGAAACCGCCGCATATCGAAGTTCGAACTGTGGGATCGCAGTAGAGTGAAGATTGGAATATTTGCCCTTTCCTCACTGTAGTGCGATCTTGGAGTTGGTATATATATATATATATATATACATATATATATATATATATATATATATATATATATATATATATACATATATTTAGCGGGGGGGTGAGGGGCGTAGCCCTCCACAATAAAAGTTTTGATATTTGGCAGTTTCGCTCTTATGAGCATTTGAAATTGTTGTCATTCAACAATGTAATATGAACCCGATTTGGCAGTCATGCATCTATTATCCATTGGCATGGGTGCCGTGAAGTTAGCCACCTCTGTTTTTAGGAGTCCAAAGTCAGCTTTGGAGAAGTTTTTCATGGTGGATACATTTGCGGTGGATTGTGGGTGAGATGTGGATTTGCATGATGATTAGTTTGTGGTCAGATCTTACCAGGGAAGAATTGACTGTTGGTATAGAGCAACGCTTGCCCATGTTAGGCACATGCATCTTCCTGTGTGCATTATTTTAAATCCTTGAATGTATGTGTTTTCATCTGAAGAAGTTTGTTTATGTAAACAAATGAAAAGCGCTTAATAAAATTACATTCTTGACTACTCCATGCCAAGTCTTCCGGTTTTTTAACTTGGTTTGGTTTACATTTTTTTTGTCAATTTAATGATGAAAGCTCTAATGTTTTCATTATTACCCTTCTTACTTTTAGCCAAAATTATTTTCCTTTTACTGGATAGATTGTTGATGTTATTGCCCCGGGGGGAGGAGGATGTGTTTCTGAGGTTTGCCCTGCACTAACTACAACAGGAACAGCCACATCTATGCAGCTGTTTACATGCTGGTGCAGTTTCTTTGTGTATGATTTCATATTTTCAGCATAGTTTCCTTGGGAATCTTGCCAATGAATCAATTAGCAGTAGACAGCTTGCTTTAGAAAAGTTCCTAAAGTTCCCTTTGGTGGAGAGGGCCCATGTTTTAGTTTTATTTCAAAGGAGATAGCATTATGATTGGACCTAACAAAGGAATATGATATGCAAGGGATAGTGCAATGCACCCCCATTCTATTAGGCAAGGTTTAAGATGCTATTTCTCCCTATAAGGTACTCTGGATAAATATTCCAGGTCAATGATTCTTTGTGCTTGTCATTTCTGATCATGTAGGTTTTCCAGTTCCATAACTGAGTAGTTAGTATCATCAAAGAAAATGGCACTGGGTTTAATACCGAGAGATTCCATTTCTTGTACATAAGCTTGTGTTTTTTGGGGTCATAAAGTGAGTCCTATAGCAAGGTAATACATGGTAAGGGACTTTACAGATGGTGAGCTGGACATGAAGAAGCTCCAGTGCATCATGCTGCCTTACCAGCCTTGATGTGAGTCTCTCTTGAATGAGGATTGAGACATCTCCACCTTTTTTCCTCCTGAGCATTGGCTAGTCTAAAAGTATGAGAAACTTTGTAGCCCTGCATAGGTGCCACTTTTTACAGCTGCAAGACCATGGAGTTTGAGGACTCATGGGTGCATCGCACACTAACATGAATTTAAAACATAAAGTGCATGGAAAACATCATTGCTGCTGCTAAGTCTGCTGAGTCACCCATGGTATGAAGTGCTCTGTTTTACTTAGTTATAAAGGCAAGAAGTGCTTTGTTTTACTTAGTTATAAAGGCACTCTCCATTTTAGTTATGAAAGCAGGCACCATTTTAGTTATGAAGCTCTTTTAATTATGAATGCAGGCTCCATTTTAGTTATGAAGCTCTTTTAGTTATGAAGGCAGGATACCTTTTAGTTATGAAGCCAGGCTCCATTTTATTTGAGAAGTGTGTGTGTGCAGTTATAATTGCCCAGGCTCAAACCCTGTTCCTTAGATACAAGAGCCTGCATTCTCTACCCACACCACCACGTCAGGGAATTGAGTCCATGGCTCTCAACTGTCTAGATTTTCATAGAACATTTGGCTCATACTTTTGGTCTGTTCCTCTTAAAATTTGTGGTTTTAGGGCAAATCGATGAGAATGGAATTCACTAAATAATGATAGCTCTTTTAAGTTTCAGTCTTCCTATCTTTTTTGGAAACACATGGCAACACAAAACATTATTTTAGCAACTTTCTAAGATTATACAAGCAATATTTAAAATGTGTCCCTGGTTTTGAGCCTTTGCCCCCTCCCCAAATAAATTTTGGCTTTTTCCAGATTTCTTCTGCTGTGAAATTGAGAGATTTAGTTGTGTCAAGTGGATGGTGCAGTGGTAGTGTTCACAGCAAGAGGTTCTGCAGTTTGATTCTTGGGGTGCCTTCTGTGTGGAGTCTGAATGTCCTCATTGTGTTTGTGTGGGTTTCCACTGGTATTCTCCCACATTACAAAGACACATGTCTGCAGCATTTCTCCCTGGGCATCTGCTGAAAATTGGCTTTGTTCCAAGTTGGTCTTTCCTGATAAACAAATATTAAATAAATAAAACATTTTACAAGGAGCTGAGAGCTTCAGTGGTAGAGAAGTTTAGTGCTGCTTATTCCATGTCGTTTTACATTGTTAGTAGCACAACAGGTTGTAGCCTACTTTTGATGCAGAAGGCTGGAGGTTCTACTCCCACAGCATGCAGATGGATTGCTGGTACTCTACTATGCTGTACTTTAAATGGAGTGGATGCTGCAGTCCTGTGAATGTCCTCCTTTGGAGAAGTTACCTAGTAACTAGGAACCTGTTATCAGTTTGCCATCCATTCCCTATTGCAATATTACTAGCTTATCATTTTTAATGTAACATAGGCAATTTATTCTTCAAGGGCAACAGCCACTTTATTTGTAGATGAAATAATGAATATAAAGTTGTTTCCTAGCAGCAACCTTTTCATTAGTTAGAGATCCCTTTGATGTGGAATTATTTAGATGACTTACTTCTGCAGAACTTTTGCATATTTACTGATATTGGTGGATTGTAATGACAGAAGTTTGAGTGGCCTTTTATAGTTGAAATTTTCTGAAATGGGTAGTTTTGTCATTATTGGTTCATACAGTTTATTTCATTGCTTACTAGAAGACTGTTAAAAACTACAAATTTAAAACACATTCTAACAACTAGTACTGTATTATACAAGGAATATAATTTACTACAATCAGGAAGGTGAATCAAAGAATGCATGCATGTATGCATGGCCCTAGAAATGTGTTTGAAAGCAGCCCAGAGAAAAGTGTGAAAGGCTCAAAATCATGAGTAAATTTTAAGTTTTACTTTTGTTACCAAAGCAATGGATGAAGGTAAAACAGTTTATACCACATTACCGTGACCTGGCCAGGCCTTTTGACATAATCCCCTACTCAGGTGTAGTACAAAGGATGAATAATGTAGGACCAAACACTTGCATCACTAGCTGGATTGCCAACTTGCTCACATGATGCAGGAGATCAAAATAGGGGAAGAGACTAGTCACCAATGGAGTCCCCCAGGGTTTGGTACTGAGTATTTTTCTGTATGGCATCTACATCTCAAAAGTAAAAGGAAATACCAAAGGGCTTTGACCGGCTAAGTTTGAGATGACTGCAAGCTAGTAGCAGTTATTGAATCCCCGAATGACTTAACTATCATGCAGGAAGGTTTGTCCCAAATAACAACTGATGTCAAAATCATGACAATGCCCTCTGAGAACTGACCCAGTTGTTTGGTATTTGGGAACTTGTGTATGCAGTGACCTAACTTTTGACAAACATGTGCCCAGCATCATAAAAAAGCATTTCTATATTCCACAGCTTATAAACAAATTGATTGTGACTAGATCTTTAGATGTTGTTGCCCCCCTTTACAAAGCTCTCATTAGGTCAGTCATTTTGTATAATGCCCACTTTGGCATGAATCTGTACAGCCCCATGCAACAACTGGAATACCTTCAGAGATACCTTACTAAAAGGATACAAGTTCTAAACAATAGGTCTTGCATGGACCACCTCAAAGATTTATTACTATACTCAGTATCCTACAGAGTGCTTAGAACTGACATGTCTGGCATACAAGGCATCCTCTGACCTAATACGGATGGACCATCAGTAACTCAGATGGCATCAGAAATACTCAGTCCAGGTATCTAAACTGAATGTTGTGGAGAGATGAATATATATCACAGAGGCTACATACCTCTCAACCTCTTAGAGCAAAAAATCGTGACAAAGCCTAAAATGATGTGGGACAAATAGGGACAGATCTTAAATATTGCTCTTACAAACTTAAAAAGTTGATTGAATAATAGGTTTTGCATTAGCATGAATTTTCTGAATTATGTGGAGTCTTAAATTCAAATGTTTGTCATTATTTAATGGCTTCAATCCTCAGCTATTTGCCAGAAAGGTACAGATTTTAGGAGGAACATACCAAAAATAGGAGGCAAACATCTGGACATTCTGCAAAAATCTGTACAGTTGAGAGGTCTGGGTCTACCACTGTTCCAGAACAGACTATCCATACAAATAAAACAAAGCACATTAGTCCATATTCAAATGCAACTTGGATCTAAGGATGAGTAATGGAAAATGTACTCCAGGATTGCCCCTCATGCCACTAATGGATAGAGGCAGTTCCTAAATGTTGCATCCCTTACATGGGTCCCCTCAAATTATCTATGGTATGATCACAGTTATTCTCAATAGGGCTAATATACAATTATCAGTCATGGGATAGGTAAGACCAATCAGAAAATGTTAATTCAAGCACCAAAAGGGAATTGGCTAAGCTTAAAATGTCCTCCAAGTGAACCTATGCTGTGGTAGTAAACAGTTATAAAAAATTGTCCCTTTTAGATCACTAAGTATGCCTCTCACCTCCACTTCGGGTCTTCAACAGTTTCCAGCGCCTATGTAGCCCTACACAGCCAGTGTACTCTCCACTGTTTTAAATCATATCTCAGACACTGCACAGATGTCTAGGTCCTACATGGTGAGAAGAGCTTGTAAGGAGTGGATTTTCTTGCTTAGACTCCTAGCATTGATTAACAACAGCTTCCTATTTTCTTTGCTTTTTTCATTATGCTGGTAGGTTTGTCTGGTTGCCATTGCCTAATACAGGCATTGCTGGGGTAGAGCATGTATTTTTCCTGTGCAT